>NC_024798.2:10222110-10551681 GCF_000309985.2 Brassica rapa
TTTCATACTACATATGATACAATCAATACTATTAAAACAGAAGACCCTTTTTTGAAGTGCCATCATGTTTCAACAATATTTACAAGATTCTGCCAGTGGATTATTTTAAGCTATGATTTTAATTAAATTATTTATTTTTTGAAATTACTATTTTTTAAACACCTACATCTTATTTAATTAAAACATAACTAATGTTGCTTATTCTACAGAAAAATCGGCAATGGAAATATTTAGTATAACAAACACGATTTTCCTTACTTTAATATTTGAATCAACCAAACAAATATTCCCTATTGTCGCCTCTTAATAAGTGTGTAACAATATTAGAGTCTAACAAAGGATGCAAGTTCTTTTCCGGATAGGAGATTCTAGGGTTCTTATGGAGGACAAGGATTTTCACAAGACAATACTTTATTGGTTTCATAGGTATGTTTTTCTGTAAAATTTTCATTTGTATCTTGTGAGGTTTGATTCGCGGATTCTACGAGACTACAAAGGTGGAAAGAATGTACAGATGGTGGTTTTCAGATGATGAGATCTGGAGATAATAAGGGCTTCGAAAGGTTAGACAGTGTCTTATGAAGTATGATTTGTCTTTTACAGATCCAGAGTGTTCTTATAGATGAGTGGTATGGATTGCTGATGTTTAAGTGATTAATCAAAATCTGGAAACAATCACTTTCAAAATCAAAAGCAAGAGGTCGATCTGTTTCTTATGGAAGAAGCTTCTCTGCCACGCTAAACTATTCCTCTACAGATGCTAATGTCCGGTACCAGGTTTTTCTTATACTTAGTTTTGAATCTTCCATAAATGTTCTTGATCTGATAGTTATACAAGTTAATTGATCTCTGACTTTAGGTATGTTTGGTTCTCACCATCGTTAGAAAAAAACTATGTAGTTGATATTTGTGTATTAGTCTCTCCTAAAAGAAAATTTATTTTCTTTCGTTACAATGTATATATTAATGTTTGTTCTGCTTTAATTGAGGTTTTTGGTGGAAGGGAAAGCTACTTCAAGAGCTTCCATTCTCGATAGACCTTCTTCTCTCAATACTCTTCCATTCTCGATAGACCTTCTTCTCTCAATACTTGAAGTCCGGTTTATGAAGCTCACTTAGTTTTGTTTGTTTGCTTCAAATGTTTGATCTTTATAGGTTGGTTGGAAAAATAGGCTATACCTGGGAAAACAACCCTGCTCTTTCGTTTGTGTTGATGAAGGTATGATTCTCACCTGCCATTGAATTGCTTGATAACAATTTTTACCATCATTTATAAATTAATAGAAAAGAAACATAGTCCCCAAAAAATACAATAAGTATTTTATTAAAATAAAAGATGATATTCTTTTGAATTACTAATTATAATACACTCCAGAATTTATATATTGGAATTTCTTTCACAATTTCAAACACATAATATATTTAAAATGTATTTGTTTTGACAAAAAAAAACATATTCTACCCTTTTTATAAATTTAATTTCAATAGTTAAACCTTCACAACTATGTTAGTGGTTGCAAGAAAATAAAATTCATCTAAAACTTAAATACCTTCAACTAAAAATATCATTTATAAATATTTTCTACACCATCAAAAACTTTAATCTATTGGGTAAAAACAAAAAGAACGAAAATAAACAATTTACATAAATTTATGTGTATCACTATAATATAAAACTTAGTTGACAAAAAAAAAACCCAAACCTTAAATCCTTAGTTTATAATAAACTTACAAATTTATTATCAATTAAATTAAATCTTAAATCCCAAATAAACTGAAATTAAAACATAAAATTATAATAGCTTATCGACAAGGTAAATAAACAAATACCAAATTTCATCAACTAATTTTTTTAATAGATTCATTATCGATATGGTCATACGATATTTTTTTAAACTAAAAAATCTAACATTTTAATTAGAATACAAAACAGATTCTAATAATGTAACTGAAATAATCTAAGAAAAAAAATAAGTAGCAATTACGTACTGGTTCAACAGGTAGCTGGATTCTGGGTTTTAACGACTTTTACCGGTTTTTAAATAATATTTTTTTTTTCAAAAATCTAAATGGAATTACATGCCGGATCATAGGGTTTACCGGTTTGACCGCGGATCCGGACGGGTTTCAAAATACTGCTGAAAACCAAAAAACATTATGGAACGAAATCAAAAATCTAACGTCTGGTCTAATCAAATTGAGAACATACAAACGGTTTTAAATTTGTTAACAAGAAGATAATCCCGCGCTTTCAAAGCGCGGGTCAAAATCTAGTTATGTTTAAAACTATAATATATAGTATATCTTGCAGGACCTTATCAAAAACATTATACACAAATATAACAAGAGAAATAATGATTCTACATACTTAGTGAATAAGATGATTATGACCTCCTTCTATAGATCTTTTTTTTTGAACTAGTCTTTTTATAGATCTTATAAGCGTACACATCACCACAAGAAATATCAGTATTAGTAGCACACCGAAAACACTACAATAAAGTTTTTGTAGCATTTTCACAAACACTAGGTCTGCCGCAGCTACGGTAGACTCCCCTTCTATTCTAGCGTTTTTTATGAGCTATAATAAATAGAGGTATTGTAGCATTAATTATGTTATGGGTAATTTTGTTCTGGCACTTGTTTTGTGCTATTGTATATTTTATGGTATTTTCTTCGTGCTGTAATATAATTTATAACGAGATTTTGACCTGCGCTTGAGAAGCGCATATATTTTTTGGTATTAAGAAATAATTAGGTTGCATCAATTTAGGAAAAATAATTAAGTTGCATCAATTGGAACAACCAAAATAACTAACTATATAATGCATAAAAATATAATTTTGCATAAAAAAGGGGGTGTTATTCAATCTCTGATTTCAAATCAGTTATTAATTTTTTATAATCTATCAAATTTTAAAGTTTTAAGTTGATGGATTCTAAAATCTCTGCAGTAGACCTTAGATTTTGAGAGAGAGAGAGAGAGAGAGAGAGAGAGAGAGAGAGAGAGAGAGAGAGAGAGAGAGAGAGAGCCTTCGATCTGCACCGGTGGAGCTTCTTCGAGTCATCATAAGAAGTTTGAAAACTCACTTTCCACCGAAGAAGAAGATCTAGTTCCCGCCATGGGTTCTTCATAGTTTTGCCTATATGTATTTGTTCACATTATCATACATTTTGGATTTTTAGGTTTCAATATATATTTAACTAACTTCTATTATTCTTAATTGCAGAAGATGGAGTTGATGGTGAAGAAAAGAAATTTCCATCTTTTTATCGCTTGTTGGTGATGAAGATGAAGAACAAGAACTGTGATTGGTGTTTTCTTTTTATTTATTTTTAGGATTAGCATCTTTGATTTGGTGTTGGTTTTATTTAATTTTAGATTCAGAAAACTAAAGCATTTGTTATGAACTTATGAGTTATAATATCTGGATTCATCAACTAAAGTATTGTTTATTTTCAAAATGTTTGGAGTCTAATAAGAGTAAATAATCTAGTGTTTTGATCCAACTAAAATCTTCAACCAACTAGTGTATTGACTTATCCAGTTCAATCCTCGACTAAACTCACTTAGTGATGCGTCATGAAACTGATAAAACGTCATGAATCATGTCTTGAAGCGTTTAGGAGAGATATGTCCGTTTGTAATTCTATGTCCCGCGGGCCATAAAACAATGTGTTCTTGTTATAATTAATAGAACATACAGTGGTTCTGCTATTAATAAACCAGTTTCAATCCAAAAATAATTCTGTCGATGGAAACAATTATTATGTTTCCCGAAAACTTTATAAAGGAATGGTCCACAATGGTATTCTTGTAATAGTTCTAGTAAGTTATGTCTTTTTAATAAGGACTGTGGAAAAAGATGCGGTGATGACACCTAAGCATTGAATCAAAATTTACAACTTAAAATATGTTTCTCAATTAATATAGGGGATTACTATAAGAAGTAAATGCTTGATTATTGAAAATATATGATGGAAAACTTGTTGATCTCTCAAAAAAAAAACATAACATAACAAAAATTAAATAGATATATAAAAAGAGATAGAAAAAGAGACTATATATACATAGAAGATATCACTTTAGATTGTACAAGAAATATTATGAACATAGAAATTATAATCATTGTTAATTAGTCCAATCCTTGCATGAGCATCTGAATGTCATCCATGGATTCACAAATATATGTAAAGTAATCATCCCATGAAAATGTTGTAGCTGGCTCCGGAACAGAGCATGATGTTGTGGACATGCTAGCCAATGGTTCTCTGGTCTGTGTTGTAACATCCAAACTCAAATCCATCTCTCCATCAAAAGCATTTTCATGCTTATCATCCTTGGTGCAATCTGTTTCTTTGGTGTTAGGAGATTCATTCTTGTTTGTGACATGTCTTATATATCTTGCAAGGATGACATTTTGGGGTGGGTTTGCATTTTTATCACTTCGCTTCATTCTCTTCTGGTGCATTCGACGTTTTGTACCATTCCAGCGATTCTTAATAGCATTTTCAGTTCTTCCACAGAGTTTTAAGGCAATCTTGGCCCATTGGTTGCCAAAAACTTTGTGGGCTTCAACCAATATTCGATCTTCTTCTTCAGTCCATGCGCTTTTCTGAAATCACATTAACAATACATATATAAGTAACTGATTGCATTAACAATATATAATAATTTATTATATTGTTGTATGTGTGTTCATATGCAATATGGATATAAATCTACACATATATAAGTTGCGATTTGTGACTAGATTTTATTCTTTAAAAGAAGCATTGGAATATCTATATATAAAAAAAGAAATCACCTTGATGCCATGACGAAGATGGTTGTGCCACCTCTCTCTACATTGTTTTCCTATTCGTGTTCCAAGCATATTTGCGATCTTTTTCCAGTTTTTTGTCCCATAAAGCTCCACTAATTTTCTCAAATTTCTATATTTTCACATGTTCAGGACATAAGTATAATATGACGTTCTCAACAACAACAACAAAAATAATAAAAATAATAATATATTCGTTAAGTTTTCGAAAATGGAGTCAATTTTTTTAGTTTTATTATAAAATTGAAAAATAAAGATCGGCAAAAAGAATAAAATATAAGGACTTACGTATCTTCACTCTGATCCCAAGCCCCAGTGTTAAAGTTGCCTTCCGTCGAAGCCGGAAGATCGATATCTATAAATGGGTATCTTGGTGGTATTTCTGTTATGAGAGAGTTGAAAGTCGGGAGATTTTGAGTACAAGCAAAACTTCGACCAAAATGGTTGTAATTTTGGTTTGGCATCACCGACATCAGGCTTTGGTGATTAGAATCATAATTACTTGTCATAATCGATGAATTAGACCAACCATTCACAGAAGATTGACCTAAATACTCATTGAAACAATTAATATGATCTTTTTGCAGATAAGCTAAATTATCATTAGTAAGAGAACTTTCAGTTTCGTTTCTGGTGAAATTTTTGTTGAAATTATTGAAGGCGTAATCCATTTTAACACCAACTCAGACGATGATTATGAAGTATTTTTTTATGAAAAAAACAATAAGTATGAAATCGAGATTTTGCTTTTAGTTTGGAATCGGAGAAAGAAAGATATCAAATACTACGACTGGATAATAATTTATAACTACGGGAACTTAAAGAACTATATTGATAACTATGGTTCGTTTAAAGGTAAAGATCAATATATATACTTTCAAATTCAGTTAATAATGACAACTTGATTCATTAATTAAGAAACTTCTGGTCAAATCTCTCTATTAAAATTAATTATTGCAATCAATACGGTCAAACCTATATAATCGTAATGCCACGTATATTCAAGTTAAAAGTCAAAATTATCCTTCTGAATTAGGATACATATATGTTATAAAACAAAATAGAATATATATATATATATAATGCCATGTCCTCTTTGGAAACTTAGTACGTGTCTAACGAGTTATCATGAAATAGGAAATAAATCGGGGAGTACTCAAAAAAATTTTATTTGTCTTTTAGCTAATAATAAGTATATAAACTAAATATGTAGATAATAACCTCGTCGTGCACATGGACGCGAGTTACCACATTGGTTTACAGAGTCTACATGAGTCTGTAAATGTTTGCTGTCAAAAAAAGAAAGATAATAACCAAAAGTACAAGTTGTCCTAGTGGTTCATACCATTCTATTTGGGTCTGAAAATCCAATTTCGAGTTATGGGGGCAGGGTTTCTGTCTGCAACCCAATTTCACATATGTGGCTTTTTTTTCTTTCAGTTTTGTTTTAATTGCTTTTTCATGATTTTTCAACCACATCTAATGATATATCTACTAAAAAACAAATTTGGATATTAAAAGCTAATAAAATAGAGTTTCCGAATAATACATCAGAATTACATTCGAAATCGTCACGGCTATTTACCGTGGAATGAGTTTCCAGCTGCCGAATTGTTCTAGCGAGTTTTAGAACAGGGATACCATGTATATTTAAGTCAAATGTCAAAAGTAGGATTCGATATTAATTGACTTTTTGGACAATACAGTATATATCTATAAAAAAAAAACCTCTAATTGTATTTAACTTCTATTATGTATATATATATATAATTTGGTAACTTCACATATTCTATATTTTTGTTTCGTATGTATTATACTTTAAATTTTTTTTTTAAATACTTAGATTTTATAAGTAATTTTATGTGTGACGCATTATTCTATATAAAGAGCATTATGGTGAAATGCTATTTTCCTTGTTATTTTATATAGAAACCATATAGTTTCAAAACAAAAAAGGTAATGAGTTATAATGGTCATGCTTTCTGCAATATGCACACACACACATATATATATATATATATCTAATATATAAAAAGTAGATGTAGACACCTAAACAATTTCTTGAATAAACATTCTACATAATATATAACACGTTATGTTTCAGATGATACGACTTTTCAAGTTTTTGATAAATAGAAAATTATTTATCCCAAAAATATTATGTGTAATTATTATTATAAATTGATTACATATCTACTACTGACCTAGTACGTAGTTTGATTAATTACTATAATCTCGGATAAAATATAACATATGATTTTATATATTTGATAGTGATTTGATAAATACAAATATATATGTCTGCGTTAACAACACTTATAATATCGAACTATATAAGACAATGTGTGCTTGTTATAATTAATAGAACTAGATTTTGACCCGCGCAACCGCGCGGGTGTTTATTTTTACTTCTTTTATACATAAATTATTATTTTAAAACATTAGTGATATTTTTTTAACATTAATCATATACTTAAATGTTTATATAACTATTTTAAATATAATAATTTTATAATTTAGATGTTATAATTAATCATTTGGTTAAAACCGTATGTATTTTCACTTCTTATTATATATTTATCTTATTGTATTTGCATTTAGTTATCAAGCAAATTATTATATTCATGAGAAAACATATTTGAAAATTATTTTATATTTAATTTATGCTAAATTCTGACCCGTGTTTCAAAGCTGTATTTCTTTTTACTAATATTTTTTATACTTATTCATTTTAGATAATATATTATTGTATATACAAAAGTATAAGATATGTTAATTTTTAGACATGTATTATAAGGTTTGTTAATTTTAAGTCGTTCTATCATCATATTATATTTTTAAAATAAATAATTTATATTTATGAAAATAAAATTTATAAATTTATCAATTGAATATACTTTTATCATATTTATTTAAGTATAATAATTGTATTTTAACATGATCATGACTATAAAGTGGGTAAAATAGGATATAATTTTTTTATTTTTTATTTTGTAAACGATAACTTAAAATATATTAAATTATTGTTAAAATAATTTTACACAGATTTATTAGAATTTTTAAATATAATATATAAATATATATTATATTTAAAATGAAAATATATTATGATTAAAGTAGTTACAAAGATTTTATATTATAAGCTTTAAAGAAATACATGTTAATTTTTATACATGTATTATATATTTTGCTTAATCCATCTTACCAACATATTAGATTTTATTTTTGAACATAAATATTTTATACTTATGAAAATAAAATTTATAAAATTTATAAATTTAATACAATTTTATTATACTTAGCTCAATATAATAATTTTCTTTTAATATGATTGATTATGATTATATAATATATAAAATATTACTGAATTTTTTATTTTTTATTTTATAAATGATTACTGAATTTATTAATGTATAATAATATTTCAAACTAATTTCAAAATTAATGAAAAATATTTAAATATAATTTCGAAAATAAAGATCTTGTAAAAATCTTTTAAAACAGATTTGTTAGATTTTTCAAATAAATATATTTATATTTTAAATAAAAAGATATCAAAAGATATTATGATTAAAGTATTTTAAAGATTCTATGTATTATTATTCTTAATAAAATACATTTAATAAGATTTCTAAGTGATGGTCCAAATAAAAAAAATCACACATGAAAGAAGTCATGACTTCTCTTTTAATATATAAGATTGCATAAGTACTTTTAAATTTCTATACATCATAATCGAACCTGAATCAAATAGAGTAATATGATTACTTTTGGTTATTTAGTTATTTTTAAGTTAAGCTTAATTTGAATTCAACATACCTGAATTGAATTGGTTAATATTCTTACTTTTCATACAAATATCCGTACCGGCGTCAAATACATTAGTTTTTGGATATTTGTAGGTTTGTATATATCAAAACGAAATTCATCTGGACCCGATTCGAAACACACATGAAAATTTATAATACCGAAATAAAGTCTAGTTTCAAAACTCAATAAGCATGATAACCCAAAGAAATAACTCGTAGCTGAATAGTTATCTGAATGTCCATGTTTAACTGATACATAAGTAAATAAAAAAACATTTGTTAACCATTTTGAATTCTTATCACAAATAGAGTAGTTTCATTCAAATACGTTGAATTATTATAGTTAATATGTAAATAATCCTGGCAAAATATTATAGTAAATATAGTTAATGAGATAGTTAAAAGTGAGAAAATGAATGTAAAAGATAAAATAAAAAATTGAAAACAAATAAGTTTTGTTTTTATGTCACTATTATATATCATATATGTCATCATATAACTAATCATATTTTATATGTACCATAATATAAGTAATCATATAATTAATAGTATTTTATACGTACCATCATATAAATAATCACATATATTATATTTATAAAACTTAATATGAAATATAAAAACCATAATTTAAGTTGGTGTTTTTAATTAAGCTTTGTATTGTATTTTTCTTATATATACTGAAAATTATTTTTTTAAATGGTTATTGGAAAATATTTTAGTAAAAAATAAATTTTGAATATTTGTATATTTTTGAATCAATTTTTATATAAATTAATCTTAAATTATTATTTTGTTTTGAGTTTTGTATAGAAATAATTAAAAGTGAGAAAATGAATGTAAAAGATAAAATAAAAATTGAAAACAAATAAATTTTGTTTTGTACTTCTGTAATAAATTATATTAACTTATTTAGTAAATATAATAAATGAAGTGGTTAAAATTGATTAACAATAGAATAAAAATCTTTAAAAAATCAATTAAAATAAGCAAGTATAATTTGTACTGCTATCTATGTTTCCAAACAATTCTCATTTATATTACTATCCAAGTTTCCAAACAACTCTCAAATGTACTTCAGTTTTAATAATATAGATATACAGTGGTTCTGTTATTAATAAACCAGTTTCAATCCAAAATTAATTCTGTCGATGGAAACAATTATTATGTTTCCCTAAAACTTTATAAATGAATGGTCCACAATGGTATTATTGTAATAATTCTAGTAAGTTATGTCTTTTTAATAAGGACTGTGGGAAAAGCTGTGGGGATGACACCTAAGCATTGAGTCAAAATTTATAACTTAAAAAATGTTTCTCAATTTATATATAGGTGATTACTATAAGAAGTAAATGTTTTATTATTGAAAATATATGATAGAAAATTTGTGGATCTCTCTCAAAAAAAAAACATAACATGACAAAAAATAAATAGATATATAAAAACTGATGGAAAAAGAGACGATATATACATAGAAGATACCACTTTAGATTGTACAAAAAATATTATGAACATAGAAATTATCTTCATACATAGAAATTTCTTCATTGTTAATTAGTCCAATCCATGCATGAGCATCTGAATGTCATCCATGGATTCTCAAATATATGTAAAGTAATCATCCCATGAAAATGTCATAGCTGGCTCGGGAACATAGCTTGATGTTGTGGACATGCTAGCCAATGGTTTTGTGGTCTGTGTTGTAACATCCAGACTCAAATCCATCTCTCCATCAAAAGCATTTTCATGATCATCATCCTTGGTGCAATCTGTTTCTTTGGTGTTAGGAGATTCATTCTCGTTTGTGACGTGTCTTATATATCTTGCAAGGAAGACATTTTGGGGTGGGTTTGCATTTTTATCACTTTGCTTCATTCTCTTCTGGTGCATTCGACGCTTTAAACCATTCCAGCGATTCTTAATAGCCTTTTCAGTTCTTCCACAGAGTTTTAAGGCAATCTTGGCCCATTTGTTGCCAAAAACCTTGTGGGCTTCAACCAATATTCGATCTTCTTCTTCAGTCCATGCGCTTTTCTGAAATCACATTAACAATACACATAAGTAACTGACTGCATTAACAATATATAATAATTTATTGTATTGCTGTATGTGTATTCATATACAATATGGATATATATCTACACATATATAAGTTGCGATTTGTGACTAGATTTTATTTTCTTTAAAAGAAGCATTAGAATATCTATATAAAAAAAAGAAATCACCTTGATGTCATGACGAAGATGGTTCTGCCACCTCTCTCTACGTTGTTTTCCTATTCGTGTTCCAAGCATATTTGCGATATTTTTCCAGTTCTTTGTCCCATAAAGCTCCACTAGTTTTCTCAAATTTCTATATTTTTACATGTTCAGGACATAAGTATAATATGACATTCTCAACAACGATAAAAAAATCATAGAAAAAATAATATATTCGTAAAATTTAGAAAATGGAGTCAATTTTTTTAGTTTTATTATAAAATTCAAAAATAAAGATCGACAAAAAGAATAAAATATAAGGACTTACGTATCTTCACTCTGATCCCAAGCCCCTGTGTTAAAGTTACCTTTCGTCGAAGCCGGGAGCTCGATATCTATAAATGGGTATGTTGGAGGTATATCTGTTATGAGAGAGTTGAAAGTCGGGAGATTTTGAGTACAGACAAAAGTTCGACCAGAATGGTTGTAATTTTGGTTTGGCATCACCGACATCAGGCTTTGGTGATTAGAATCAGAATTACTTGTCATAATTGATGAATTAGACCAACCATTCACAGAAGATTGACCTAAATACTCATTGAAACAATTAATATGATCTTTTTGCAGATAAGCTAAATTATCATTAGTAATAGAACTTTCAGTTTCGTTTCTGGTGAAATTTTTGTTGAAGATATTGAACGAATAATCCATTTTAACACCAACTCAGACGATGATTATGAAGTATTTTTTTTTATGAAAAAACAATATAGGTATGAAATCGAGATTTTGCTTTTAGTTTGGAACCGGAGAAAGAAAGATATCAAATACTACGAGTGGATAATAATTTATAACTATGGGAACTTAAAGAACTATATTGATAACTATGGTTCTTTTAAAGGTAAAGATCAGTATATGTAGTTTCAAATTCAGTTAATAATGACAACTTGATTCATTAATTAAGAAACTTTTGGTCAAATCTCTCTATGAAAATTAATTATTGCATTCAATACGGTCTAACTTATATAATCGTAATGCCACATATATTCTAGTTAAAAGTCAAAATTACCGTTCTGAATTAGGATATATAATGCCACGCCCTCTTTGGAAACTCAGTATGTGTCCAGCGAGTTATCATAAAATTGAAAATAAATCGGGGAGTACTCGAATTTCTTTTTTTTCTCTTTTAGCAAATAATAAGTATATAAAATAAATATGTAGATAATAAACATAATACAAGCTGTCCTAGTGGTTCGTACAATTCTATTTGGATCTGAAAACCCAAGTTCGAGTTATGGGGGCAGGGTTTCTGTATGCAACCCAATTTCACATATGTGGCTTTTTCTAGCTTTCAGTTTTGTTTTAAATGCCTTTTCATTATTCTTCTATCATATCTAATGCTATATCTACAAAAAAAAAACAGATTTGGATATTAAAAGATAATAAAATAGAGTTTCAAAATAATGCATCCGAAATACACTCCAAATCGTCACGGCTATTTGCCGTGGAACGAGTTTCCAGCTGCCGAATCGTTCTAGCGAGTTTTAGAACAGGGATACCATGTATATTTAAGTCAAATGTCAAAAGTATGATTCTATATTAATTGACTTTTTGGACAATACTCTGTATATATCTATAATAAATTACCTCTGATTGTGTTTAAATTCTATTTTATATATATATATATATATATATATATATTTATATTCAACTCTTTACTTTTTTGTCTTTTTGTTTCAGATGTATTATAATTTAAAATTTAAAATAAAAATACTTAGATTTTATAATTAATTTTATGTATGACACATTATTCTATATAAAGAGTGTTATGGTGAAATGCTATTTTCCTTGTTGTTTTATATAGAAAACATATAGTTTCAAAAAAAGTAAAGAGTTATAATGAAATGCTAACTTATTTTATACAGAAAACATTGTTTTACACAATTCAAGTTTGGAGTTTTAAAATATTAAAATTGAGAAGTGAAGAGTTATAATTTCATTTTTTCAATTTCAATTTTTATTTCTGGTTTAGCTTTTAGGAATCAGGATTAGAATTTAGACTCTTGTTTTAATTTACAAAATACATAAATATAAAATTAATTTATGTTTTACATAGAATGTTGTGGTCTCATTCAAAATGGTATATTCAATTTAAAAATAAATATCTGTTTTTTTAAAAAAAAATACAAATAATAAGGTATGAAGAATAATATTTTAATAAGTTGAGAATATTGAATCCGTTTACATAAAAATCATCTAAAGAAAGGAAATATGAAAGGGGAAACCATTTTAGGTATATATCAAAAAAATAGGTAGTATAAACATACTTTTAAGATCAAAGTTGTCTTTAACAATCAGTTTGGGTGTGTCAAAGTTCATTTTCATGGGAAATTAGACAAACTCTTAATCAATCCAAAAACAATCTGGATATTCGTAAGTCTTCAGAGCAAATAAAATATTAAAATCAGTATCCGTAAAAAAACTAAACAATTCACAAATAAAAGAAAAATTAGAGTCATATCCCCCCTATGCTCCAACTTTAATACACATATATGTATATCTACATCTAAATATATGTATAATATTCAATGTAAAATTTTTGTAATTATTTTACATATAATTTTATTTGTTAAATTACTTATAAAAGTATTAAATTAAGAAAGTAATATAAAATATTTATAAAACGACAATTCTGTAAAATTTTATGTTTTATAAAAAAACAATAATTAATTTTAAAAAAGAAGTACATTTATGGAGAATGAAAATTAAGGAGTATACACTCTTTTAACGCATAAGTCTTTACTTTGGTAAGCATTTTCAAGTTCACTTCTCATGTTCTATCGTCTTCAACAAGTGATATATATTTCTGCTCATGTAATAATTTATTTTCCAAAAATTGTGCTAATTGACTTTGTATTTTGTGGTTCTTGCATATTTGTATTCTAAATTTGATTTTTAAGTTCAATAGTTCATAAAATATATGTTTTAAGTACAAAACGATGAACTAAACGAGTAGGCTTTTAATCAATATTTACGCAAAAGCCTTCAAGAGACAAGTACATGAAGCTCGTCTGAAAGAGATATTTCAACGGAATAATATGCAAAAGCAGTAGATCTTTCTCAGTTCTGATAGAATAACCACTTAAGCCAAAAATTCTCACAACCTGTATATAAACAACAAAAAGCAAAAGCCTAGGTTTCTAAGTGCAGATAATTTTGATATCAGTGTTTCTGTCTCTCTTTTTCTGTCTCAGCCTTTGTTTATATACTCATCCGTAGGTTGGCCACCTTCCTATTTTCCGCAGATTCGTGTTTATCCTCTTTCCAGTTTTGTTCGACGTTTCCTTATCTTCGAGATTCGAGCCTATCTTCTTCGAAAGTTTTTCTTTTATCCAAGTAAGTAGTTTATCATTGATTTGGACTTTTTATGGTTTAAATCATCGTAGGCTATTTTTGTGCGTTTAAGTCATTTCATACTCTTTTTATGGTTTAAGCCTTCCATGATTTTCCTGAAAATCTTGTTGTTTCAATTTGAGTAGCAATTTATTGTGGCATTAGTTTACAAAATCATTTATTTTTTGTCAAAAATATATTAGGAGATAAACTTTTTGAAGAATATTCTAAAGATGTGAAGAAATATAATTATTTAAAACTAATGTGTATATATATTTTTAAAGGTGATGAAGACATGGAGAATAAAGTTTAAATGTGTTTTTGTATTGATTTTCGATTTGCACTATTAAATTTTTTTTTATTCTTATTACATTTTTAGTTTGTTATTTTTTAAGTTTTTCTAAAGATTATGGTTATTGAAACAATTTATTTGATATGATTTATATTTGTAAGAATATGCATATTATTTACAAAATATTACTAAATTCAGTTTAATCCAATCAAACATGATCGAATTTGGTCGAACTACAATGATCCATGACTCAAAATATTTCTAGGTCGGTAGCCGGTCCGGTTTTAAAAACATTGTACAAAACTGTATTTATTACGTCTAAAATGAAACAAATTTATCAGTTTAATATGTTTATGATTAAACAACGCATTTGATTAGTACGGGAAAAACCGTGACTACGCGACCTCGGTTTGCTTATATTTCCAATTCTTGCTGGGGTGGTTCATGTATTCGGTTCATTTCTATATTATAGTTGTCTTAAATGCAATTGGGCTGACTCAAAAACTGGGCTAATAAAATCACGCGGGAAGATGCTAGTTCTCGCGGGAAAATTGAACGGTTCCATACTCCCAAGTAAACCTAAACCTGAAAAATTGAGGGGAAAATCGGAAAATCAATTAATTATCAAAGGCGCGAAAAAGAGCCGTTGCGGAACAAAACTCTCATATTATGGCGCCAAAAAAGACGGTGGTTCAGAGACTACCCGTAAATTTTATCGGGCAGCTAAAAATTAGTTATTTGAAAATTAACAAATTTACCCCTTTTTCTTCTTTCTTTTTCAAAAACTTCCCTTTTTTCTTTATTTTTCCAGAGAGTCAGCATTTGCAAACGCAGAGAGAGAGAGAGAATATTTATTTGACTATTTAAAGCTTTCTTTATCACAACTCTCCTTCATTTTTCTTCTCCTACTTCTAAAACCTTTCCTTTTATTCTCTCTAATCATTTTCTTGTTCGTGTTCCTTATTCTGATTCCTCTTCTCATCATTTGATTCAAAAAGAACCAATCTTTTCTAATATCTCCACTCTTCTTCTTGTTTCCTACACAAGTGGAACAACTCTCTGGTTTTTTTACCTTTTTGGTACTCTGTTTCTGGAGTTAAAACAGAGAAAAGAGATATGGGTTTTTCGAAGAAATCTCAATTAGACGGCGGTTTAGATTTCGACGGGAAGAAATGGGTTATCGCCGGAATCGGGATTCGGGCTTCACTGAAGCCGGTGAAGACAAAACTCAGAGCACCGGAGACTGAAGCCGAAGTTGAAGAAGAGGAAGAATGTTCGACGACGCCAACTGCAAAGGAAGCAAAGATACCAGAGAAATTGAAATGTCCTCCAGCACCCAGAAAGAGACGGCCGGCGTTGAAGTGTCGGAGTAACGCCGTTAGAGAGTTCTTCACGCCTCCTGACGATTTAGAGACGGTGTTTATACGGCGCCGTTAAGTAACAGAAACAAAAATATTAGTGAGTTTGTATATTAGTCGTGTAACGTATTAATTACAAGCCATGAAACTTCAGTTACAATATTAGTAATTAGATTTTAATGATTTCCTTAGAGTGTATGCTTTTCAAAATTCAGTTTGCTCTTTTTAGTTTTTTTTTCATAGAGTGTATGATTTCCTTAGAGATTAGTTTCTGTATTTTTTTTGTCATAACGGGAAGTTTATTGTACAAACATGATAATGGATAGTTTCTAAATTAGCTTCATACCATATCTTGTTTTGGTTCTTTTTTTTTTTTTTTTTTTGAACAACACATTTGGTTCTATCTATAAGTCATATAGCTATATTAATTTCTTTAAAATCTACTGTTGTTATAAAGGACATTTTGTAAATTATACAGTGAAAGATGTAATTTAACGATGATAATGGTTAACCTCTAAACTTGATTTAATTCCATATTTACTTCATCACTTTGGTTTTATCTATCTCTCGGTTTCATGAATATTCTGATTATGCATACTGTATATGCACAAATATCAGTCACAACTTGTAAAATACTAATTTAGATGTAGATAATTATAGATTGATAAAAGAAAAATGTAGATAATTAAAATCTTAGAGCCTTTTAGATTCGGCCTACGAAGACCAGAAAGGAAGTGCGTTAGCAAAACGTACCAATAAGAAATAACAAGCGGTGATAGCCTAATGGCAATTTGTTAGAGTTTGATGTACTCACATTTCTAATTTTGATTCCATTGAAAATTAAATTATCACTATTTACCAATGTAGGTTTAGATTTCAGCTCAAGTGGTTTACATGGTGGGTCGTAACAGATGATCCATCACCTGACATTAGTCAAAAAAATATTTTAAACTCGGATCAGGTAGTATAGTATGCTTTCAGTCTATTCCACTTTTTACTATTAAGTGTGTTCCTTCCTTTCGGAGCCAATCTAATCAGCTAATAGCGCTTATAAAAAAAAACGTACCAATAATCTTAACCAGTAAAACTGACCAATAATTTACACAAGAGAAAAAGCCTACACGTCAAGCCTTTGATGCCCTTCTTGTTGATCTAACTTTTGTTATTTTTGAGGTGATAATATTCGATATACATCATCATAGAGGCTGGAATTATTATTTTTTGCCCGCCAACTAATACACTGGTTACCTCAGTACATGTTTTTGAGTATTTGATGCACGGTTCACCATCTCCTGCGTATTTTGTTGTTTTTTTCTTTTAAAATAGAAGAATTTTATAATACAAATAAGGTTTGATATAATGTGTTTTTAAATAGTAATCTTCAAATATAAAGTAAAATGTAAAATAATATTATTTCTTCTTCTATAAATACAGGAAAAATAGTAATCTCTATTTTAGAGCAAAAAAATATAGATGAGCTAGAGTAATTTTATCTAAATGCTATTTTAGAAGAAAGTAAAAAAACTGTGTTGAAGATGTTCTAAGTGTTTCATTCAGTTCCGGTTCTGGATTTTGAATTTTAACAATCATATTTTCATTATGTTTTTAATTTCATTTTAGTTCATATCAATTTGGCTATAGTTTATATATAACGAGTGTTGAATCGGCTTTTGGATAGATTTTTTGGATATGGTTTAAGTTTAGATTGAACCGTACCATATACTTACTTTACTTATCTTCATAGAAATCTGTATGATGTTGTTATCTTCATAGGTTGAGATCCATATATTGCTGTCCGAGTGTTTGAAAAATTCCTACAAAAGTTTTTTCCATAATTATGCTTGATTTACTTTATCAAATGTTCTAGATGTGGGAAAAGACAGTTTTCATTAACAAATAATATGGTGGGATCTTATTTCACATGTTTTATTTTAAAGAAAAAGATGGGCATATGATTGAAACTATTTAAAAAGAGAAGAAATGAACAATTTTACAATGCCCACATGTAATGTTTTATTTTGTGACTTAAAATGACTGAAGGATTCCAATGCATGACCTTTTTAAGGAGGCCTCTTCTAAAGCCATCCAACAAATGTTTTTCTTTTTTTTAGGTTAAAGAGCTTTTTACGTCACAATTGCAAACTCAGAAGTCCAGTCTCTTTATTTTATTTACTACTACTTTGTGTAGTATACATTAATTAATTAACCGTCTAAGACATTATGATTACCAATTACTCATGCTACGCACCAGTACTATTTCAGTGTTAAATATGTGTTGCATGTAAATCACTAATCGTCACTCTCTTTATGTTCTTGTGGTTTGAGTCATGAAAAGGACAAAATAGGTTCAAGAATAACGGTGCGATAAGAGAATCCAATGTGGGACTTAACGCTTTGTTTGCTTCCTTCACGCGATAGCGACCAGTCTAGTGTTTTCTTTTTTATTTCTAAGATGTTTGGACTGGGGAGACTATGACGAGTTTGGATCATTCTTGTGAACGAGTTTATAGTTCACCGTCACGACTTGAATTTATAGGAACTAAGACATTTTATTTCCTTGAATATTTCTGTGTTTGTCAACTGAAATGCGCTACCGACACTAAGTATTCTTATGTTTTGCTTTCTCTACATAATATTCAGTAACTTAGTAATTAAACTGCCATGTAAA
The DNA here is from genome assembly GCF_000309985.2 of Brassica rapa. Classification (NCBI taxonomy): domain Eukaryota; kingdom Viridiplantae; phylum Streptophyta; class Magnoliopsida; order Brassicales; family Brassicaceae; genus Brassica; species Brassica rapa. The sequence continues at coordinate 10,240,646 of NC_024798.2, forward strand.
GTTGAACGGAGAAAAGGAAATCCAAGTTTAAATTAGTTTAATAGAATGACATGTCAATTGTGGATTATAGTTTAAATCCAATCCATAAAAGTGATATTAGAGAAATCATTATGCAAGGGATTAGATTTTAAGAAAGCTCAGACCAAAACTGTAGCAATGCAAATACCTAGACCTTATTCTGGAAGAACCAAAAAAAAAAAAACATACCTTACATTTGTCACTAATGATATTGGATCAAGCTTACGTACATTTTTTTCTTCTTAAATTAACGTGTACTTTTAAGTTATAATTATAAAGCTGCCATTTGTGTTTCTTAATTTGTCAAATTATTATTAGTCTTAGAGATTTTCACCATATCAAATATAATAGCATTTTTGTTTTCTTTTTCGACGTAGATGCCGTGTTGTATATAATACAAAACATTTTAAACGTTTGAACTTTGAAGTAAAAAAGATTTAGGGCTTGAATTTGAATCCGAGATTGATTATATGTTCAAAAGACACCGTTTGAACTGTTTGATTAGCCAATGTCATCTCTGTGAAAAATGTACTTGCGTTATAGAATAAACTAGTTATCGCGCTGTCTGATTTAAATTTGAAATGACTTTCCAAACAATACTATATGGAGTATCTGAATCGTTTGTTACTGCACCATCATGATAACTATCCGAGCCAAATCTCAAATTTAGATTGGTCAATTATTAGCAAATTTGTTCTCACAAGATATTGAACCCATGACAAACAGATTTACGCAGTAGCAACTTTGTTTTCACAAGAAATTGAACCCATGACAAACAGATTTACGCAGTGCTCCAAAATAGCTTTTACAGCCAATTTGTCTTTCATCTAATTATCTGTCCAAATTTATCATGAATTATCCAACTTTGTTTTTGACAGAAAACGAATTCTAGTCAGACGAATTTACACCATACTCTTTTAAATTAGGCTACCATTAGAATGTTTTCTTGTTTTGATTAATTTCTTTTTTTTTTATTAGAGAATGGTCTCTAAAATATGTAATTATGTAAGAATTCACGATGCATAAATCAACTTCTTATCAACTCTACATTGTGTAAATCAACTATACATTGTTTAATTAAGCATATTTACAAACATAGTTCTCTGTGAATCTTAAACAATCTATTATTCATATTTTGGATATTCTTGTATGCATATATATGGATATATTGTGAGAACATGATGTGCATGCATAACATTAGACAATTTTATATTTTGCTTTTACTGTACTGTCGGAGTTTTGGTTCTCTTTTATTTGGACAGATACATACATATCGGACTTGTCTATATAGACATGATCAACAATGCATGTGCTTCAGTAGGGGAACAATCAATCTCTCTTACTCTATGTATAATAACAATATATAAAGTGATAGAATTAACGTAATGACAGCATTTGTATAATACATTATTTTTTATACAATTTTCTGTACATGAAACACTGTATATTGTAAGAAAGTTTTACTTCCATGCTATCAGAATTCCGAAGTTATATTGTATGTTAAAGTTTTACAAAACATGTCAAACATATTCTTCCGGATGAGACTAAGCAAATATATTAGCTAATTTTGCACCCAAAAAAAAAAGACTAAGCATATATCTTAACTAGTATTAATAGTATAGACAAATGTTTCTTCCAATACCGTTAGGCTTCAAATTTAGAACTTTTAAAATGTAAAATGATGAAAATGCAACGCGTCTAGAATCTTGGTAAAAGAGTGACATCCCTATCATTCAAAAGATCGTGCAACTCCACATATAAATTGTCATTGTCTCAAATATACATACCATTTGCTTTTTTACTTGTAAACCTCTATATTTTATCTATACTTGTTAACCTGTGTATTTTCAGTTTCTATCTACTCAAATATATCATTTGCTACTAATCCACTTGTAAAATAAAATATAGTTCGGCCCTGTTCGTTTGTTCACCCAGGTAATCCATCTAGGTGAAGATTCACCTCGATGTTCGTTTTGTGCATTATAATGTTACATCCAGATGAATCACCCAGATGAATCACCCAGCTGAATTTTTAAAAACTCATCTCAAATTCTCACTCAAATAAAAGTGAGTCTTGATGGTGCAACTGGATGCAGATGCATCTAGTTCAGTCTAAAATGATAAATAAAAAAAATGACATTTTAAAATAAAAATATTACTTTTAAACCGTAAATTCTATTTTTTTGCAAATACATTTTTTCCGACAGAACCGGAAAATATATTTTCCCGCAAAAACTGAAAAAACACACATTCCCGCCAAAACCGGAAAATGTGTTTTTCCTCAAAAAATGTAAAACGCATATTTCCATAAAAATACACTTTTCAGTCAAACCAGTAAAACTGCACTTTTCGGCCAAAACCGGAAAAAAAAACACATTTTCCGCCAAAACCGAAATAATGCATTTTCTCGCCAAAACCCAAAAACGCATATTCCCGCCAACCCCCCCCCCCAAAGCATTTTCTGGCCAAAACCGCAAAAAGCATTTTCTCGTCAAAAACGGAAAAACACAATTTTCTCGTCAAAACCGGAAAAATGCATTTTCCCGCCATAATGGAGAAACGCATTTTCCCGTCAAAACCGGAAAAAACGCATTTTTCCGCCGAAACTGCAAAAAAAAAAATATTTTCCGCAAAAAACGCAAAAATGCACATTTTCCGTAAAAACGCAAAAATGCACATTTCCGCCAAAAGCGCAAAAATGCATTTTTCCGCCAAAATCGCAAAAAAAAAAAATTTCCTGTCAAAACTGCAAAGCTTACTTTTCCGCCAAAACCGCAAAACGTATTTTCCGCCAATCCATAAAAACGTATTTCCACCAAAACCGTAAAAATGCTATTTTTCGCCGAAACGTAAAAAAAAAATTATTTTAATCATTTTATTAACAAATCCACCTAGATGGAGATACAAATTAAAAAAACGAAGATAGCTACATTCAGATGATTCATCTGAATGCATGAACGAAATGAAGAAACAAATAACACCCAGATGAAACATCTGGATAAGACATTTAGATAGACCATCTGGATGGATGCATCTTCTAGATGTACAAACGAACAGGGCCTTCATCTAATATGAAAAATGTTGGACCACGTTTTATGTCTGAAAACCTTAAATTCAACTCTACTGCTGACAACAACAATTAGGAAAACGAGTGTGGGTCATAGATGGGACTTTCATAAAATGTTGAGAATATGTGTACGCTTATAAGATCTATAAAAGGACTAGTTCAAAAAAAAGATCTATAAAAGGAGATCATAATCATCTTATTCAGTATGTATGTAGAATCATTATTTCTCTTGTTATATTTGTGTTTAATGTTTTTGATAAGGTCCTGCAAGATATACTATATATTTTTTTAAACATAAGTGTATCATATGTTGGAACAGGGGTGATTATCCATCATACTTTTAACCTTGATCTGGCTATTATCAATCAACAGCTTTGCAGAGCAGCGGAGGAGGCGGTGCCAAAGGAGTTAGGGTTATTTTTTGTATTTTTAGATTTAGTAAACCAAAGTTGTAAACCGGTTTACTTTATAAACCAAAATCAGTTGTAAACCAAAGTTTAAATATAAACCGAAGTCATTTGTAAACCAGTTTAATCTATAAACCGAAATGAGTTGTAAACCAAAATTAATATTAAACAGGATTAAGTCTCAAAATTAATTAAATTAATAATCAAATTTATTTTTTAATTTTAATTTTATTTTTATTTTTATTTTTATTTTCAAATTTCATGGCACTAAAAATGTGTTATCTATACTATTTAAAGAGAAGGCTTTTAAAAAATCTATTTAAAAAAAATTGTTGGACCTATTCGTTAGAAACCTAATAAGTCTTATTTATGTAAAGTTATATTTTTATGCATTATATAGTTAGTTATTTTGGTTGTTCCAATTGATGCAGCTTAATTATTTTTCCTAAATTGATGCAACCTAATTATTTCTTAATACCAAAAAATATATGCGCTTGAGAAGCGCAGGTCAAAATCTCGTTAAAAATTATATTACAGCACGAAGAAAATACCATTAAAATATACAATAGCACAAAACAAGTGTCACAACAAAATTTTATATAACATAATTAATACTACAATACCTCTATTTATTATAGCTCATAAAAAAACATTATAATAGAAGGGAGGTCTACCATAGCTGCAGCAGACCTAGCGTTTGTGAAAACGCTACGAAAACTTTATTGTAGCGTTTTCGGTGTGCTACTAATACCGATATTTCTTGTAGTGATGTGTACGTTTATAAGATCTATAAAAAGACTAGTTCAAAAAAAAGATCTATAAAAGGAGGTCATAATCATCTTATTCACTAAGTATGTAGAATCATTATTTCTCTTGTTATATTTGTGTATAATGTTTTTGATAACGTCCTGCAAGATATACTATATATTTTAGTTTTAAACATAATTGTATCATATGTTGTACAGTCTGAAAGTAAAATTTTTTTTTTATGGTGATGCCGTGATGGGCCATTAAGAGGAGTAATTGGAAAAGGGGTGATTATCCATCATACTTTTGACATTCTTTTATCACTTCACCTCAGCTTCAACCCGTGAACTCTCGTCCTAATCTAATAATCCCCGATTTTGTTTTGAGATCTATTTTACTTTTCGGAAAAGATGTTGTAAAACAAGCATAAGAATAGAGAGATAATTTGCATTGACTCACCATAAACGCTGGAGTATAATAGAACTACATTCGACTCCATAGATATAAATATATGCTATTTTATCAAATAGAACATAACATTTGGCTTCATATTGCATCACAAAATAAAAATTGTAAAACCTACATCGATCCTCTCCTTAATCACTTACGCATTTGTAGATTCCATAGCTCTTTCCTACTTATGTTGAATGATAACACATATAATTCAAATATGAAACTTTGTAGATTATATTGATTTCCATTTAATTTTAGATTATCAGAGATTATAAAAATAGTATAACATGATTTTATATACTATATGTAACTAAATAGCACAACGTTTCTTTGTCATCGTGTACCAGCTGATATTGAGAACAAAACTGGAACAAAAAAGCTCTAGTTATTATTCTATGCATTATAAAATGAATGGTGTTATATTCTTAACAATGAAAATTCGATAATTTGATAATCTAATTACAAAAAAAAAGAAATGAAATTTTGACAAATTGTAATTGCAAAAGCCTACAAAAATGAGTTAAACAATACATTTTTCCACCTCTTGTTTGAGTTAAACAATCTACCGTTTTTTACATCGAAAGTATTGTTTAACTCAAACAAGAGGTGGTTTGGTAAAGCTACACTGATATAAAACAACCAAGATAAAAAAAATGTCCTATGAAAAGCTAGTGCAGTTTTAACTAAAAAAATTAGTAATTGCATTATAATTTCGAGGAATGTAGGAAATTTTGAAGGATTAAAATCTTCTTTGTATCAGGGCTATCTTCTAAATTATGTTGAAAAGTTTGTCCATGCCTAAGATTTTATCATAGTAATTAAGTTTTTAGCAGGTAAAATGACGTAACACACTTTCCGTTACCTATCCAAGTATTTCTAGCTCCGAATACAATTTTTTTTCTTATACCTATAAGTTGAATTTGTCCAGATGTATCTTTCCGTTTCCAAGTTCATCCACAGCTACAAAATTGTGATGTAGAAGTCAAGAACCATCTACCAAACATATGTTTTGTAAGTACAGGGTTTGTGAATCCATAAAATGTGGTGGTGATGAATCATAACTTAATATGTATAGTCAATTTACCGTCAAAATTCAAATTTACCATCACGTTATACTTGCATTGTATATTCGGGATCATATACTAGAACACCTTTATATGGATTACCGGTCCTACATATTTTGAGACCACAAGCAAATAATAAATAAAAGGCTGGAAAATAAGAAATTTCTTATGGAGGGATTGAACTCAGCCTCCTTGCAATGCTTTGTGACAATATTACCACTAGACTAGAGGCACATTCACAATAATATGTGGCCGATAAATTACATAATAATATAACGGCCGGAAGCACATGCTTCCTCCGATTATGTCAAGGGCCAGCACTGATGGATATATGGTTTGAGGATGAATAGTTTTCATTAGTTTACCTTCATTAGTAAGTATAAACAATATTTTCAAAGTTTATTTGGACTAGTGAATATTAATATATATATATTTATATATATATATAGTATTCACGTGAATATATACATAGTCCACATTATAAACTATAACTATAAGTAAGAAAACTTCGAGGAAATAACAATGGAAATGCGGGCTATATATGTACTATAAGATTCTTTTCATGTAAATAGTATTAATAACAAGTGAAAGAGAACGAATCCAATGCAATTTGTGAGTTATTTTAACCTTTTTGCATGAAGTTTTCTCCACTGTCTCTTAGGTTAATAATAAAAGACACTGAACACGTAACATGGGCCGCCAAGGTATCCTATGCTAGAAGGGCCGAAATGAGAACTATATGTAAATTAAAATTATTATTTTAATTGATTTTAGTTAGTTATATAGGACGTATACTCACACCAAAAAAAAGTAGTACATATATTTTAGTAGGTTTTTGTATTAGTTTTTTTTTAATTAACACTGAAAGTTCATTTTTCACTGAAGGATTCAGAGATGAGATACAAATTTCATACACAGAGCCAGCAAGAATCTAAATCCCTGGAGACAAGAGCCAGCAGAATTACATGAATTCTCGGGAGCCAAAAGAAAACCTAAGCAACAAGGATTATAAGACAAGAGCAGTGGAAACCTATAACCATCAAACAAAAGCGAAAGCAAATGGATCAGACGCAGTAAGAGGAAAGAGATAAGCGCACACCACAGACAGACTTAGCCACGGTATCGATGACGTTCTTCACCTTAGTTTCATAGAATTTTAGTATACGTACTAAAATAATTTAATAATTGTTAAATAATTTATTAAAAAGAGAATTGTATCACTCATGAAAAGACGAGTGCATATAGATAATACATATCTGTGTCATTTAAATAAATAGATTACAGATAACGAAAATGAAGCTGTAGAAATTTGTTTACTCGCACATGAAATAATAAAAAAATAAAATTAATAGTGTGGTAAAAAATGAGAACTAAAACTAAAATGATTCAGTTTATGTAATGTAAATTTTATTTTATTTTGCTTCATACAACCTCAACGGACGTTACCAGTCAGGCACTTGGTTATCCACAAGCCGGTTTGTTTTGATTTAAACAATCCATATTGTAGATAAATCATTTTTAAAGAATAGGAGTAAAGCTATTTTAATGTGTTAAAGAGTGTGTAATTAGTTCCGTACAAATCTTTAGTTTGCCTCAAAAATGCTAGTTAGAAACACAATAAAGCCAATGAGTTTTTTTATTCGTCATGTCCTTCAACGCGGTTACTTATTTTTCCGTCATGCCTCGTTAACTATGGCGGAGAAATTAAAGAACCAGAAAAACTAGAAATAAATAAAAATTAAAAGAAAAGAAAATCGAATAACTTTTTTAAAAAATCAAATAACTTGGCGCGAATAGAGCTAGTTTGTGGCGGCAGAGTTTTGTCCGCGACATCGCTATACATGTGTACGTCGGAGTTGATCCACTTGCAGATAATGATGACACGTCATTATCTGGGTTTATTTATAATTGCAAATGGTTTTCAACTTCTCATGAATGTTGAGAGACGTAGCCATTCGTCACGTATGACGCCGCAAATTTATTATAGTAAGAATATAAGTAAATGTAAATATTTTTATCTTGGAAAAAGAAGCTTTTTTTTCAACGGAAAAAGAAGCTCACCGAACCAAAGTGTATGATTTGGTAAGGATGTTTACATGTGAAAAGACAAAAGAAAAGGATGTTTAATGAAAAATTTACTACACATCCCAAATTCTCAATTACACAAAAAGACATTTTAGATTTAAAGAACACTTTCTTTTAGTGAATTTACCAACATGACTTCTAACTAAGAAATTGTGTGTTTCTTTAGAGTTTCTAACTAACCAGAACTGATTTTCTTTTTTAAAACAAATAATATTCCTTTTTAAAACAAATATATATTTCCTTTTTTAAACAAATAATCTTAATTTCATATTGAAACCGGACCAATTTATAAATTCCTAAATCAATTAAACTCTCACAAACGAGACCAAACTCTTATCCTTGTCTCTCTTTCTCTATTTCATGTTGTTTTCTGCCGCTGCCGCCTGTGTTTTCTCTACCGTTTGGTTTTACAGACAGCCACCGACATAGAAGGTTAGATTATGATTTCAAAAGCAATTGTATGGATGTGGTCGTTGTGGACATGAAAGTTGAAGTCTAGTTGAAATTGTGTGGCGGTCATCCAAAGTCTTCGTTGTTGCTTCCGTTGCAGAGAAAAAGCTCTAGAAGCACCAATGGTCAAGTTACTCTATTTTACACATATGGTCCTTTCATTTTTGGATATTTTCAGTTTGACTCCAACATTCTTTAATTTTCTCGTAGATCCTCTTGATTTTTGTGCCAAACTTTTTAGTTATATACTTTAGAGCAAATTAGCTCAATATACTGAAAAGAGTGGGATACCATTGAATTGGGAGAAAATGGTAGTGATGGGGGAAAAAATTGAAGGGAAATAGGGTATGGAGTGCAAATAGGAGGAAAGTTGTGTGTAGGGAGTACAAATACTCTATACTTTAACTCGTAACAACAATTATCTTATCAACTCATATCCACATTTCTATATCCACACTTTCTATGCTCACATAAATTGTGTCCACAGAAGTTTCGTCCACTAAATTGTGTCCACAAAAGTTTCGTCAGTTCACAAATTCTTTTCCTCTTTATTCAATTCGAAACCAGCTATCTAAATACCTAAATCGAGTATATGAGAAATTAATAAACCATTCTCATTTTCTTCTTAGACAGACAAAGAAGGAAATGTCCCTCTTACAACATTTGATCAAAATCATGTTATCTACGCTTCTCTTGTCCACCTATTGCTTTGTCCACATAGATGGTGTCCACAAATTGGCACATATATGGTGTCCACATGTATGGTGTCCACATATTATCAGTTGTTAGATCTTATGTATGTAAATAGATTCAGCCCTTAAACAATTCACTTTTTTCATATACTTACCTTTTCGTTTTAACATTTATCATTTATTACAACTAAACACAAACTCATTTTCAACTTACTCACCTTACGGTTGCCTCCTTAAAAGAAATAGATTCTCCTTACACAAAAAACATAGTCATTTTTATCTAGAAAAAGATAGTTGTCAAGAGAAAGTGTGCCAAAGACACAATATGTCTCTCAGCATAACACACGTCGCATTGTATCCTTCTATGTAATTTTCTCATGTTTAATTTTGGAAAGGGCATTTTGGTTTTGTCATTTAATTTACACACAAAATTCATTTTTTATTTTATAGAATTAAACCAAAAGAACATTTATAATAATTGTTTCTCTCACAAATATTATTCTGATGTTTTAGAATTAGAAAATCCAAAATCTACTTTTTCAGCATTTTCTTAAAAAATAAACGAAATAATAATTGTAGATTACATATACAAAATAAAGGTATAATCTCTCTATGTATTTATAGTTGATATACAATTTACTCTATGTGTTAAAAAAATACAATTTACTCTATCGTGAAATTAACAAAATGCTAGAAAGAATTCTAATTTGGCTTTAGACTCGTATGCCATATTTTTTTTTGTTTGAGCAACTAAATTTAATTTATTTGACATATGATAAGTTGATAACTAAGAAGAATATATGAAAATGCCATTAGTCATGACTTTCTTATATTTTTGCTTTTTATGTAACTATTTTACCCTTCAGGACCCAGAAGCCCAATATTATCAGCAAAGCCCATACTTTTACTAAAGTTTGTTTATAGAAATCACTGCTACAATTGTTTGCAAGATCTTTTCCTTCTGCCTTTCCAGAATCCATACCAGTTTACAAATTTTCAACACAATAATTTACACAAAATGTACATCCAGACCCCTAATCTTTTTGGAAAAAGAAAAACATATCACTGGTTTCCACTTTATTCATGTAATATACACTTACGCCTTATATACACATCACATAGACAGTTTTGTTGTGTGTGGCATATGTTACTTTTCTTGTTCAAACACCAACCCAAGTAACTACCAAGGAACATCTGAATCAAGAGCAACAACGTCAATTAACTTACTCGAAGCCCATTTCATGGCAGCCTCTGTAATCTTGTTCTCTTCAACTACAATCTTCTTCAACCGTTGTGACTTCATAACAAAAGCCTCCACTTCACCAGCCTGAATCAATCGACAGCTTGCAATGTCTAAACTCCTCAACTTCACACAGCTTTTGTTCAGAGAAACAAACACTGAACCTGTCAAGTTCTTGCATCCTCTCAAATCCAACTCAACCAAACCACTGCAAGAAGCTAACATCGAAACGACTTCCTTGTCGTATAACCACTCGTTAAAAGACAACTCCAGTTTCCTTAATCTCCCCAAATGCTGTCCTAACGTCGCCAACAAACCCGGTTCTCTCTCAACCGCGTCGCAGCTACGCAAAGAAAGCTCTTCAAGACTCGAGCTAAAGCTTAAAGCTAAGACCTTTAGACCGTGACCCGTCACAAAGTAACAGCTCGTAAGCCTAAGAGTAGATAAAGATTTGAAATTCGCGGCGAGGGAGACGAGATGCTCGTCCATCAAATCCATAGGTAGACGCAAATCTAACGTCTTCAAAGTATCACTGCATCTAGAATTGTTCATGAAATGAACCAAACCGTCTTTGTTACCACCGTCGTAGATCAACAGAGAATTAAGAGATTCACAAATCTCTGAAACTTTCAGCAGGACCACGTCAGCAATACTCCTACACGTCCTAAGCTCAATCTCTTCGACATTCTTCAGACACAAAGCGAAGAGCTCTGTTTCTCCGATGGTTCCACATGATTTCAGACACAGTTTCTTTAGCTTTCTGCATCTCCTCCACAACCAGGTGACTCCGGTATCGTCTGACTGGATTCCGGTTAAGGAAACCGACTCCAAACCCAATTCGACAACTTCCGGGTTCGGGTTTGACCCGGTTAAGGAATCTGAAGAGTTTCTCGAGCAGACGTCGACTGATAAGTCCTTGAGGGAAGGAAACGAACCAACCCAGTGGAACGAAACGGGTCCCAACAGTTTTAGAGAGAGAGAAGTGAGAGACAAGGAGGAAGTAGAGAGATGAAGCAAGGAAGACGGAGAAAGTGGATTGACCAAGAAACAGAGCTTTCGAAGGTTAAAGCAGCAAGAAGAGACGATCGAGATGAGATGATCGTTGAAGTTAGATTCCGCAGCAGAGGGGAATAGGATCGGAGTTTTGCGGTCGGAGACGAAGCAGAGGGAAGAGAGAGAAGGATGGTTATGGAGGATGGAGGGTAAAAAGGTAATTACCGAGCTGTCGTGAGGGTTGACTCGTAAGGACATGGAAGTCTTCGAGGCTCTGTAGAGACGAAGCCATCGCTTGGAGACCAGAGGAACTGATTCGAAAGTAGGTAACGAAGAAGACGATGATGGCAATCTCGTAAATATCTCGTGGAGAATCTCATCGAATAGTATTTCCTCCATTTTTGTTAGAGTTTTGACTTTTTGAATTTAGAAATCGAAGAAGAAGAGAAGAAGAAGAGAAGAAGAGTTTTGTTTGAGGTATGGACGTTTATGTGTTCCTCTTTCGTGTCGTGGCTTTGGTCTTGTCAGACACTTGTGTTGTTGATTCTTCGGTCACGCAAGAGACACAAAAGAATGTTGATAAAATTGAGTTGTATTTGTGTATGAAATGCTTTCTTTTTATACCATCAATTTAAATTTAAAATTTAAATCTGGTTAATTAATAAAAAAGTTTATAAACGTAAAGTTTTCTATTCTAGAGAACCGAATGTTATACTTCTCATGACGTTATAAACTTACAGTAGTTTCAAAGACTTGGGGAATCTAACGCTCATTATAAGCCATGGCGTCGGAATAATCTATTTGCGTATTTGTTTTTGGACTAAGTTCGGTTTTGGTTGATATCCGTCAGAATCAGATACAGTTAAAGTCGGTTGTTTTTATTAGAATGTTACCACATACATATGGTTCAAATATTTTGTATTCCTAACCAAATTTAGGGGAAATTTCAAAAATTAAAAATGGGCTGAACTGAGTATTTCTATTTGAAAGTAACTGCATATTTTTTATAGTTCTTGTTGGTAAAAAAAAGTAACCATATACATATTTTGATTCAGATATTTCATAGACTATTTAAAGTACATAAATTTATCATAATTATTCAAAAATAACTAATGTATTTAAATTTATAAATTTGAGTATTCAATTATTATAAATAATATTTTGATATGTACTTATATTCCTATTAGTTTTTGATATCTATCCAATTATCGTTTTCCAATCTCAATACAAATTTTTATATATACTAAATTACTAACTTCGAATTCACTTGAATATTTATGCCAAATCTGATTTTTTTTTAATTTCCAAATTTAGGTTGGTTTCAGTTTAGTTTTTTCTTCGGTTCACAAATATTTTCCAAAGATCTATTTCATCAATCTATCAAGAATTAACTTTTTTGCTTATGGCAAAATTATAACTTCTGAAATATATAAGATCTACTTAATTAACCTGACAAGACAAGAGTAAAGCTTTTTTGCTTATGGAAAAATCATAACTTCAATTTTTCAAAAAAAAAAAAAATCATAACTTCTGGAACAAATAACTTATTTTATTCAGTTTTATAAAATTAGGTGAGGAACGTCAAGTAAGGTGTAGGTGATTTTGAGGGTTGAGTTAAAGAAAACATGAAAATGGCGTAAAAGAAAGATAAAGCGACCTTTCTTAATAACGGGATAAGCGCGTGTGTTTATATGCATGTAAGGCGCGTGTGAAAAAAATTCCAGAAACTTTTATAAGCTTTCACAACTAAAGAAAGTGATTCAATACTTTTTAAATGTACACCATTACCCTCCCAATTTCTTTGATAGATTTATTATGGGCTAGGTGTATATACAAAAAGTGGTCCGTAATTAGGCAGATGGTCATAGCTTTTTCATATTTGCAGATTTGGTAGTAGATTGATGGTGTAATGACAATAATATCATTTTTATTGTATGTCAAAGATCTGCAACCAAAATCCTCATCCTGAGGTAATTGTCGTAACTGGTTCCTGGTTTCTTAAACTGAGGGCAAGTAATCCAAATATAATCTAGGTTCCATCTCAAATAGAATCATTTAACCGGATCACATAAACCATACATCTTATACAATAAAGGAGGCTTTTCTCCCTCCTTAGGCCTCCACCTCAGCAATAGAGCATGGGGCAATTAGTGACACGTGGCTTCTCCTAATTTTACACATTGTTTTTTTTTGTTACTGACAAAAGCCGTATGAACTAATCGTTGAATTTCGTCGATTGACAATTTTTCTTTTTAAGTTGAAACGTAATGTCTTTTTACTTTACTTTGCCATCTTCATTCGCTTTTACAGATCGAACTGAACAATCAACCCCCTCTTCAGATCCCCTCACAAATCTATTTAACTGAGCAACTAAGATTACTCGGACAATTGAAGAAAAACGATTTGTTGCTCGGCTCCTAGATCGAAATTGATAATCCTCACCATTAATCAACAAGTCAATCAGATCTAGGCTACGGTGGGTTTATGGTTTCATTCAGTTCTAAGCTACGGCAGGTTTAAGGTTTAAGCAGGTTGGCGGAAGATCTAGAAAGTGGTATGGTGGGTGCTCTCTATGATTGTAGATATATCAGTTTGATTCTTCTTTCATCAGCCTATATCTGAAGGATTAAGATTCTGTTTGTTTCTTTGAGTTATATCAGTACTCTTACCATTATCTCTCAGGTATATCAGTTTGAGGATGGAAACGATACAAGTATGGAGTGGAGACCTCCGAACAAAGAAGAAAAATAAATTCACGGGATGAAGAATCAAGCTTCATTATCTATCTCATGTTTAAGGCGTCTCTGTTTTTAACTAAAGAATCTTCTTTTTTTTTTGAATATAGTTCAGGCTTGATTCTTCTTTTATCAGTCTATATCTGGAGTAAAAATGTTCATTCAGCTCAAGGACACATGTTTTATTTATGTCGATGTTTGATGATTGTATGTGTGTATTCAAATTCCGGGTCTCTTTGTAAAGCAAATTTGCTATCTCCACCTGAAGCTTACGGAAGTCCTGCACTTTGCTTGAAAATATGTAATGTTGGATATTCTAAGGTATTGATCCAATTTTCTGTCTAAGGTGACATGTGTTTGCTTATGCATATTTTTTACCAGTCATCTACTCTTCATTCATGGGACTGGATACTCAGTTAAACTGCCAATCAGAAGAAGGTCATGTTTCCTGCTGGCTTTAGTTTATAGGGGTTAGTTTTTTGTAACTTGCTAGCTGTGATTAAACCATGTGTATTATCTCTGTTTATTTTCAATGATTTTTAAGAGGATAAAAAGACTGTTGGAGTTTAAAGTGTGATTTACCATTCCTTTAAGAACAACAATTTCACATGAAGAAACAGAGATTTGAAGAAAAGGAAGCAGAAGCAAGTGTGTTGGCAACTCAAATCCCAGATGATAAAGAATGTCTGTTACAGTTCATGGACCAGCGTGCCAAGTCAATCCAACTCTGTAAAGACCAGATTTTAATCCTCGAGAGAAAGATCCTTTTTTTTATTATTAGCGAAGTTCGGATTCGATGCTGCTTATTGTAGGGTTGTACTAATTGAGATTACTGTTTCAGTTAGAGTTCAGTTTCAAGCAGAAGCATTTACCTAAATGATCATAATGTTACCTTTCTGCTCAGAACAGAAGCTTCCAGCTTTTGTTATTTTGTTTGTTGTTTACATGTCATGAGTTCTTTTTTTGTGTCCTTGGGATGTTACATGTAGTGTTTGGTCTTTAATGATTTTTTTTTATAATTCTGAAACATTATCCAGCTTGCTGAAGAGAGAGAACTGATGAAAGATGCGGAGACCAAGTTTTTACAACTTGATCGTGTTGAAAGTGATTCCCTTTCCAAGGCAAAACCAATGGTGACTGGTAAAACTGGGAGTTTACTTGATGAGGTGAAGACTGCTAATGGAACCTCTACTCCATATGTGCGTGGTGAGAAGATGGAGTATGAAACCGCTACTCTACATCAACGTAGTGAGAAGGATCCTTCGAAGTTGCCGTCCATTATTTTACCGCCTTCTTTCAAGAGGAAGGCTTCTGCTCCTGTCAGACCAGAAGTGAATGAGACCCCACATGCTCAAGCAATGGTTACAAGGAGTTCTAATATCCCAAGGGAAGAAGGAGTCAAGAGATCATCTCATACTATATAATGGAGTGGTGAGGGAAGCCCAAGACCAATATAACCACATTGATAAGGGTTTTGCGAAGCCAAGGATTAGAGTTTTTCTAACATTTCTGGACAAGCCCGGCAGGAAAATTCTGGTAATAAAAAAGCCTTCTTCTCTTTTGGTCGATTAGCTACATCTCATAATAAAAAAGCCTTTTCTTTTGGTCGATTAGCTACATCTCAGTATCTCATTGGGTCTGAAACTTTTTTTTGCAGAGTTCAATGGACATGATGAGTTGATAGTGCTTATAGGTAGGAGCTCTTTGAGTCCCACAATTAAAAGTCGTACCGTAGCTATGCTACCAAGTGGCCACACCAAACGAATGAGAAGCGTTGATGTTTCTCTTTCAAACCGTGATCTTATTGCCACAAGGCGCTTCTTCTTACATTTACTATTGTCTGTTTCTTTTCAAAAAATGAATTAAAGACACGAGCTACTGTATAGTCTTGTGGATGAAACTCAGTCTCGCTATGATAATGGTATTATATGTTTTGTAATGGGTTTTAGGCATCCCTACTCTTTGCGTAGTTCCTAGATGATGGTCCTTTGCTAAACGCTATGTTTGTTGGTTCATATTCAATTTATGTTTTTCTTTTGTTGTTCCAGGTGGAGACAAAAATTAGAGAAACGGAAAAGAGGCTGGAGAAGCAACTATAGCAAACCTTTATTCCTTTCAGGCAAGTTTCAACTTTTCTTTCACGATTTTGTCTTTCGTTTCTTTCTATGATATGATAATAAAAGTTACTAAAAATTTGTTTCCTATTATTGCAAATCAACAGACGAGCCGATTCAATCAGGAAAAGCTTTAGAATTGGAATTGAGAAGAAAAAGCAGCTGATTTTGGGTAAGTTCTTCCTCATGCTTACAAACTAATGACTGATGTGTTTGGAAATTATGTCATTCAGAAGGTCTGTTCCAACTTGACCCTATGTCTTATACTACATTTCCCTGTTTCAGTTTTTTAATACGGCAACCCATCACGGAGAAACAAACTCGCCAATCAACTCATGGGACAGATAGTACCACTTTGTCTGCCGTTGTACGGATGTGAAGTGATACAAAAGGTATAAAGCTATTACAAATTGTAAAAATGGTGGACTCAGGGATAAAAATTTGTTTTAGTGTAGGTTCGTCATATCATAAAACCTGATCACAGAGTTCGTTTAGCAAGTGAACTTGACGGGCAGGTCTTGAGATGTGTTTGAAACCAAAACGGAAACCATGTGATCCAGAAAGGCATACATAATATCCCAGCAGACTGAGTCGGATTCATGTTTAGCTACTTTCCTTGGTCAAGTTTCCATGCTCTCTATCCATCCTTATGGCAGCCATGTCATACCAAAACTCGGCCATCTTTTAGTTCTTCATGATTAATTCTCACCAGAGTACTCTGATGATTCATATGCATGCTCATAGTTCCCTGAGTTGTGGGGCCATTACTTGGATTTTGCTGCTTAATCAACATTTTCCAGTATTGAGGGTGTTCAAAATAACTCTACGCTGTACGCAGGTTAGCTTATCACCAGTTTTAGAGATTACTCTGAACAAATCTGCAATAACAAAAAAATTGACCTTTGTACCATGTTGAGTAAAAATTGACCTAGAAATGCTTAGACAATACACATTGTCCCACTAACCTTTATTGTTGAAAAAATGACTAACCGCATAAGATAATGAGGTTAAGTTTCTATTAATCAAATAAACATACGCCAAAAGATTACAATAATTAAAATTGACAATTTAAGAACAAATTTTTACAGAAATTTGAAACAAACTACTTCAAAATATAAACAATTTTCAAATGATTAATTCTGAAGAAAATAAACAATATGGAGAGTTCAGCAGGAGAGCGAATCGGCGCCCAAAGTGTATGGAACTTCATCGTGGAGGTGCATGTGCGAGAGTAAGACGGTAGACGAAATACATGTAAATTATAAATTCATGTAAGAATAAAACATACGAACCCGGCGCGTAGCGCCGGAATACCACTAGTTTAGAAAATAAACTTAAGAACATGGAAAAAACATTGTTTTTCCAAACAAAATCATAAATCCAAGATCTGCAACCAACAGTAGGGAGAAGCAAATGCCTAACAAGCTTCACTCTAAGAGGTACGGGCAACAGACAGACCGAGCAAGCTGTTGTTGTACAATTAAAAAGATAAGACCTTGCAACTGTTATGGTGAAACAGAGGCAGGTGGAGATGACAAATCTGATTCGCCGAACATGTCAAGAGGATCAGGAGGGTCGGGGGCAGGGATCCCACCAAGTATATCTAGAGGAAGAGCAGATGGCGGTGTTCAGGAGGTGGGGGAAGGAGCAATAATGATTCTGAAACTGGAGATGTCACCGTTAACCCCATGGAAGAAAGGAAGAGGAGGGAGAAGAGAGAGACATAAGAGAGAGAGTTGGGTAGAGGTAGATATGCAGGGGTACATTTGGGTTTATAGAATTTGCACAGTGACTTATTCATCTAGTTAATTATATTTTCTTTCATAGCCATCTAGTGCAAATTCCCTTTATTATGAAAAACTTGACTCGGTGACATAGAGAGAAAAAAAAATACTCTGTTTTTGACCAAAAAAAGAAGAATATACTCTGTCATCCTCGTGTATGAATATTATTTATTTTTCTGATTACGAAATTAGAAACGCATGTAAGTTGTAAGTTTCAGCTAAAATTTGAATAGAAAAATGAGTTAATTTATTTACTAACAATAAAAGGAGAATAGGGTAATCAACTAGCTTTTTTTTACACCGGATAACACAATATATCATCGTATAATCTTTAACTCTATCACGTATGATGATCAACTACCTGCAACATATGTGATATTGATGAACAATTTCACGGATAAGGATTCCACGATGAAATTCTTCTCGAAACAGTTGGATCGAAAGACGGTTCTACATGTACGACAACCACGATGGACATGTTCTCTCTGCAGCAAATGACTACAACGAACGGCTCTGCCTGCAGTACTTTGAAACTTCTGATAAGCTTCACATTCAATAATCTGCAATAAATTGCATAATCTGGTAGTCAAACCCTGGATTTAGAAATCTTTAAACTTTAACCGGTAGCTAAGGTGCTTCCATAAGTAATCAACTAGCTATGCATGTCAATTAATAAAATCTCCAGTCATAATGATTCAACTGCCATGTCACAACTGAGCTTTGCCCACCAGAAGGACCAGACCATCTAAACTAATAATAATTGAAATTGATTCATTTTTTACAGTCTAACTCAACTTTTTATGTGTCGACAATTCGTAGTCAGGGACGGACCAAGAGAATACAATATGGAGCCCGTGCTTCATCTAATTTTCTATTTTGTTTATCAAATATTATAAAATCTATAGAAACACCTCCACCCAAAAAAATTTTAGTGAAATATTTTTTGCCTCCAACTAAATTTATTCTAGATCTGACTATGTTCGGAATATGGAATATGCTCATAATCTTCAACAAGAAACCCTTACCTACGTCGTTCCAATTCTCCTACATAACGTTTTTTCTCCACCACTCGAACCATCTAAGCTATTAATTGATGTAACTCTCTTTTGGCAGCCGAGCTCTTCAAATCCCCAAACACAATATATACACACTATTCCCATCTCCCTCTTATCCTCCCTTCCACATACTGCAGAGCTTTAAATCCCGGCATACCCTCTTCTCTGTTACAACAACTACTTCTTTCACATTATCGTCTACAACAAAAAAAACTCATTAAGCCCTCTTGGTTTTCTAGCTCCAGAATTTATAAATCAAACAAATCTTTCAATGATACATTCATCACCTTCTAAACGCTTAAACGGATTAGAGAACCTTGAGGTAAATTTTCTTTTATGCTTTTAACTTTATATACACTAACTTCTGCAAGACATTTAGAATGGTGAAAGATGACTACAACAACAACAATAAATTGATGAGGATATTGGACATAGAAGCAAAAGAAGATGTTTCAATGGCTGATATCTCAAATTCATTGTCGACGAACTGACTTTTCTCCATGAATTAAGCAACAATTAAAGATATTCAATATGAAGAAAAAGGAGGTTTAACCCTAATTATGTGGTTTAATTCTTCTAAATCGTCTTATGTTTATTAACTTGATCAAAGTTAGGCATTTCAATAATTTTTTGAAAAGATAGATCAAATCTCTATTGAATACGAAACTCAAATTTATTCACCTAACGAGGACTATAATACTAGTGTTTGGACAGTTTATGTAAAGTAAATTTACTGCTCTCCTTTTAAGTACTAAAATTTGGTTGATTTTAACGATGGTTTATGTTTCGATTTAAAGTTCCATACTTGGAGAATCAATTTGAAAGGTTTGATTTCACTAGGATTAACAGAAACGATCGCATACCACAATATTTTTTTGCAATCAACTAACTGATGTAAATAAAGTGCCCAAAACAGTTTATTGCCGACTTTTCATAGTTTTAGGAAGCGGCAGAGAAACAAGCAGCTATGAATTATTTACTTTTTGTTTTGGTACAACTGATGATTGGAAAAGAAAACTCAAGTAATGAAATCGATAAGAAACAAACAGATGTGGATTATTTTTTGTTTGGAAAAAAAAATTTTTGTTAGTAACATCCATTATGTGAAGATTTCGCTAAAAGAAACTTGATAAATTTGTATGACTTTGTTAAAAAAATCAGTATGACTAAAAACACCAAAAAATCAAAAGAAAAAAAAAAGTGAAAGGTTATAAAAGAGTTTTTTTTGTTCGGGGTTCTAGTGAACTTAAAAATACATTAATTTTGGTGAAAAGGGTATCAAAAGTTTAATGTGTCTTTATGTAATTGAATTGTTGAAAAAAAACTAATTTTTCTTCTTTTTTATTGGTGGCCTTGAAAGCTAAGCTAGGGCAGATTTTTTAAAAAATTCTGTACAAGGCTAGGCACTATTAATAATACCACCATTGTCTTCTCATTCGAAGCTTTATAAATTTTCCTTCATTGCAATAACCGTGTTTAGTGGGCCAAGAAACATAACAAAATGGTTGGCATTGGGCCCATGGGCCTTTAAATTGAAATATTAATGAACTTGTTTATGATGAGCCACATATATAAAGGCACCGCCTACGCTTCAGCATAAACCCTAGAGAGATTCTCCTCTCTTCATCCTCCGTCGTCTCTTACAACTCTTCCTTCCGCCGAGAGTCTCTGAGCCAAACCCTAATTCGCCTGCGACTAGTATCACTTGCAGGTTCGTTTCCCCAAAATATCAAAACTGCTTTCGATTAGTTTCTTTATGATTTAACGAAACCAGTAGTTAGATGTCTGCGTGAAGCTCTCGTATGTTGTGATTCATGTAGGGAACTTGTAAGGAGGAGGAGACAAGATGAGATTGGTCAAGTGTTGGTTTTGCTCTTCTACGATATATCCTGGACATGGTATTCAGTTTGTCCGCAACGATGCCAAGGTATATCATTTTAAGTCACTAGGCTTTGATGTTTATTGCCTCATTTAGAACTCACTGTCTATTCTCACCGTTTAATTGTGTTTGTGGATATGAGTTTTGTATATAAGATTGGGAGATTCTTTTTACAGACGAGCACTCTCTCTTTAGCATATTGTGATTAAGTTACAAGTCTTGTTCTTTTGCAGATTTTCCGGTTCTGTAGGTCTAAATGCCACAAGAACTTCAAGATGAAGAGGAACCCTCGTAAGGTCAAGTGGACTAAAGCCTACAGAGCTGCACACGGGAAGGACATGACTCAGGTACTTTTTAATACTCTTTTAGTATAAAGGAAGCTATAGCTCTCTTAGATAAAGTCTCTCACCATCACGCCTGTCTTCCTTTCCACCAAAAGGATAAAACTTTTGAGTTTGAGAAGAAGAGAAACAGGCCCGAGAGGTATGATAGGAACGTTACAGAGGATACTCTCAAGGCCATTAAGAAGATTGATAAGATCAGAAGCACTAGAGAAGCTGAACACATCAATAAGAGGTAATGCATTTATAATATACATACCTATTCCTTAAATCTCTCAAGACTCTTATGATTATTGGTTTTTGTTATTGTGTGGGACTTAGGTTGAAGCCTAACAAACAGAAGATATTCAAGAGTGCAATCACTGAGTTAGATCAGCACATTAGTTTGATCAAGGCACCAGGTTCTCAGCAACAAGATTCAGAGAAGATGAAAGTTTTGGTCTCCAGCAACAAGTCTGTTCAAAACGAAGCCATGGAAGAGTGATTGTGGAAACATTTGAGAATCCATTTAGAAGATGTATTCACTTTACCCCAAAGCTCGTGTTGTCTTTTTAAAAAGTGTTTTAAGAATTTTTTGGTTTTGAATTAAATTACCTGATACATAGTATTTTATGTCTGCCTTCTTCTTAAGTATATCTCTTTTTCTTTTCATCTTGAAAATATACTTCCATAAACAAAGAATTCAAGTTCTGAAGCTTGGTTTAGGAGCGCCTGATGTTGGTTAGCTAGGACTAGGGGAGCCTGATGGAAGCATTCTACGTAAAGAAAAATGATAGGCCAGCACGAGGTATATTTTATGTATATATTTTATACATAAAGTCCTTCAACTTAATAATCCAAAAGTAAAGTTGAAAATGTTAACTCCTTTTAATTCTCCTGTTTAATCAATTAAATTTTGACCTAGTTGAATGTAATTTAACTAAATTCAAGCCATCACAACAAAGGGAAAAATCAGGAAATTAGTGTTTCAATTCAAATCAGTGAGAAAGAAAGGAAATTAGTTCAGGGGTTGATAAAAAAAAAGTGAAATTGTTCAGGGTTATTAACCAAAATGGCAAAATCGAGAAATAAGTTAATCGAACCCAAAATCTATTAACTCATCTCTTTTTCTCTCGATTTTTGTCAATAATCCCACAAGATTTCACAAATTTATTTTTCTCTCACTGATTTGAACTGAAAACCTAGTTTCGTATAGCTTCCCTCTTTTATCACGACAGAGAGACGACGTCCCAATATTTTTAAAAAAAATTTGAGCTGATTTAAAAACTGTGGCTAAATTTCATTTTGTTTTATTAGGTTAGATCGAGTCAAATTTATTTATATACCAAAAAACGCAAAATACAATGGCGGATAGACTAGCACGCAGTGTTAAACAGTAGCCGCCTTTTGTTGTTCACATGGATGCAGATCACCCAGTTTGGTTTAGAGAGTCAGTATGAGTCTGTAAAAGTTGATGACAAAAAAAAAAAAATCGAGTCAAATTTTAATTAAATTACGGTCAATTTAACGTGTGCACATTTCAGTTTTTTGGATTAATGAAATTAACTACATGACATCATAAAATTAAGAGAAGTTGTCATGTATAAGATATACTTTGTATTGCTATATATTAGTTTAGTCTGCATGGCTAGCCATATCGTGAAATCATTTTTCCAATCTTAAACCACCTTAAAAGATTGTGAAGGTCATCGTTTCTCATCTTAAAGAACTGTACCATGAACAATTGAACCAAACCAACCTGGTTCAGGTCAAGATCATATAATGCTTGTCGCACTTCGATCACCATATATATTATTGAAATTTTGTCAACCTTAGATTAAGTGATGAAAATACAAATGATTTTAGTCAAATTTCATGGTGGAATCTTGAAGAAGGATATGCTTTAATAATACATTAAAAAGCTTTAGATTCTTAACAGCTAATTTGGATGAGGACATTTGGACCTGTCACCAATACGGCAATACATTTCAGATAACCTTAAAAAAGACTTGACTAATATTTATACATCATGAATCTGATATGAGTCGCAACTTTTATAATTGGTATCAGAATCCTAGTGAAAGAGCTTTTTCTTGATTCCACAAAATGTCTCGTGTATTGCACCTGTCAAGTCCCTATGACCACTTGATTTCTCAGAAGTTCCCCATTCATGACCATCCTTTATACTCTACCACAGACCACGGTCAATGCGCCGGGTGTTATGAAGGAAAAGAACTCTCTGCCGAGTTTCTTGAATGTCCCGAATGCGATATCTTCTTCCACAAGGAATGTATCGAGTTATCTCCAGAGGTGATCACTCATTCTTTCCATCCCCAACACCCTCTTTGGCTTGTCAAGCGTGAAAGTCTACCTGATCAAAATGGTTGCATGTGCTGTTCCCTGTGCGGTGAACAGCTTATGTTACTAGTCTATCGCTGTCTCATATGCGACTTCAAGCTGGATATGTCTTGTGCCAAGAACCCACCATTGCTTGAGATTGACCAACCTAAGGTCGGTCAACATAAACTCCACCTCCTGATGAAGAAAGTCTCCTTCACTTGTGATGCTTGCGGGTTCGAAGGTGATCGATCTCCTTATATGTGTCTACCTTGCAACTTCATGTACCATATCCGTTGTGTCTACTTCCCAGATGACTCTCAACAACGCAGTTATTCTCTTAGCCCTAGGACGTGGTCTTGTGGATGTAGATATGTCCATTCAGATGTTGTAGCCTGCGAAAAAATAAAGAAGGCAAGAGAACTTGAAAATAAACCAAGCAAAGGTGATGATGATGATGATTATCCATTCAAGATAGTAGAAGACAAATACATAGACCATTTCACACATGAACATTATCTAGCATTCCACAAGGATGGTAAAGTTAGTGATGTAAGTAAAATATGTCAAGCTTGCAAGTTACCTGTTGTTTATAATCCTTACTTCTGCTGCTACAAGGGATGTGAGTTCTACGTTCATGAAGGTTGTGCTAATCTTCCTTGGAAAAAGAGATCTATTCTTCATAACCATCTACTTGAAGTGGATGGAAAATCTACAGCAAGGACAGAGTTTCATGCAAAACACTTTTGCTGCAGTGCTTGTGGCCAGTTCCATGATGGGTTCAAGTATTCATGTTGTGACTTCAACTTGGAGGTAGGGTGTGCTTCAATCCCTTTGCCCTTTAAAACATCAATTCATGAACACCTTCTTACCATCAAATCAAATGACCTCCAAATATGTAGTGTCTGCAAGTTATGGGCCTCTCCTGTTCTGTCTTGTGCTACATGTGGTTTGCATTTGGGGTTTGATTGTGCTCAGTTACCTAAACTAGCAAGACACAAGTATGATGACCATCTTCTCAGCTTAGACTTTGTCAAGGATGAGACATGTGAAGGTGATTACTGGTGCGAGATATGTGAGAAGAAGATAGGTGGGAAGGCATTGTTCTACACTTGTAATGAGGACTATTGTTGCTCCACTTTCCACACTCATTGTGTAATTGGTGCTTTACACTTGAAGTTAAAACAGTGCTTCAAGTTGTTTAGCCATGAGTTTGAGGTGGTGGAGAACAGTTTGGCTGCTCTAAGACATTGCTGCATATGTGGCTTGGAATGCAAAGGGCTTGAGGTTATAATGAGCAAAGGTGGTGATAAGTACTTGTGTTCTTCTAGCTGTTTGATGAGAAACCGTCATCTTCTAAAGAATTTGTAATCCATCGATGAGTTTGTCTTTGAATCAATCCCTTCTCTTGTCTTATCAAAAATGCATATTGTGAAAAACAGAACCTGAGAATGTTCCTCAGAGTTGATGTTTTGTCACTCAAGTTGTTTGTTCATCTCTAAACTCACTTTGTTCACTCATTCCCTTGTATATATACTACTATTAAGTTAGATGCAAGAAAGTAAAGAACACAAGAGATTTAACAGAGTTCAAGCCTTTCACTTAACCCTACGTCTCGCCGAGAAATCATTCTGAAATCCACTAAGAAACTTGGTTCAAAACTTAGAGCTTTCAGTGTTCATACAATCTCTCTCTCTCTCTCTCTCTCTCTCACACACAATTTGTTCTAGTTCTCTATCCATTAACCTAGCACAAAGTCTCCTCTTGTAACTAATTCAGAAAACCCTAGAGACTTACCCGACATAAGATGCGCCTCTTCTCACACAATACGCCATGAGAAAAGACAATGATGAGCTTCAGTTTTCTTCTCTTTAAGAACATCTGTAGTAGCTACTTTCAGCTTGAAATGTACTTACAGGCTTGCATTTTTCAATCTTGTACGCACGCAACACCTTTTCAACATACAGATCTGTACGAAATACTAAAGCACTCGGAAAGGACATGAGTCAGGTAGTTAAAATATTTTTTTGATCACAAGCCTCTCACTACCAAGCTTGTCTTTTTTTTTGTGTGTGTTTCGTCACTGTTTCCTTTCCACACAAAAAAAAAAGAGTTGAATTTGAGAAGAAGAGAAACAGACCTGAGAGATATGATAGGAACGTTACAGAGGAAACTCTCAAGGCCATTAAGAAGATTGATAAGATCAGAAGTTCAAAAGATGCTGTACACATTTTTTTTAACAAGTAAAAAACTAAAAAATAACAGAGTAATTGTCCAAGACTCGTCAAGGCCTGTCGAGATTGGCTCGACTGGAAGAAACTCGCGACGATTGGAGCCAAGTTAACCCACCAGAGCTTCTTGCAGGATAAGATCACGAAGCCAAAGCAGACCTCCTCTTGCCACAGCCACTTTATTTTTTGAAGCTGAAACATGATACAGAGACCAAGAAGCCAGCTGAGGAAGTAGGTTTATTAATGCTCTCCACTATGTGCTGAACTTCAGGGAAGCGAACAGGGTGCAAAAGAGTTTCAGTCTGGACATTCCTCTGTTTCATGTTGCACAGAGATTCCACAGCACAGAGCATAGCTTGTAAGTCTGCCTTCCTCTTGGAGTAGGAGAGAGAGTAAGCGCGGCGACTGTGGTGTAGAGGAGTACCATCGGGATTTGTATGGGCTGATCGCTAATTTGCAAGCTAGCTTTTGGGTGGATTCTACGGCTGGACAAATAAACTAAACCCTAAAACTGGAACTTAGTATGTATCCATAATACATTAAGATATTATTAAACATCAAAAATAATCATTTATTACATGAACTAGATCCTTTCTCCGCGCTACGCGCGGATAATATATTTAAACTAGGTGTCTTGCCCGCACATGCGGGCATAATCTTTTTATAGATATTTATTATTTTATATTTTATTAATTTAAAAATAATATGCTAAGTTATTATTTATATTCTTAACAAGTTTATACCAAACAAACAATATGTTAAGTTATTATTTATATCATAACAAGTTTATACCAAACATAAAATAATTTATATATGACAGAAAATTTCATTAAAATATATATACTAATTATTGTGTTGAATTTCTCAAAACACTCATATATTAAAAATGTTTTAGACTATATTTTTATAAGAATGTTTTTTCTTCATTAATATTTAATTATATATAGTTGTATATCTTAATTTTAATAATAAAAATATTATTTAAAGATAACAACACAATATATAATTATTATTTTATTTTTTTAGAAATATAAAATATTATTTCAAGATAACAACAAAATATATGAGAATTATCTTTTTACAAATTTAATATTATTAATATAAAATTCGTTTTTAATTAAATTATTTTATATTAAAATTTATTAAGGGTAACATCGACATTAACCAGTGTAACTTTTAAGGTGAGAGCTCGATTCTGAAAATTTACTTCGCAAAATAGTTGTATATCTTAATTTTAATAATAAAAATATTATTTAAAGATAACAACACAATATATAATTATTATTTTATTTTTTTAGAAATATAAAATATTATTCAAGATAACAACAAAATATATGAGAATTATCTTTTTACAAATTTAATATTATTAATATAAAATTCGTTTTTAATTAAATTATTTTATATTAAAATTTATTAAGGGTAACATCGACATTAACCAGTGTAACTTTTAACGTGAGAGCTCGATTCTGAAAATTTACTTCGCAAATAATAGTATAGATTTGTTTCATTTATCATTTTTATTTGTACGTGAATTTTTGTATATTAAATTATATATAACTAATTTTTAATTTTTTTTTATATTTTTAGTTTGAAGTAAGTATTTCTATTATATATAACACAATTAACTAATAAAATATGAAGAATCAAGTCCGAGATTTTAAAGTTATGTACAAAAAAATATAATTATGTACATAACATAAATTATCTTAGTTTAAAAGATCGGAATCTCATCTCGAATAAATTCACAAAACAAAAGTACTCCAATAACCTATTTAAAATATCAAACCCCCTTTTCAAAAAATAAAAGCGTACTTAATAATATTTTTTTACGTGTAATAGTTGAAAACTGACAATCAAATATCGATCTAAAATATTATTTTAATAAATCTAATGGTAAATATTAATTGTAATAAGCAAATTTTGAATTTTGTAATATTACATGAATTAGAAGTCTTTAAAATTTAAAATATATTTTATTAACAGAATATATATATTTTTTTTTTGACAGCAAGAAAATTTACAGACTCATATAGACTCTGTAAACCAATGTGGTAACTCCGCATCCATGTGTACGACGAAAGACGGTTGTGTCCGAGCACTACGTGCCAAGCGATCCGCCTTTATGTTTTCCGTCCTTGGAACATGAACAATCTCTGAGTTGGTAAAGCTTCTTCTCAAAAACTTAATGTCCTCCAGGTAGCTTTCAAATGCCGGCCATTCTTCTGGTTCCGAAACCATCTTCACCAATTGAGAACAATCCGTTGCAAACGTGACCCGGTACTGTCGTAAGTTCTTCATACACTCCATTGCCCAAATTAGAGCCTCCAACTCCGCATGAAGAGGTGAAAGACTTGCCCTTACATTCCTTGCCCCTAACAAACCCTCAAACTCCGGAAGCGTGCTGAACCAGCCTTGTCCTGAGAAAGAATCCTTGTCTTTCCAAGAACCGTCAATGAAACACCATCTTCCTGTAGTCTGTGAGTTAACTCTGAACTCCGCTTCAGGGGCCATCCTGGAATCATTAACAATTTGTGCCTCCGCCCAAAGTGTTGATTCCAAACAGAATATATTTTTATTCATTTATTATTTTGACGTTAAAAAATATTTCTTTAGTTTTATTTGTATATTGATTTTTTAATAATTTAGTTTCTTTTTAAGTAATTTGAAAATTATCAGGAATATAATATATTTAAAATTATTTATTTAAATATATCCAAATATGATGTCTCATTTTTATGTGTGTTTGCGTTGAGCATATTTAATTTGTAGTTTGTATAGTTAATAACACCTTGTTGCGTGCCGTTATATGGTTTTAATAAATGTGTTGTCATTTCATTTTTATTATTACTAACGTGATTTTTTAGTGATCAGTGATAATGTATGTTTAGCGTTAGGATTTATTTTTTTATGGTATATTTTCTAACTCTTCATGCTGACACTTTTTTAGAATCATTTTAATTAGATAGTAGGTTTAAAGATGCAAATAAAACTATGTATGTTGCAAAATTTAGACTTTTTAGTGTAACTGAGCACTATCAATTATAGAAACTATATTATGATTTTAATTTACTAAATCTTTCTTTCTGTGTATATTTTTTTTGTTTTATTTTGTATTTTACAATTTTATTGCCATATTCTTTGATTGTAGAGAATTTCTATTTCTAATTTTTGTTTCATATACCTTAAAAGTCTTTGGTTGATTTTTGTTTGTTTTCTTTCTCCAATTACAATGTACAGTTCGACCGTTTTTTTTTTTTTTTGGAATCAAACTACTAATATAATCAGATAGAAAAACTTAAACTCCAAGAATGTAGTGAGTATTTGTGCTAAAGAAAACTGATTTAGCTACTAATATAGTGCGATATTATAATATTAGAAGGTATGAAAACTCTTCTCTGTTGTCCTAATTAAGTTGTTGTCAATTAATTCTATATTTGTGATAACTGGAAATACATCTTTATGTCTTTCTTACATCATTCTTAATTAGTTTATGGTTCAACCATTTCTAATATACTCAGAGTAACATAATATTAGATGTTGATTATCTCCTTCCAATTAGTAATGCATAGAATGAGAGAAATTCAAGGTAAGACCATTTTAAAATTTTGTCATCATATCTATATAGAGTTAGTTTATATATTGCTTTATCTGTTTCAAAATGTAATCAGTTTAATTAAATTCTGTAATATATAAAAGTTATTACTTTAGAAAACTGTCATTTAATATAAAAATTTAATCAATTACACAGTAATATATACATAATTTAATTGTCCATGCAATATCCAATAAATATAAAGTTGCATTGAAATATAAAAACAATTTATATAATGAAACAAAAAATACTTTTAAACCATTATATTATAAAACAAATAGAATATTCAAATTATATTGAAACATTAGAGTAGTAAGAATCAGAAAAGCTGAAATCTCAACGTCGATCATTTATGTCGGCCATGCCTTAGACCATCTCCAATGTATTCCTTTATTTTTTTCTCTGAAATAGAGGAATTTCATAATAGAGATGGATTTGTCTCCGATATATTTTTCTATTTTCTCTCCTAAAAGGAATATAGGAGAGAGAGTAAGCGCGGCGACTGTGGTGTAGAGGAGTACCATCGGGATTTGTATGGGCTGATCGCTAATTTGCAAGCTAGCTTTTGGGTGGATTCTACGGCTGGACAAATAAACTAAACCCTAAAACTGGAACTTAGTATGTATCCATAATACATTAAGATATTATTAAACATCAAAAATAATCATCTATTACATGAACTAGATCCTTTCTCCGCGCTACGCGCGGATAATATATTTAAACTAGGTGTCTTGCCCGCACATGCGGGCATAATCTTTTTATAGATATTTATTATTTTATATTTTATTAATTTAAAAATAATATGCTAAGTTATTATTTATATTCTTAACAAGTTTATACCAAACAAACAATATGTTAAGTTATTATTTATATCATAACAAGTTTATACCAAACATAAAATAATTTATATATGACAGAAAATTTCATTAAAATATATATACTAATTATTGTGTTGAATTTCTCAAAACACTCATATATTAAAAATGTTTTAGACTATATTTTTATAAGAATGTTTTTTCTTCATTAATATTTAATTATATATAGTTGTATATCTTAATTTTAATAATAAAAATATTATTTAAAGATAACAACACAATATATAATTATTATTTTATTTTTTTAGAAATATAAAATATTATTTCAAGATAACAACAAAATATATGAGAATTATCTTTTTACAAATTTAATATTATTAATATAAAATTCGTTTTTAATTAAATTATTTTATATTAAAATTTATTAAGGGTAACATCGACATTAACCAGTGTAACTTTTAAGGTGAGAGCTCGATTCTGAAAATTTACTTCGCAAAATAGTTGTATATCTTAATTTTAATAATAAAAATATTATTTAAAGATAACAACACAATATATAATTATTATTTTATTTTTTTAGAAATATAAAATATTATTCAAGATAACAACAAAATATATGAGAATTATCTTTTTACAAATTTAATATTATTAATATAAAATTCGTTTTTAATTAAATTATTTTATATTAAAATTTATTAAGGGTAACATCGACATTAACCAGTGTAACTTTTAACGTGAGAGCTCGATTCTGAAAATTTACTTCGCAAATAATAGTATAGATTTGTTTCATTTATCATTTTTATTTGTACGTGAATTTTTGTATATTAAATTATATATAACTAATTTTTAATTTTTTTTTTATATTTTTAGTTTGAAGTAAGTATTTCTATTATATATAACACAATTAACTAATAAAATATGAAGAATCAAGTCCGAGATTTTAAAGTTATGTACAAAAAAATATAATTATGTACATAACATAAATTATCTTAGTTTAAAAGATCGGAATCTCATCTCGAATAAATTCACAAAACAAAAGTACTCCAATAACCTATTTAAAATATCAAACCCCCTTTTCAAAAAATAAAAGCGTACTTAATAATATTTTTTTACGTGTAATAGTTGAAAACTGACAATCAAATATCGATCTAAAATATTATTTTAATAAATCTAATGGTAAATATTAATTGTAATAAGCAAATTTTGAATTTTGTAATATTACATGAATTAGAAGTCTTTAAAATTTAAAATATATTTTATTAACAGAATATATATATTTTTTTTTGACAGCAAGAAAATTTACAGACTCATATAGACTCTGTAAACCAATGTGGTAACTCCGCATCCATGTGTACGACGAAAGACGGTTGTGTCCGAGCACTACGTGCCAAGCGATCCGCCTTTATGTTTTCCGTCCTTGGAACATGAACAATCTCTGAGTTGGTAAAGCTTCTTCTCAAAAACTTAATGTCCTCCAGGTAGCTTTCAAATGCCGGCCATTCTTCTGGTTCCGAAACCATCTTCACCAATTGAGAACAATCCGTTGCAAACGTGACCCGGTACTGTCGTAAGTTCTTCATACACTCCATTGCCCAAATTAGAGCCTCCAACTCCGCATGAAGAGGTGAAAGACTTGCCCTTACATTCCTTGCCCCTAACAAACCCTCAAACTCCGGAAGCGTGCTGAACCAGCCTTGTCCTGAGAAAGAATCCTTGTCTTTCCAAGAACCGTCAATGAAACACCATCTTCCTGTAGTCTGTGAGTTAACTCTGAACTCCGCTTCAGGGGCCATCCTGGAATCATTAACAATTTGTGCCTCCGCCCAAAGTGTTGATTCCAAACAGAATATATTTTTATTCATTTATTATTTTGACGTTAAAAAATATTTCTTTAGTTTTATTTGTATATTGATTTTTTAATAATTTAGTTTCTTTTTAAGTAATTTGAAAATTATCAGGAATATAATATATTTAAAATTATTTATTTAAATATATCCAAATATGATGTCTCATTTTTATGTGTGTTTGCGTTGAGCATATTTAATTTGTAGTTTGTATAGTTAATAACACCTTGTTGCGTGCCGTTATATGGTTTTAATAAATGTGTTGTCATTTCATTTTTATTATTACTAACGTGATTTTTTAGTGATCAGTGATAATGTATGTTTAGCGTTAGGATTTATTTTTTTATGGTATATTTTCTAACTCTTCATGCTGACACTTTTTTAGAATCATTTTAATTAGATAGTAGGTTTAAAGATGCAAATAAAACTATGTATGTTGCAAAATTTAGACTTTTTAGTGTAACTGAGCACTATCAATTATAGAAACTATATTATGATTTTAATTTACTAAATCTTTCTTTCTGTGTATATTTTTTTTGTTTTATTTTGTATTTTACAATTTTATTGCCATATTCTTTGATTGTAGAGAATTTCTATTTCTAATTTTTGTTTCATATACCTTAAAAGTCTTTGGTTGATTTTTGTTTGTTTTCTTTCTCCAATTACAATGTACAGTTCGACCGTTTTTTTTTTTTTTGGAATCAAACTACTAATATAATCAGATAGAAAAACTTAAACTCCAAGAATGTAGTGAGTATTTGTGCTAAAGAAAACTGATTTAGCTACTAATATAGTGCGATATTATAATATTAGAAGGTATGAAAACTCTTCTCTGTTGTCCTAATTAAGTTGTTGTCAATTAATTCTATATTTGTGATAACTGGAAATACATCTTTATGTCTTTCTTACATCATTCTTAATTAGTTTATGGTTCAACCATTTCTAATATACTCAGAGTAACATAATATTAGATGTTGATTATCTCCTTCCAATTAGTAATGCATAGAATGAGAGAAATTCAAGGTAAGACCATTTTAAAATTTTGTCATCATATCTATATAGAGTTAGTTTATATATTGCTTTATCTGTTTCAAAATGTAATCAGTTTAATTAAATTCTGTAATATATAAAAGTTATTACTTTAGAAAACTGTCATTTAATATAAAAATTTAATCAATTACACAGTAATATATACATAATTTAATTGTCCATGCAATATCCAATAAATATAAAGTTGCATTGAAATATAAAAACAATTTATATAATGAAACAAAAAATACTTTTAAACCATTATATTATAAAACAAATAGAATATTCAAATTATATTGAAACATTAGAGTAGTAAGAATCAGAAAAGCTGAAATCTCAACGTCGATCATTTATGTCGGCCATGCCTTAGACCATCTCCAATGTATTCCTTTATTTTTTTCTCTGAAATAGAGGAATTTCATAATAGAGATGGATTTGTCTCCGATATATTTTTCTATTTTCTCTCCTAAAAGGAATATAGGAGAGAGAGTAAGCGCGGCGACTGTGGTGTAGAGGAGTACCATCGGGATTTGTATGGGCTGATCGCTAATTTGCAAGCTAGCTTTTGGGTGGATTCTACGGCTGGACAAATAAACTAAACCCTAAAACTGGAACTTAGTATGTATCCATAATACATTAAGATATTATTAAACATCAAAAATAATCATCTATTACATGAACTAGATCCTTTCTCCGCGCTACGCGCGGATAATATATTTAAACTAGGTGTCTTGCCCGCACATGCGGGCATAATCTTTTTATAGATATTTATTATTTTATATTTTATTAATTTAAAAATAATATGCTAAGTTATTATTTATATTCTTAACAAGTTTATACCAAACAAACAATATGTTAAGTTATTATTTATATCATAACAAGTTTATACCAAACATAAAATAATTTATATATGACAGAAAATTTCATTAAAATATATATACTAATTATTGTGTTGAATTTCTCAAAACACTCATATATTAAAAATGTTTTAGACTATATTTTTATAAGAATGTTTTTTCTTCATTAATATTTAATTATATATAGTTGTATATCTTAATTTTAATAATAAAAATATTATTTAAAGATAACAACACAATATATAATTATTATTTTATTTTTTTAGAAATATAAAATATTATTTCAAGATAACAACAAAATATATGAGAATTATCTTTTTACAAATTTAATATTATTAATATAAAATTCGTTTTTAATTAAATTATTTTATATTAAAATTTATTAAGGGTAACATCGACATTAACCAGTGTAACTTTTAAGGTGAGAGCTCGATTCTGAAAATTTACTTCGCAAAATAGTTGTATATCTTAATTTTAATAATAAAAATATTATTTAAAGATAACAACACAATATATAATTATTATTTTATTTTTTTAGAAATATAAAATATTATTCAAGATAACAACAAAATATATGAGAATTATCTTTTTACAAATTTAATATTATTAATATAAAATTCGTTTTTAATTAAATTATTTTATATTAAAATTTATTAAGGGTAACATCGACATTAACCAGTGTAACTTTTAACGTGAGAGCTCGATTCTGAAAATTTACTTCGCAAATAATAGTATAGATTTGTTTCATTTATCATTTTTATTTGTACGTGAATTTTTGTATATTAAATTATATATAACTAATTTTTAATTTTTTTTTTATATTTTTAGTTTGAAGTAAGTATTTCTATTATATATAACACAATTAACTAATAAAATATGAAGAATCAAGTCCGAGATTTTAAAGTTATGTACAAAAAAATATAATTATGTACATAACATAAATTATCTTAGTTTAAAAGATCGGAATCTCATCTCGAATAAATTCACAAAACAAAAGTACTCCAATAACCTATTTAAAATATCAAACCCCCTTTTCAAAAAATAAAAGCGTACTTAATAATATTTTTTTACGTGTAATAGTTGAAAACTGACAATCAAATATCGATCTAAAATATTATTTTAATAAATCTAATGGTAAATATTAATTGTAATAAGCAAATTTTGAATTTTGTAATATTACATGAATTAGAAGTCTTTAAAATTTAAAATATATTTTATTAACAGAATATATATATTTTTTTTTGACAGCAAGAAAATTTACAGACTCATATAGACTCTGTAAACCAATGTGGTAACTCCGCATCCATGTGTACGACGAAAGACGGTTGTGTCCGAGCACTACGTGCCAAGCGATCCGCCTTTATGTTTTCCGTCCTTGGAACATGAACAATCTCTGAGTTGGTAAAGCTTCTTCTCAAAAACTTAATGTCCTCCAGGTAGCTTTCAAATGCCGGCCATTCTTCTGGTTCCGAAACCATCTTCACCAATTGAGAACAATCCGTTGCAAACGTGACCCGGTACTGTCGTAAGTTCTTCATACACTCCATTGCCCAAATTAGAGCCTCCAACTCCGCATGAAGAGGTGAAAGACTTGCCCTTACATTCCTTGCCCCTAACAAACCCTCAAACTCCGGAAGCGTGCTGAACCAGCCTTGTCCTGAGAAAGAATCCTTGTCTTTCCAAGAACCGTCAATGAAACACCATCTTCCTGTAGTCTGTGAGTTAACTCTGAACTCCGCTTCAGGGGCCATCCTGGAATCATTAACAATTTGTGCCTCCGCCCAAAGTGTTGATTCCAAACAGAATATATTTTTATTCATTTATTATTTTGACGTTAAAAAATATTTCTTTAGTTTTATTTGTATATTGATTTTTTAATAATTTAGTTTCTTTTTAAGTAATTTGAAAATTATCAGGAATATAATATATTTAAAATTATTTATTTAAATATATCCAAATATGATGTCTCATTTTTATGTGTGTTTGCGTTGAGCATATTTAATTTGTAGTTTGTATAGTTAATAACACCTTGTTGCGTGCCGTTATATGGTTTTAATAAATGTGTTGTCATTTCATTTTTATTATTACTAACGTGATTTTTTAGTGATCAGTGATAATGTATGTTTAGCGTTAGGATTTATTTTTTTATGGTATATTTTCTAACTCTTCATGCTGACACTTTTTTAGAATCATTTTAATTAGATAGTAGGTTTAAAGATGCAAATAAAACTATGTATGTTGCAAAATTTAGACTTTTTAGTGTAACTGAGCACTATCAATTATAGAAACTATATTATGATTTTAATTTACTAAATCTTTCTTTCTGTGTATATTTTTTTTGTTTTATTTTGTATTTTACAATTTTATTGCCATATTCTTTGATTGTAGAGAATTTCTATTTCTAATTTTTGTTTCATATACCTTAAAAGTCTTTGGTTGATTTTTGTTTGTTTTCTTTCTCCAATTACAATGTACAGTTCGACCGTTTTTTTTTTTTTTGGAATCAAACTACTAATATAATCAGATAGAAAAACTTAAACTCCAAGAATGTAGTGAGTATTTGTGCTAAAGAAAACTGATTTAGCTACTAATATAGTGCGATATTATAATATTAGAAGGTATGAAAACTCTTCTCTGTTGTCCTAATTAAGTTGTTGTCAATTAATTCTATATTTGTGATAACTGGAAATACATCTTTATGTCTTTCTTACATCATTCTTAATTAGTTTATGGTTCAACCATTTCTAATATACTCAGAGTAACATAATATTAGATGTTGATTATCTCCTTCCAATTAGTAATGCATAGAATGAGAGAAATTCAAGGTAAGACCATTTTAAAATTTTGTCATCATATCTATATAGAGTTAGTTTATATATTGCTTTATCTGTTTCAAAATGTAATCAGTTTAATTAAATTCTGTAATATATAAAAGTTATTACTTTAGAAAACTGTCATTTAATATAAAAATTTAATCAATTACACAGTAATATATACATAATTTAATTGTCCATGCAATATCCAATAAATATAAAGTTGCATTGAAATATAAAAACAATTTATATAATGAAACAAAAAATACTTTTAAACCATTATATTATAAAACAAATAGAATATTCAAATTATATTGAAACATTAGAGTAGTAAGAATCAGAAAAGCTGAAATCTCAACGTCGATCATTTATGTCGGCCATGCCTTAGACCATCTCCAATGTATTCCTTTATTTTTTTCTCTGAAATAGAGGAATTTCATAATAGAGATGGATTTGTCTCCGATATATTTTTCTATTTTCTCTCCTAAAAGGAATATTCTTGATATACTCTTTTCTACGTTTACAAATAATATTTTTTATTTGTGAAAATTGAAAACTAGCCCAATTTATTTTAGTATTTTATAAAATTATGATATTATTTACACTTAATATTTCTTTACAAACTACTATGTAAATAAAAAAAATATAATATTTAGATAAATAATATATTTCACTAAAAAAATATTTTCGGTTATAATATTTTAAGTAAAACGTTAAAGGATCATTTTGTAAAAACAAATAGAGGAGGTGACATGGTAAAAATATAGTTTTTCATTGGTCGATTATTATCGCCTACGTGGACACTCTATCTGAAGCTTATATCCTCAAGTTTTAGTTAAAATTTAGAATATTTAAAAGTTATTACTTTAGAAAACTGTCATTTAATATATAAATTTAATCAATTACATAGTAATTTACATAATTTAACTGGCCACCCAATATCCAATAAGTATAAAGTTACATTGAAATATTAAAACAATTTATATAGTGAAACAAAAAATACTTTTAAACCATTATATTATAAAGCAAAGGGAATATTCAAATTTATATTGAAACATTAGAATAGTAAGAATTAGAAAAGCTGAAATCTCAACGTCGATAATTTACGTCGGCCATGCCTTATAGCATCTCCAACCCACCTCTATATTTGTCTCTATAATAGCATTTAGAAGTAAAATCACTCCAACCCTACTCTATTTTCTCTTTAAAATATAGATTGCTATTTTCAGCTCTATATTTAGAGGAAGAAATAACATTCTTCTATTATAGAAGCATACTTTTTTATTTACAAAATGATCTTTTAACTTTTTACTTTAACAATTAAAACCAAAATAAATATATTTAGTGAAAATGTACTATTTATATAAATATGTAATCATATTTTTATTTACATAATAGTTTCTATAAAAATATTCAGTGTAAATAATATCATAGTTTTATGAATGTTATACTAAATTGGGTTGGTTTTCAACTTTCACAAATAAAAGGTACTATTTGTAAAATTAGAAAAGAATATATCAAGAATATTCTTTTTAGAGGAAGAAATAGAGGAATACATTGGAGACAAATCCATATCTATTATAGAGTTTTCCTATTTTATCTAAGACCATCTCCAATGTAATTTCCTATTTTTTCCTCTAAAATAGAGGAATTTCATAATAGAGTTTACATATCTTTCATCAATCCTAAGTTTTATGATGCATTGTAACTTAGTCGTTCAAAAATACTGAGCTATACTTTAGAGCATTATGTATAGTAACTCAAACTGTATTGTTTAATTATATTATATAATTTTTTTCAAACTTATTTTTTCACTTTTTCATTATGTATTAATTTTCGGTTATAGTTTTTCATTATTATTTTATTAATTCTCTAAATTTAACTTGGTGAACATAAGATGAAATAAAATTCGGTGAGTTAGTAATTTTTATTTGTATTGGCCTGATGAAACGCGAAAAATGATAACGTAAATTGATTTCTCTTTTTTTTGTTCTTATTAATTTTCTCTTTTTATTCATAAATTTTATATATTTTTGGATTATAGTATTTTTTTTCAATTAATTTAGATGATGACTAAAATTTATTTAAATTCAACCTAATTTAACTAAATTTTCATTTTTTGTATGTTTTTGTTTTCATATTTATTATGCTTAAAAATTATGTTTTTATTATATATTAATAATTATTATGATTTTCAGTATATTTTATATAATTTCTCTCAAGTTAAATTTGGTAAGAGAAAAGAAGAAAATTTTCCAAGATCAGCAAAGATTCTATTGAAATGAGCAGTCGATCTTTGTTGTCTTCCCGTGAGATCTTCATATGCAAAAATAGAAAATGTAACATGAATATAAGCAAAAGCAATACACATATCTACTACATAGCTATAGGGTTACACCTTGATTGTAACCGTGGAGAATCTTATCTTTTTCTTCAGTCTCACATTTAAGTTTAATCGAAGTCTTTGAGATTTTTTCATCTAGCATCCTCAACCGACTCTGTATGTTCTCAGAGATTACGTTCAGACGCACCACAAGCTTATGATCTTTCCTAGCTTCTTCTGCAAACCTAGAAATACTTTTGAGGTCACCCATCTTCCCCAAGTACTCTCCTATATAGTTAGCAGCCCTATAACAATCATCAGTATTGGCAAGCCATGCGTAAAGGCTAGAGTCAGCAGCACCACCACCACTCAGCCAATCTTTTTTACCATGACCATCTTCTTGATAAGCCTTCTTGAACAGCAAAGCATCGTTAAGTCCATTCCAGTGTCTGTTAAACTCAACTATCCTGGTTCCTGAATGACCGAAACAGTCCCACACGGTACGAACTCTAATAGGGTTGAATCCTCTTCTGATCAATTCATCCTTAAGCTGTGGTCCGCTCTCCCCAGTACAACACAAACCATCACGTCTCATCTTTGTTGGTATATTAACCAAAATACCTTAACCCCAAACACAGATACAACTTCTATTAGTAATATGCTAACATGATACTTTGTAATGAAAATAGAGAGATGGGATCTCATTAGTTACCTTTCCAAGACCACACAGGTTTCTCGAATTGATCATCATAAGCTAGAGGAATATCGCCAGTGAATGATGCCAAGGCTTTTGAGCGCTTAGAGTCTGTATCCGTAGAAAAATTTCTAGAAAATATAAAACGGTAGCAATTAATTTACAATGTGAACCAGTACCTTAGGAATTGGGATTGAACAAAGCTGGGATCCCCAACTAATAGTTGGTAACTATACATTCATGTCTCCTCTGAAGTTGATGCCTTTATGAATGGTTATGCACACCACTTGAGAGTATCAGTTGAACTGTACGCTACGTCTTTGTGTCCAAAAGGTCGATGCCATGCTTCCAACAAACTTAATGAAATAATCATGAGTGTTCCTCATCTGCTGAATATCATCTCACTCTGCTCCCTACCACGTCGTACCAACAAACGAAAACAAAATCATTAAACAAAACCAAAACCATCTAACATGATCTAAACTCAAGCTTGCTAAATCAATAAACAAAATAAAAATCATCTAAACTCAAGCTTTCTAAATTAATTAATAAAGAAAAAAAAAATAAACTCAAGTTTTCTTCTGAAATTATTTTTGGGAGGATGATGTTCAACGATGAAGGTTCACTTTTTAATAGATGGATTTCCAGTGCTTCGTGTAGAAGATTAATTGAATGAAGAATCTTTGATTGGAGTTGGTTGATGGAGTAAAGAACGTAATCAATAACACTGAATCAACTTGTCCTGTGGGAGATAAATAATACAGGGTTTATAATACTGATTAGGGGACGAAATTATTTGGTTAAAATCACAAACCTGTTCGTCAATAATGAGCATCTCCAGTCCAATAAAGATCCCTCCTTTTGCTGCGTTTTTTTGACTCCCATAGAAATGTATGAGGCGAAATTTTAATTCGGATCGAAATGGACGTGGTGGGATGTGGAATACAAAGCGACATGAGAATTTCCGGTTAAAACAGGTGACTTTCAGTTGGGTTTCATTGCCATGGCTTAAGTTTACTGAGAGGAGGTTTTCGAGCTTAGATTGGTAGTAAGGTAAGAAGAAAGAGTTTATAAAAAAATGAAGAGAGGGAGGTGAAAGGAAACGATTAATTACAGAGGAGGATGGGTAACGGAGATGGAAGAAGATGAAACTGAGAAGACGATTGAATGGAATGAGTTAGTACACCGATGTTTATGAAGATTAGGGTTTCTCAAGTGTTTTTTATTTGGGCCATATATGAAGCCCGATTTTTTTAAAGAATTGGCTAAACATAAAAGACGTGACAAAAAGGATTTCTCTTTTTGGTTAATTTTTTGTGATGACGTGGCAAGCTCCCTGCTCACCATATCCAGCTTTTAGTATTGTAGATAATTAACTCAAATACTTAGTTAAAAATATACTTTTGGTATTTGGTTAATAATTAGTGTTTTATATTTTGACAATTACATTTAAAATTCAATTATAAATAATTTTGCTTCTCAAATTTAAATAATGTTTTTAAAAAAAGTTTTAATAGTGTTTCTTAAGTTTATATAGTTGCTAGTTGTTAATTTTAATTTGTTTACGTTTTATTATGTATGATTCTCGTTCGTATAAGGCTTTGGTTTGTAATGCTATATCTAATGTTGTTATTTATAGTTTAAAGAAGAGTCTTGTGTGGTTAAGAGACTAGCCTCCCAAAGTTATTTTGAAGGAAAACAATAATGTTCGAGGAAGTCATGTAAACAAATTTATTGAAATTATTGAAAATATATTTTATTTAATCAAGTACAAACAAATATTTTTGAAACTGATAACCCGATTAATATCCAAACCCGAAACTATTTTGAGTTCAATCGGATCTTGGGCATGTAACTAAAACAGATCAAATCTGACTTAATTTTTATAATATTTGAATGGAGATAAAATTTATGAACCCGAAAATCCAAAACTCCGAATGAACCCGAACTGAAATCTGATTAAGACCTCGGTTGCCCAGCCCTACCTTTGGATTTGTATGGGCTGATTCTGGGGCAATAATGCTAAATTTAGTGTATCATGAAGTTGATGAGATAGACCAGAACATTAATTAACGAAGTTCTCACCGACAAGATTTGGCGAAGATGAAATACCATTTGAAAACTTTGCGTTAAGGGTCGATCTTAGTATCATTCCTCTTTGTATCATCAATACGCAAAGGATTTACTTTTCTTTTTTTCCAAGTTAATTAAACCCATTTGCTTCTACTATCAAATACCTAGCAGGCCTTATAGCAGATAGAAATTATCCCTATAAAATTGTTCTAAACCATAGTTACAAATATCCCCTATATATTATTTGAGGATCATTTAAAAAATTGTAACTTTAATTTTATAATAATTAAAAACACGCTATGCTTAAGTGTCAATTAATTAAAATGACAATTTAGCTTACATGTCAGCTTAAGAATCAATTGAAAAAATATTGGTCTAAATCCAATTACTACGGAACATTATATTAACCCAAAATATAAGAAGTCTGCATTCTTTCTTTAAATAAAAGCTACATAATTACCTAATATGATTAACATATATGGTAGTTAATGACTATGAATAATAAAGTTTTGATAACAATTTTTGCATTCTTCTTATTTTTTTTAATTTATATTATTAAAAAATAAACACTCACATTAACCATATAATAAAAAAGTTAGATTTTTTTTCTTATATGTTATATTTTAAAATTTTTAAAATGACTTTAAATTACAAAAAATGAGGAAACCTTATCTGTTATATTTTAATTTTTTTAAAACGGCTTTAAATTACAAAAATGAAAAAACCTTATATGTTATATTTTTCATATAAGTTATATTTTTTCTTATATGTTATATTTTGAATTTTTTAAAACGACTTTAAATTACAAAAATGTAAGTTTTTTTTAAGCATACGACTAAAAACATTAGAATGACATGTATCAATTTGATGTTTGATCTGAAACCTTTCTAAACCATATGGAAGATAAATGTCAAAATAATTCAAATGTGGAAACAAGATTGTTCGCTTTTTTCAAGAATGTGTTTGGTGGAAAAAATAAGGTTTTTGTGTCATAATTTATTTATGTCCACTTCGTTTAACCCATAATATATTAATTTTAGTTTAGTTCCATAATTTTAATAAAACATGATCAGGTCCATAGGAAATAAATTATATAATAGCAACAAAAAATATTGTATATATATATATATAAATAAAATGATTAAATATATTAAAAAATTATCGATAATATATACAAA
Source organism: Brassica rapa (assembly GCF_000309985.2). Lineage (NCBI taxonomy): Eukaryota > Viridiplantae > Streptophyta > Magnoliopsida > Brassicales > Brassicaceae > Brassica > Brassica rapa. Next base: position 10,283,535 of record NC_024798.2, read on the forward strand.
TAAACTTACCCTACGCAAGACGCAAGTCTTAACCTAGTTCGAGAAAGTTATTTAACGAATTAATACTTATGAAAAGTTCATTTGCATTAATGTTTTATCGTGGGTAATTTTATAATATAAAAACTATTAAAAAATTGTCTACAATTTAATTCGAATGTTTTGTGTAGTGCTAAACTGTTAAGTGCCATAATTAATTTATCACTATATAGTGTTTGATATCGTGTATAGTATATATATATACTAGGTTAAAACATTCGATATACAAATCTTTTACATACAGTATTATTTATTTTTCATTTTTACATATTATAAAATAATAAATAATAATATATATTGAATAATTGAGAAGCAAATAACTATTATATATATAATTAAATTGGCACGAATACATAAATCAAAATAATCTCACTTTTTATTTATAATCTTTTATGAAAAATTAATTAAAACAATCATATTTACCTATTTTATGGTATATAGTTAAATTTAAATTATATTAATGTTAATATATAGTATACTTTTTTAATATTGTTATATATTAAATAAGATTTTGTAATTATATGATTTTATGATCATTTGTAATTTTTTTAACAAATACTTTAAACTGCTGAAAACAAAAATGATTAGTTGTTACCAATTTTTTATTATTAATATAAAATTAAACAAAAATGATAAATGATATAAAAAATTGTTACCAAATTTTTATTATTCAAATCCATTAATTGCAATATATATTTTAATTATATTAGGTAATTCTGTAACTTTTATGATTAGTTTAACAAAAAATATAATATAAGTTTAGATGAACCAACTTAATTATCATTTTAGTAATTTCTAAAAATCATTTCAGTGATGACATGTGTGATAGGTAAAATGTTGTAATATATATTTTTAATATATAAGGGATGATTTGAATTCTAGTTTTTAAAATTAGCTTTAATCTAAATATAAGAGCAAAATAATAAGAAACTTTGTAAGGTGTCACTTAATAGGCAAATGGGATGCATTCTCTTTACGTAAGGTTATACGTTACTTTTGAGTATCAAGTAGGTAATTAGTTGTACCAGTTGAAGACAAGTTAAACTATAAAATCTATTATCCAATAGAGGTATTATTATCTAACAAAATAACTCATTTCTTATTCCAACTTTTTTCTATAATATACAATAAATCTCCTGAAAAAGAAGAGAGTTCCGGCATAGCAACCATCCAAATCCATAAAATGGATCTAAACCTATGCGCATATCACAATTCTTTTCTTCTTAAATCTACAAAAATATCATCAAAATGTCGTGCATGCTACAAAAATCACCATGGCAACAAGCAAGGGTACAAGTGTGATTTCTGCGATTTTTATGTGCATGCGGAATGCATGAACATCAATATTCCTTCTCGTCATAAACATCCTCTCCAGCTCAGACCATGCGACATCAATTTCTCGTGTTGTCTATGTGACACCAGATTTTCCAAGAAAAACTTTTATCAATGTTCACGATGTTCTTTTCGTATATGTATCCCTTGTGCGAGAAAACCATTGATGATTCATCGATATAAGACCCACGAGCATACACTACACCAAATATTGATGAAGATCTCCTTCACTTGTGATGCGTGTGGGTTGTGCAGTACAGGTTATCCGTATATTTGTCATCAATGTTGTTTCATCATCCATAGATTGTGCATCTTCTTACCACGTGTTATATGCATCAATCACCATGACCACCGTATCTCTCATGTTTTCTCTCTTGGTCTGGGGAAGTTCATTTGTGGGGTGTGCGATGAGCCTGTTAATGTAGACTGTGGAGCATATTCTTGCTTGACTTGCTCTTCTGTTTTTCATTCGAAATGTGCAACAGATCCGATGTTTTGGGATGAGAAGGAGCTTGAAGGAATACCTGAAGAAGAAGAAAGCAAGCCCTTAGAAGTAATAGATCAAAATCTGATCAAACATTTTAACCATGAGCACAATCTGATGAAGCTTTCAGTATCATCACTAAGGCACGGGGAAGTTATCTTGCCACATGAGGAAGGTAAACATTGTTTTGCATGCACCCTTCCTCTATACTCTAAATTTTGCTACAAATGCACACAGTGTGATTTCATACTCCATGATACATGTGCTAACCTCCCTCGTAGTAAATGGTTCTTTCTTATCTATGAGAAACTGACTTTGTCCCCCAAAAGCAGAAACCATTTTTTCTGTTACGTCTGTCACCGTTATTGTAACGGTTTCTCGTATTCTAATAGTGAGAACACAATTAGTATCGATGTGCGATGTGCTTCAGTTCCTCTCCCACTAAAACATGAAAGCCATCCACATAAGTTGGTATTTTATGATAACGATCAAAAAGACGTGAGATGTGAAGGTTGTGACTTGAGTGGTTGGCGTTTTTTATTACATTGCAAGGGTAATGATGATTGTGGCGGGTTATATTTATGCTTTAAATGCGCTACACTACCCACATTGGTTAGACACATATACGATGACCATCTTCTTTCCTTACAGTACGGTAAGAAAAATGAGAGTTCTACATATTGGTGTGGGATATGCGAAGAGTTAATAAATTCAAATAGTTGGTTTTACAAATGCAATGATTGTGGCTCCACTCTTCATACTACATGTGTATTTCAAAATCTAATACTTTCAAGGCCTGGATACAATTCAACAATGGAGGACCTGAGGCAAATAACCTTCGTTCTTAACACTCGTCTTTCTCGGCCTATTTGCTATGTTTGTAAGACCAGATGTATGGATGATTTGGGTGATGATTGTTTGTGTGGTTTCTAGATTTTAGATTTTGGTTTTTGGTTTTTAGTTTTTGGTTTTTGGATTTTAGATTTTGGTTTTTGGATTTTAGATTTTGCAGTAGATTTTGGTTTTTTGAAAAACATGAATGGTGACTTTAGATTTTGGTTTTTAGTTTTTAGTTTTTGGTTTTGGCTTTTAAAGCAATAAAATGAAAAAAAATATTAATAGTAAAATATTTAATCTGGACATAGTAAATATAAAATATCCTTATCAAAACACACATAAGCTTATTTTAAAATAAATAAACAGCAAACACAAAAAATATTATTATGTTTTAAAAATAAACTTAAAAATTTAATTCTATGTGTAGAATTTAACTCTATATGCAATAATTTTGTGTAAAATTTTAAAATTAAATAATTATTGATAAATAATATTTACAAATTTAAATTAAAAATTAACAAAAATTAACAATATTTCTACAATTGCGGCAAATATAATTCTACACATATGGTATAATACATAATAATAGTTATATTTTATGAATAAAGTAAAATTTAATTATATTTTAAAAACAATGGCAAAAAATAAACTTTATTAAAATATTTTACATTAATATTAATAGAAAATATTTTAAAACACAGAAGTAATTAAAGTGTGACAAAATATTATGCTTTAGTTAACAACTTTAATTAATGACATTTTTGTAAAATACAACTTTAATTAATTTTATATAAAATGTATGGTACAAAATATTGATTAAAACATTAATAAATTAACTTATCTTTATAAAATTTTAATTGTTTCTATAAGTAGTGAAGATATAACTCCAATTGCTTAGAAAAGTGATGTTGTTTTACGTTTATTTTGTGGGCTTTGAAGAATGATAAGTATATGTCTTATATTAAAAAAAAATACTTTTGTGGTTTTTGCTCGTGAGAAACCAAGAAAAAAGAGATTTTGGTTTCTAAGTAAAAAAAGGTAAAATGAATCAGAAACTAGTTTCCCTAGAAAATAGGAAAACTACTTTGTCAAAATCCTGATTGGTTAAGAAATAGATTCTAGAAAATCAAAAACCAAAAACTACTTTAAAAACTACAAACAATCAACCTATTGGTTCTAATTGATAAGGACGAGTCCATAAAGTTATTTGTATGCTATTCTTGTAGCTTTAAGTATTATCGTGGACTTTTACTACTAGAGGAAAGGTACCTGCCATGAGTGTATGCCACAAACAGTACTGAGATTATCTTCTATTATTTAGTCTCATTCTTATAGTTTTTATGTTGTAATAAAATAATAAATATAAAATTGTATTAAAAAAAAACCTTCACAAAGATATTACGAATATTAGTAATTCAAATAGATAACTAAAGGGAATCCTTCTTTCCTAGATCGATGCATACAAACTAAGACTGCTTCATAATTGTACAAATCTCTCTCTCTCCAAACGCAAAAATGATATAAAAAAACAACTCTTTTTTCTCTATCGATCAACACCAATACATGAGAAATATTCACCCGATGTTCACCTCACTGCTCAATGTGAAAAGCAGCTATTCACCAGAGTTGAGACACATCAGCAACTCCAGTGGACCTCTTTAGCTCAAGTTAGAGTCTGACCCAACAATAGTTTATCTCTCACTTGAAATCCCCTCCACTACAAAAAATAACATAAGATTAACAACGACGGTATTCTTCGTGAGTTCTTCGTAAAAGAGGCTTTACGACGAATTAGCGAGGAAACCCGTTTCGTCGTAATGCATATTTCCTCGCCAATTCGTCGTCACTTAGCGGAAAACATTTTGTCGTAAAGACGAAGTACATCGTTTCGTCGTAAAGACCACATATTATTCCACGTAAGAAGGTCGCTATATTTCCTCGTAAATACCTCGAAAGCAGTTCCTCGTAAATTACACGTAAATATCTCGAAAGAATTTCCTCGTAAAGTACACGTAAATACCTTAAAAGTATTTCCTCGTAAAATACTTGTTTAACCTTCCTCGTCATTTCCTCGTAAATTTTCCACGTAAATAAGTCGTAATTTAGCTACGAATTTACTTCGTTTTTTTATTTTACAGAATTTAAAAATATAATTAAAATTATTAAATTTATTAATAAAATTATAATTTAAAATAAAAATCAATACGAAAATATTTTATATAAAAATAAGTTTTGAATTTATAATACACAACTGGAAAAAAAGAACTAAGGATCGTTCATCGCTTGGTAGAATTCCTCACTCCTCCTCGCAACATCCCCCTCATTATGTAATGGGGAGTAAGCATGTTCTTTCGAAGTCCCTGCAAAAAAATTTAATCTTTGAAGTTAACATCAACAGTATTAACAAATTTTATAATTAACAATTTCTATAAATTTAGCTAAATTTCCTACATTAACCACCTAATCAACACTAACTAACATAAAATCCGTAAGACTATCTAAATTCCCTACACTAACAACCTAATCTAGCCTAAACAAATCAAATTAGAGAGAAATTAGAGAGAGTTACCATTGCTACGAAATAGATAGGAAGTGGAGAGGAGGTTGAGACGAAATGAAAGTGTGAACACTCGCGAGTATATATAAGAGATTAGATATCTTCGTAATTTCCTCGTAAATTTACGAGAAATTACAAAGGCCTGCGTTTTGTTTCCTCGTAAAGCCCACGTTAAATTACGAGGAAATAGCAAGGTCCATATTTTTATTTTACGAGGAAATAGCAAGGCCCGCGTTTTCCGGTTATGAGGTCTTTACGACGATTTCTGCTTACGTGGAATTAACGAATCCTGCGTTCTTTATTTTTTAAATTTGTCGTTATTTTACGAGGAAATTACGAGGATTATGTTTAAATCCCTAAAATCCGAAACCCCAAACCCAAACCCCATCTTCCTTATCTTCTACTTCATATATTCCAAACCCCAAACCCATCTTCCCTTTAACCTCAATCTATTCTTTCCATTCCAAACCCCAAATTCTAAAACCACAATTCCTTAACTTATAATCTCAATCTCTTATTTCTAATACAAACTCCCATTACCTTACACAAAATCAAATTATATAAATAGTTTTTCATGATTAAATCCATCAAATCACATGCATTAAGTCTGAAAATCAATCTTATTAAAAACAAATACATCAATCGGATATATCGACATTCTCGTCATCACTAGAAACATCATCATTTTTTCATTAAACTCGTCTTCAACAGCTTTGTATGTGGCATCATCGGTAAGATCTTCGTACTCATGATTATGCGGATCAATGAGAAGGATGTCATCAATTTTTTGTTCAGGTTCATCGACTTCATTTATCTGTTCTTCTTGTAATGGTGGTTCTTCTCCACTGATGATTCGTCCTCGAGGTGTAACTTTGATCACGGCTAACCAATTTATTCCTGATTCTCTCATCCGAGGGTATGGAAGGAGGCTAACTTGGTCTGCTTGTGAAGCTAAGATGAAAGACTCGAATTTGTTGTACCTGCAAAAATAAAGTTGGTGGATTCAAAATTAAAGCTAGGTTGCAGAAAAAAAAACGTGTTACAACTATAAAGTTGGTGGATTCAAAATTTCCTTGCTAAATAGACGTAAGATATTTCCTCATAAAGTACACGCTACATTTACGTTGAGTTTACGAGGAAAGCGTATTTCCTCGTAAAATCCACGTGACATTACATCGACTTTACGATGAAATGATTTCGTCGTTATTTTACGAAGAAATAACGTTGATTTTATATTTCCTTGTAAGTTCTTCGTAAAGTCGACGTAAATTTACGAGGATTAGTTTTCCTCGTTAAGTTTCTTCGCTAAACTTGTGTTTTCTTGTAGTACTCAGCTCTATTCTCTATGAATATCTATGACTCAACAAGAAGATAAGAAAATAAACTAAATTGGCTTCTAATTCTTATTAGTTACTCCAAACCACCATATAATAGCTGATTAAGAACAAAAGCCTTCAATTTTCCACCTTGTTCTTTATCAGCAACTTGTTCTAATAATCCTCACTTTTTAAGTACTCATGAGTAACTCCTACTCAGCTTCAAATCTTCTAAGAAAACTTCATATCTTCCTCAGAATACTCTCCAACTTCATATCTTCTTGAGAAAACCTCTCAGCTTCATATCTTTGAGATTTATCAAGCTCACTTTCCTCCTTGGCAAGTTTAGTACTTCTTTAAACTTGCCAATTGTTAATAATTTAGTGAACATATCTGCAAGATAGTAGGATGTAGCAATTTTTAATACATTCACTCAATCATCATTGATCCCTTGATTAAGTCCTGAATGAAATGGTATTTTACCTAACATGCTTTGTTCTCTCGTGAAATACAACATTCTTCACTAAAACAATGGCACTATGAGAATTACAATACCTGTTAACTGCTCTTTGTTCAAAATCTAACTCATTGGTCAAACCCCTCGACAATATTTGCTTCCTTTTCCACCTCTCACAATGCAATATACTTTGATTTTGTTGATGGCAATGCCACAACCTTTTCCAGGCTTAACCTCCAGCTGATCGATTTCTCACTAACTGTAAAACCGTACATGTTGTTGATCATCTCTTGTCCATGTTCCCAATAAAATCTGCATCACGATAACTTTTCATTAAAAAGTCTTCTTCCTTCCTATAACCCAACTTTGTATCCTAAAATCCCTTCACATACTTGAGTATCCATTTCACATCTAACCAATGATCTTTGATCGAATTACTCATATGCTTGCATACTAAACCCACTGAAAGCTAAATCCCGACTTGTCAATATCATTGAGTACATCAAACTGCTGACTACAATTTGATAAGGAATCACTTCCATCTTCTCATCATGTTCTTTTATTTCTCTTTCTATAGTTGCTCTTGACTTGACATGTATCCCCAAAGGTGTACTAACCGGATTTTCCTTATCCATCCCAAAATTCCCTAAAATCTTTAGATGATATTTTTCATGTGATACAATTAATGTACCATTTATCTTATCTCATGTAATTTCCATTCCCAATATCTTTTTAGCATCCCTTAAGTCTTTCATCTCGAACTATGAGTTGAGTAAAATCTTTAACTCACATAAACTTTGCTTATCCTTATATGTAATTAAAATATCATCTATGTAGAGCAATAAATAGATGTACACATCTTTCTATAACTTAAACACAACTGTCAAACTCACTTCTAACATATACGTTCTTCTGCATGAACCCATCAAAAGCTTCTTTGACGTGGTGACTGCTTTACTCCATATAACGATCTTTTAAGTAAACATACTTTCTTTGGATTATCCTTGTCAGCATACCCTATGGTTGATCCATATAAATGGTATCTTCTAAATGACTATGTAATAACATTGTCTTCAAGTTCATTTGGTGTGGCTCCATGTCAAAATGCATCACCGCATAAAGTAAGAATTTGATTGAGATGTAATAATCCACATGTGAAAAAACATTCTTGATAATTGAATCTCTCTTTTTGAATATACTTAAGCCACTAATATGGCTTCAAACCTTCAACCCTAAACTCCATCAATCTCAATCTTCCTCAACCCATTTACATTCTATAGGCTTCTACATTTAGTCTTTGTTCACTAATATCCAAGTTATGTACTTCATCAATAAGACCACTTCGTCCCGTGATGCCTCTAATTATTTCTCAATATTTGAATCCTCCAATGCTTATTGATAACTTACTGGCTCCAGTTTCTCACCATCCTCAATCATGAGACATGCATAACCTGCTATGTCGATCATCCTCCTTCTAAACATGATAATCCTGCAGTTTAGTTGGAACCCAAATGATGATCGATCTCTAACCAATTGGTAATCGCTCAGATCATCATCTGCATTTTTAGTGAAACTAGACTTTTTTTCATTACTGTCATTCTGACTATGTTGGTCAGCAGCCTAAACAAGTCCACCTTGATCTTCTCTATTCCTGATTATACCTGCAATATCATAACTTGAAAACTTGTAAGTATCCATATGATCATTAACCATACTTGATTTTTCAGTTGCATATGCATCCATGTTCATCAACTTCTCTTTAATAAACACATTTCTAATTTTCCAAAAACCAAACTCTAAATCCTTCAAACTTTTTTTGGATAAACCGTAAAAATGGGTTCAGCTTCCCATCATCTGAATAAATATACACTATACACAAAAATCTCGTTAAACCTAATAAATATGTCTTATAGTGGTTAAAACCAGGATGTCACTAGCAGATGCAAACCTTCTCTAGTTTGGCTTCTACTTCAAAATCTTCAATATAGCAAAAATTAAATGTTTGAGGGAGAGCTTCTTCTTCAATTTTTTCCTTAAAAATGTTCAAAAAGTGATATCCACTAAATAGGCTACGATTCAATTTATGATATTAATATTTTTAACACAGATTTATGTTATTTAATTAAAAATCTAAACTGTTATTTAAATGACAAACACATTAATAAAATAAAATAATATATAAATCAAGATATTATATTACTTCAAATTATAATTATAAATAATTTTTTATTATTTGGTTTCATAAAATTTTATAACATACTATAATTATCATAATTTATAATTTAGAAAAGATAACTTTAATTATTATGATATTATAATTTCAGATGATTTTTTATCATTGGTCACATCGTCAAAAAATCACCATATAATCTCTTATTTTATTACATATGATGATAAGCTAACTACTTATAACATATGCAACATTGTAGAATAACTTCACATATAACGATTCCACAATGTAGTTCTTCTCGTAACACATGGATCGATAAACAGTTTTGTTTGTACACCATACTCAATGGATATACTTTCAATCACACGACCACAAAGTATGGTTCTGCCAAGCCTTCACCACAAAAAAATATGAAAATTGAGCCATTGATTACTACCAAAGCTCTTACTAAGAAGGATTATGAGCCATTGATTGACAAAATCAGAGTACGTATGCTTTGATGGACCAATAAGAACCTCTCCTATGCAGGACGTCTACAGTTGATTAAGTCTGTTGTCTCAAGTATTGTTAATTTTTGGAGCTCGGCTTTTATACTGCCTATGAGTTGCTTGGATACAATAGAAAGTTTATGTAGTGCTTTTCTTTGGTCTGGTAATCCGAATCAAACACATAAGGCCAAAGTAAAATGGGAGGACCTGTGTTATCCCAAAGCAGAAGGCGGACTAGGTGTGAGACGTCTTAGGGACAGTGTTCGTGTGTTTGCACTAAGTCTGATATGGCGATTATACACTGTGTCAGGCTCTTTATGGGTCTCATGGGTCCATCATTACCTTTTGCGCCATAGCTCTTTTTGGGATGTTCGAGATGATACCATAGGTTCTTGGATTTGGAGAAAAATCTTAAAGATGAGAACACTGGCATATCAGTTCATCAGAGTTGTGGTCGGAGATGGTAGGAAGCGTTCTTCTGGCATGATAACTTGCTGCGAATTGGTAGACTTATTGACCTCACTGGTGCAACTGGTACACGATATCTTGGTTTTATGCGAAATGCTAGAGTTCATGAAGCAGTCTCCTTGGGTCAGTGGAGAGTAAGGGGACATAGAAGCCATAATTTTAGAGAGTTGCATCAGACAATCCAAGCTGCGCCAGTCCCGAGTAGTACGATGGGTGAGGATACTTACTTATGGAAACATGTGCATGGTGTTTATGAGGATAACTTCTCGGCCCTTCAAACATGGGAACAAATAAGATGCAAGAAGAGCGAAGTTGTGTGGAGTCGAAGTCTCTGGTTTACTCAAGGTATTCCTCGCTGCGCTTTTATTGTTTGGTTGTCTGTTCAGAATAGACTCTCTACTGGAGATAGGATGAGGACTTGGAGAATTCAACAAGCTTGTGTTCTATGTGGCGAGAGGGATGAAACACGAGACCACTTGTTCTTTGTGTGTCCTTATTCCTGTACTGTCTGGGATCGCTTAGCTTGCAGACTTGTGGGGAGAAGAATAAATCAAGATTGGCAGGATATGCTCCAGTTCATTCAAACAGGTGCAGCTAATCAACTTGATCAAGTGATCATTCGATTAGTCTTTCAGTTGGTGGTGTGTCATGTATGGACGGAGAGAAATAAACACATTCATCAACAAGGGCAGTTGGGGACTGAGCAGATGATTACCCAAATCAACAAGAAAGTGAAGAACAAGATAACTTCACTCCGTTACAAATTTGATCACTCGCTGAGTGGCCTTATGAGAAGATGGTTTGAAGTTATATGATGAGCTTGGAGAAAAGACTTAGAGTAAAAAGTCCTTTGATTTTTTTAGTATTTTTAGATATACAAACAACATAATAATCTCTTATTCTTTGTAAATGCCTCTTTTTGATCAATGAATTTAAAATTTCATCAAAAAAGAAAAAGAAAATTCCCGACAGAAATGCCAATCAGGGAAGTCGCCGGAACTCGTCGGTAATTACTGACAAAAATAGTTTCTTCGAGAATCCTACGGGAATTCTAGACAAATTTCCATAGCAATATATTTGTTGGTAACTTCCCGAAGAAATCATGAGGAAAAAAGCTATCCATTGGATAACGATTATAATTCCCGATGAATTCCTGATGAAACAAGGAATCTGTCGGGAATTCGTCAATTTTTTTTTGAAGAATTCCATATAGCCTTTATAGAGCTGTTTGAAAATTTTAAAATTCCCGACAGATTCCCAATGATTTTTTTCCCCTCGAGAATTTGCTAAGATTATCTATAAATATCATCTCCACCTCATTCATTTACAAGTCACAACTAAGTAGAAAATCATGTCTTCCTAATTATTTTTGTTCTTGGATCGATAACCTCATCCGAACACAGATTTACTTACGGATGAATACTGATATCGCTCAAATTACCCTAGAGCAACTTTCTCTATCAAATAAAAGGTTCAGTTGTAATAATTAGGGATCAAATCCACATGGAACGTGAGCATACAATAGACTATAGAGAATCAAGATCAAGCCCGGCAATCGATATTAAAACAGTAAATAGCAGAAAACAAGTAAATCAATTGGATGTGAGATATATGAGAAAATAGTTAGACTTAGGGTTTCTAGCAATTAGAATATATGCTAAGGGTGCATGATGAACTGTTCTATAACTCGAATGCAATAGTAAGATATCCGGTTCTCGATGTGAGTCTAATCAGATGACTAAGTTTTTGTTCCACCTCTCGCATGTAATGTCGTTTTGTCGGGTTACGTCATCCAACATAGAGTTTTCTTCTTCGGTTCACTATTTTTACCTCGTTAATGAGTTTCTGGAACAGATCAAGAACAAAGATGACAGTATTGAGTCGTTGAAGAGCCATAATGCTGATACACAGACTCAACTGGAGGAAAACATTAACCCAAATGTTGAAGGAGAAGTTGAAGCAGCAGTAGGGAGACGACTTCTAGTTTTTTTCTAGGTATTTTTTTATTTAATTTTATTTTAATTTAAAACTTTCTATATCAACTTTTATTAATTTAAATTATGTTTTTAATTAAAATTTTAATTATTTGGTTTTAATATTTTCTTAAAACGAATAATCTAATGTAAAAATAAATTAAAAAAATATGACAAACTTCCGACAGAGATGTCCTATAAAAAAGGTTGTTGGAAAGTCGCAGAAAAAACTCCAGACGAAATCCTATTCTGAAAAAAAATTCGCAACAATGGGTACAATGTGAATTTTTCGAAAAATTCATCTAGAAATTGCTTATCATGAATTTGTTGGGATGTTCCGATGACGGACTTTCTGTTGGAAATTGCATGCTTTTTTTTTGTAGTGCTTGCATCTTACAATCTACGAAGAAAAATACATTTTGTGGCATCGAACTTTGGAGCTGGTGGAAAACCTTTCTCATGTTTAGCGCTAGGTCATAGACTCATAGTACTTCCACATCCTAATTTTAGTTAGTTAGAAACTTAGAACTATTTTGTTTAGAGAGAAGAAAAGAAATTTGTGAGGAATTTTCTTTTTTTGTTCTTGAATTGTTAAAGTACAATCCAACGGTTAAGATTCATCCATTGTAAAATTAAAAAACACGGGATCCAGTGCTACGCGGAGTATAATAAGTATTGTCCTCCTCTCCTCTAAAGGATTCTAGGGCTCGCTTACTGCGCTACACGGCTTTTAGGCGGCTGCCTCTTCTTTCTTCTTCTTCTTCGCCTCGAAGGTCTTTACCGTTTCGAATTTTCTCGGCAATGGACCCTTATGCAACGGAAGCAGTCGTGGATGAGGAGAACCACGAAGTGAAACCATCCGAAGATGTTGAGGACGATGACGACAAATCTCAGCCTCAATCCGGTGGTGGCATCGATAGTGCAGGGTAAGTTTTCTCCAAAAGATTCTAGATTCAATAATTAGCGTTCGAATTGAGATAGAGGAGAAGAAATTAGCATCGTATTGTTTTCGATTCTTCTGTTACAAAAATTCGTGATAGGGAAATAGAAAAGTTTGCAACTTTATATGGATACTCTTACTGATTGGTGAAAGCCTAGAGAAATCTGGAGTGGAGAAGGATTACTTATACTTTAGTGAGTTAGTGTACTTATACGATGTTTTTTTGGAATTTGTAGAAAGATATTTGTTGGAGGTTTAGCCAGGGAGACAACTTCAGGTTAGCTCTTTGTGTCTGGTTGCCACTTTGTTAAGAAGAGGTTAGCTCTCTCGTTATTGGGTTAAAGTTCAATACTTTATTCGGATTCTTTTTTATCTGCTTTTGCAGCTGAGTTCGTCAAGCATTTTGAGAAGTATGGGGAGATTACAGATTCTGTGATTATGAAGGATAGGAAAACTGGACAGCCCCGAGGGTTTGGGTTTGTTACTTATGCTGATTCCTCTGTGGTCGACAAACTTATTCAGGACAATCACATTATCAACGGGAAGCAGGTTAGTATGGAGCTAACAAGCTTAAGTGTGTGTTCTTAAGTTTTGTCTTACAGTGAAGTAACGTTTGTTTCTTGTTTTTTGGCTCTTCAGGTTGAGATTAAGCGGACGATACCGAGAGGATCCATGAGCTCCTCCAACGAGATCAAAACCAAGAAGATATTTGTTGGTGGTATCCCTTCAACTGTTGATGATGGTAAGAGCCCAGTCTTTTCTTGCTTATTGATTTCTCTCGTATGATTTTCATTTCATGATCATGTCTATCTATGAAGTAACGAATCTGGTGATTGGGGTTTGTGTAGATGAGTTCAAGGAGTTCTTTATGCAATTTGGAGAGCTCAAGGAACACCAGATTATGCGTGATCACGCAACTGGAAGATCACGTGGGTTTGGGTTTGTTACATATGAAAGTGAAGAGATGGTTGATCTCCTCTTGGCAAAAGGGAACAGAATTGAGCTCTCTGGGACTCAGGTAACATAATGTTGCTGAGGTTATAAGGCTTTTGTAGGTGATCAGAACACTCACATCTCCCTCTTACATTGTTGTATGGTCTTATATAGGTAGAGATAAAGAAGGCAGAGCCGAAGAAACCGAACTCGGTAACAACCCCTTCAAGGCGGTTTGGTGACTCACGCTCTAACTTCGGCGGAGGTTATGGAGACGGTTATGGTGGAGGACCCGGCGGTGGATATGGTGGTCCAGATGGTCCTTACAAATCTGGTGGCGGCTATGGAGGTGGCAGGTCTGGTGGCTATGGAGGGTACGGAGGAGAGTTTGGCGGGTATGGCGGCGGTGGATATGGTGGTGGTGTTGGACCATATAGAGGAGGAGAGCCTCCACTTGGGTACTCTGGTCGTTATGGAGGAGGAGGCGGTGGTGGTTACAACAGAGGTGGTTACGGCATGGGAGGTGGAGGAGGAGGAGGAGGGTACGGTGGTGGACCTGGAGATATGTATGGGGGGCCGTACGGTGAGCCAGCAGGTGGTTATGGTGGACCAAGTGGGAGTTATGGAAGTGGATACGGTAGTGGTGGGTATGGTGGAGGAGGCTATAGAGGCAGCAGTGGTGGGTATGACATGGGTGGTACTGGAGTTGGAGGCGGAGGAGGCTACCCTAGTGGTGGCGGCGGAGCAAGCGGAGGAGGCTCGTTCTATGGTGGTGGAGGAGGAGGAGGGGGAAGTAGAGGAGGATATGGAGGAGGTTCAGGACGGTACCATCCTTACGGAAGGTAGAAAGTTCGATAAAGCTTTCAATCTTCTTCTTGTCTTGTTTGTTTCTGTCATGTATGGTTATCAAGAATGATAGCTAGAGAGTAATACTGTATGGTGAGAGAGGAGGCTTATAGGGTTTGATTCCCAGAGATTAGTTTAATACATTTATAGATAATCGCCTGAATATTCTTTTTTTGCTTAGAACACAAGTCTTTGTGGGCAACTAGATTTCGCTTTGTATCATGGCTTTCGAGTTTTGATTCCAACCTTACCAGTTAGACGCTTGTTTGTATTGTTGCATATTTTTATCATGAACCTTCCAAGTCAGTCCGAAGGTTTGATTGTCGTCTACTTCTCCCTAAGTGAGAACCACAAATTGACCAAAAATATCTGCCTCGATTGTTTGATTCAGACGAAACTTAAAAGTTTTTTTTCCACCGGAAATTTCACCAAGGCGATCTCTTTTCATCATTGTTTTGACTGCTGCCCCTCTATCGTTTCCTAATCTCTTTTTATATTTTCTGGGTCTGAGAATCCGACATCTGGAGATGGCAACACTTGCATCGAACATTGTCTGCATCGGAAAAGTAGCGATTTATAGAGCGAATTTCATGGCAAATTCAGCTGCTGTTTATCTTTCTGAACGTTAGGGATTTTGGAAATTGCAGGTAGAGAGGAGGAGGAGGTTGAAGATAGATTGCAGAAAGAAAGAGAAAGGAAGAGATCAAAGCATTTCTCCTTATAAAGTCATTGAAATTACTCCCCCACCTAAGTCTCTCGGCGTTCGTTGCCTTCCTCATGTCAGTCCCAAATCCCTTCATCTTCTTCTTCCTTTCACTTCATTTTCTCGAGAAAATTCCAGAAGAAAACTAAACACCCTTGATCAACATTCTTTGAATTTCTTCGTCAAATTGATGTGGTTTCATCTAGCTGATTTTGATGGGAAAAAAGGCTGTGATTTTTGCAGAATCTTCAGTGCGGTGAGAACGTGATGATCGAAGGTCAAACGTACACAATCTCCGCCGTGACTCATCGGTATCAGCTGCGCAAAGGTAAGTACGAGCCTAGTGAGAGGCGGCTTGATGTTCTCTCCGCCGCTAGATATGTCTTAAACCTTTATTTCGACAATCTGCTCCAAAATTCTTGAACCCCTCCTCCCTTTTCTTAGAATTTGTTTTCCTAAATACATTAATGTAATAAAGAGCATGTACGATGTTGATGATGATGGATTGTTGTCATAATCATGGTAATGATAGAATGTATTGTTCATGCAGTATTCACTATCTTAGGAGTTATGAGTTATTTGATGCAATTCACTAGATCTTAATTAGGAGTTACAAGAATCCTCAAGAGCTTTCTCGAAGAGACAATGAATCAATCTCGCGCCTCTTGAATCTAACTCACTACTCAAGTCTAATCCTTTTGTTTCTTATATAGATCCAGAGTAAAATGGTACATTTGAAAACCAAGTGTTTGATTAATGCTCCACCAGCTAGACCAACCCGGTTTAGCTCAACGTCAGATGATGTTTGTCACACCTCGATCAACACAAACCATGAGAAAGTTGGTCAACCTTAGAGATTAATGTATACTGGCAGTAGTTTAGGTCCGTGCACGATTCAATCCGGTAATCCGAACAAGTCCAAAACATTTTATTTCTGCTCTGCCAGTGGTGTAAACAACTAATAAATTAATTAAATTAATAGCATACAATTGAAACGTTCGCCAAAATTTGTCATTGAAAATTTTGAAAGGTCGATTGACGAGTTCATCATAAACTATACAATTAGGAATGTATGTAGCCAAGAATTTATGCCAAATCCATATATGTTAAGTTTTTAAGAGAAAAAGACTAGGATAGCACCAAACCAAGTTTTTGTTCCCAAAGTAGCACTCAAAGCTCAAAGTCACAAAAATAGGTTTCATTAAAGAGGTAAATATACACTTATACCCCTTGGGTTAATTAATCCAAACCTTAGGGTTTAGAGTTAAGGGGGTGGGGTTTTGGAATTAGGGTTTAAAATTTTATAAAAAATAAATACTAAAATAAAAAATAAAAATTTATAAAACAGTTTCAAAAATTATTTTTAAACTATAGAAAGAAAATTTAAAAAAAATAAAAAAAAAATTCAAAAACTTTTTTTTTAAAAAAAATTATAAAAATTTCGAATCTGAAAACATATAATCTGAAACTATAAAAAAAAAATTTATATTTTTTATTTATTTATTTTATTTATTTATTTTTTTTTATTTTTTTATTTATTTTTGTTTGTTTATTTAATTTAAACCAAGGATATTAGGGACATTTTACCCTTTAATGAATGTCATTTTTGTGACTTTCTCCTTCTAGTGCTCTTTTTGAGACATAAACTTCAAAAGGTGCTATTATTGACAATTGCCCAGTTTTTAATCCTTGTAAATTGTAACTATGGTTTAATTATATTATCACCAGTGGTATAAAATAGATGTTTAAGCTCACATCACCAGACCATTAGCTTGCAAGAAAATGATATAATACGTGTGGTACAGTTGACCAACGTGGCATAATATAACTAAAGCAACTGGCTGTCACTAAACAATTAGATAACGAACGAGTCGCTCTGCAGGATTCCGTCTGTCAGGTAGAGTTTACATCACCAACCTGTCATATCACAAAATACAGGACCCACACTCGTGTGTGTGCCTCGAGACGTGTTCGAACGATCGAATATTAAAACGTTGAAGTTGCACTGCGTGCGTCCTCTATTTTCGAATCTGCTTCTTCTTCAATCCCCTTCTCTCTCTCTCTCTTTGAAAGATGACGACTGTTGAGAATATGAGCTCAGTTCCGGCGTCGGAAGACTCGGAGTTCGGGTTCAAGAGGCCGGAGATGTACAGCACCAACATCGCTAACTCCATAACTTCGTACGGTCGCCATGTTTTCGTTCTCTACAAGACTCCTGAAGCTTGGATCTCACACGTCGAGGAGGAAGGTTTGCCTCAGAGGTTCGCTACGTTGCTCAAGGATCGCAAATCGGATCTCCTTGTTCAGGTAATACAAACATTAGCTATTTTGTTAATATCCAACGTCTTAATCTGACTTTTTGGCGTGTTGTAGACTAAGCTGAATGTATGCGAAGGTGGTGGATCTGATGGAGATGTGTTGATTTTTCCTGATATGGTTAGATACAAGTGAGTTCCCTCTTCTAGTTTTTTTTATTCTAAGCGTAAATCTGTTTTGGGAAAGACAGTTGACTAGAACATTGACTGATTCTGAAAGAGTGGAGATTGCTAATTTTGGAATTACTACATTCGATTATAGATTTTCTATGCATCCATGTTCGGATACCGTTTGAGTTTGGATCTAGTTTTCAGATTCAGCCTCCTAGACTTCATTCGGGTTTTATATAGATTGTTAATAATATTTCGAGTCCGCGTAGATTTTATAACTATGTGTAAGATTCATTTTGAATTCGAACTCATTAAAGATTGGGCTAATAATACTTTAGGTTCAAGTATTTTTAGATATCATATAAAATTTGAGATACTCAATAAAGTTCCACATACTTGCAATTCTGTACTAATTCCGATTTAAATATATTTTTGGTTTTTTTTTTTTGAAAGTTTGGATAATACCCACTACCCCGTATAGAGCTACATTTAGATATTTTTATAGATTGGACTGGGTGACGATTCAAATTTTTCAGTTCGGATTCGGTTCGATGTAAGGTTTAATTACAAATGCCGCGACCTACTTCATGTACAGCTTAGTTACTAAACCTGAGTCTCTAATCGTGATGCTAATTATGTGTGTTGATTTTATGATCTACAAGGGGGATTAAGGATACTGAAGTGGAAAGTTTCTTTGAAGATGTGCTTGTGAATGGGAATCCATGGAGATCTGGGAGAGAGGAAAAGATATCTGGAACATTTGTGTTCGTGTGTACTCACGCTAGTCGAGACAAGAGATGTGGTGTTTGTGGACCGGTCATCTTAGAGAGGTTCGTGCAGGAGATTGGCTCTCGTGGACTATCAGACCAAATCTCTCTCAAGCGATGCTCTCACGTTGGACAGCACAAGTATGCTGGTAATATAATCATCTTCAGTCCTGATTCTGCTGGAAAGATCTCTGGCAATTGGTAAGTAAATGTGTGGATCAAACGAAAAGAAACTGAAAAATGTTAAAAGTAGTTTTATGATGCATCACGTGGTTTACTTCAAATGCAGGTATGGGTATGTAACTCCTGATGATGTTCCTGAATTGCTTGACCAGCATATTGCAAAAGGAGAAATCATTCAAAGGATTTGGAGGTTTGGGTCTTAAACTCTTGCTTTGTAGTTTGTGCACGTCTCTTTCACGATTGTTTTTGTTGTTATTATGGTGTTGTAGGTTTAATTTTCATTCAGTTATTCAGACTACACTAAACTTAAGTAACTTGTTCTGTTTCAGGGGACAAATGGGCTTAGCTGAAGGTGTAGCTGAGAAAGAGCATGAACAGAGAGTGGTGCCGAACGGTAACCCTGTAGTTGAGAATTTCACAGGAGGGTGTTGCCAAGGAGCAAACGGCAGTGTTTCGTGTTGCCAAAACGAAAACCCAAAGCCAGAGCCAGTCAAGAAAGAAGGAAAGTGCGCCATATGGTTCCAGCCTCTTGACAAAGAAGAGATGTATCTTGGAGCAGCCGTGGTTGGAGCCGTTGCAACTTTAGCCATGATTGGTTACACCTTTTTCAAGAGGTCAGGATAAAGAACAACCTAACCTTACGCTTCTTACTTGGCTATTTGATTCAAACAGAAGTTTTGTTTATGTTTTTTTTTTATCTGTCATTTCATACCATTTAAGAAACATACAAACCTTTTTGGTTTCTGGGAGTTTTTTTTTTAATTCTCTTCTTTTATGTAGTTTTCATTATCTTCCACTTTGTGGTTGTTCTTTGTATTTTGTGGTTTGGTGAAAATTTTCTTGATGGGCCATATTGTATCTGAATGATATCTTTTTTTTTTATATGGGGCAACTTCTTGGGACTTAATAAAACTTTGATTTGGTTTAATGGTCTGGTTCGTTTTTGTTTGATTTGGTTCACAATGGAACCCGGTTATTGTCGATCGATCTATACTATTATTTGCGAAGTAAATTTTTGGAATCGAGCTCTCACGTTAAAAGTTAGAGCGGTTAATATCTATAATACCCTTAATGAATTTTCTAAATAATTAATTATATAATCAAAAACGAATTTTAATTAATAATATTAACTTTTTGGAAAATAAGATAATTCTTATATATTGTGTTGCTATCTTAAAACATATTTTTCAATTATAAAATTTAAAAATAAACTATAAAACAATTATAATAAATTCAATGGTTAAAGTCAATGTTATCTTTAATAAATTTTAATTAATCTATACTATTATTTTCGAAGTAATTTTTAGCAACGAAGCTCTCACATTGAAAGTTAGACTGGTTAATGTCGTTGTTACCCTTAGTAAAATTTTATATATAATAATTTAATCTATACTATTATTTGCTAAGTAATTTTTAGCAACGAAGCTCTCACATTGAAAATTAGACTGGTTAATGTCGTTGTTACCCTTAATAAAATTTTATATATAATAATTTAATTTAAAACGAATTTTATATTAATATATTAAGTTTCTAAAAAGATAATTCTCATATATTTTGTTATTATCTTGAAAAATATTTTATATTTCTAAAAAACAAGATAATACTTATATATTGTGTTGTTATCTTTAAATAATGTTTATTATAAAAATTGTAAATATTCGGAATCAAACTCTCATATTAAAAGTTAAAGCAGTTAATATCATTTATACCCTTAATGAATCAATTATATAAATTAGTCAAAAATAAAAATGAATTTTAAATTTATCTGATTAAATAAATGATTACAATTAATAATAATCAGAATTATCTAAAATATAAATAATTAAAAATGAATTTCTGTAAAACATAAGATAATTCTTGAATATATTATGTTTTTATCTGAAAATAATATTCACTTTTGGAATTGAGCTCTCACGTTAAAAATTAGAGCGGTTAATATCGTTTATACCCTTAATAAATCAATTATATAAATTAGTCGAAAAATAAAAATGAAAATAAATGATTAAAATTAATAATATCAGAATTATCTAAAATATAAATAATTAAAACTAATTTCTATAAAACATAAGATAATTCTTAAATATATTATTTTTTACTATAAAATATAAATTTTAATGCATGATTTATTTATTTTAAACATAATTAATAATATATTATGTTGGTTTTGATTTGATAGTTATAAACTAATAAATATCTATAAAAATATTATGCCCGCATGTACGGGCAGAATATCTAGTTATACTATTATTTGCGAAGTAAATTTTTGGAATCGAGCTCTCACGTTAAAAGTTAGAGCGGTTAATATCTATAATACCCTTAATGAATTATATATATAATTAATTATATAACCAAAAACGAATTTTTATTAATAATATTAACTTTTTAAAAAATAAGATAAGTCTTATATATTGTGTTGTTATCTTAAAACATATTTTTCAATTATAAAATTTAAAAATAAACTATAAAACAATTATAATAAATTCAATGGTTAAAGTCAATGTTATCTTTAATAAATTTTAATTAAACATATATATATTTAATTAGATTTTTGTCATATATATATATATATATATATGTTTGATTTAATTTTTTTGAAAACATAAATAATAAGTTATTATGATGGTTTTTGAATTAATAAAAAATAAACTAATAAATATTTGTTAAACGATTAAGCCCGCATATGCGGACAAGACACCTAGTTGTACCGTATAATTCTCTTTTTTGGTCGGCGATTATACCGTATAATTCATGATGAAAATTCTGCAACTCTTATGGATATAAATTCAGAAAAGGACAAAACGTTTAATACTAAAGCTAAAACGAAATTAGGGGAAAAAACCAAGAACATTGATATTCAGAAAAGGCAATAAAATATAAAAATTATAAAGAAGTATAAGACAAAATGTCTTCCTCTCCCCCAACTCCTCCAGCATAACGCCTCCGATGAGAGTGATGAAACTTCAATGGTCTCCCATAAATCCTCCATTCAAGATGCCTACTGACCCTCCACATTCCCCCTCCGGCTCGATGATATCTAGCTCCATGTATTTGCTTCTTCTCAGACTATTTATACACCATTACCCATCACTCTTTCCTCGTATCGTAAAATCCATACCTTTATCATGGCAAAAAAGACTGCAATCCTCACCGACGAAGCTTCTTCTCCTCTCCTCTTCCGACATGTTTCACCAGGATCAGGAGATTCCACCTTGTAATTTAGGCTTATTCATTTCTGGGAAGCTCGCAAGAATGTCAAAGGAGGACCATGCATGTTTCTTGAGATTGAGATGCTTATGATCGATGAAGAGGTATGTTTTCCTGTCTCATTATTCATGTCGGTGCCAACTTCTGAAATACACGAACAGAAAAGTATATTAGCGTATCTTGGAAAAAAAATACTTGATTTATTGGTTTGAGAGGATTAGTCGTGAGTGCTGTGATAGAGATTGGATTAATATAAAACATCTCTTCGACTAATACGAGAATTGAAAAGTTTGTTTTATTGCCTTATATATATCTATTATATTAGCGTCTCTTGGAAAAAAAAATGTATTGGTTTGAGAGAATTACTCGAGAGTGCTGTGATAGAGATTAGATTAATATAAAACATGTCTTTGAATAATACAAGAACTGAAAAGTTTGTTTTGTTGCCTTATATCTATCTATTTTAACACTTATAACTTGATATATTGCAGATATTTTTTACATTCATTACAAGCAACAGACTGAAGTAAGACATTCTACTTTTATGATATTCAACTGACTCAATATTGTCTCTCTGCTCTGTAGGGTACTTTGGCTCAGGGGTTCATCGGTCAGAATCTCCGCAACCAATATGAAAAAGAGCTCGAGCGTGGGAGCATCTACACACTGACAAAATTCTATGCATCCAACAGCAAGGTGATGTACCATGTTGCTGATCAAAAGCTGGTAATTTGCATCTCACACGTCTCTGCCCTGTCGAAGGTTGAAGAAAACATTGAAGGCATTTTGACAGAGCGCTTCAGATCCATTCATTTTCAGATTTTGAAGCCAACTGCGATCTCAGAAGGGATATTCACGGTAAGGTTTAGATGAGTTCTTATCAATTTTAAACTTTTAAAAAAATCCCGGAATTATAAACCATCTGTTTGTTTTATAAATACTCTGCTGGAAAGAAAATAATAATCTTCAAAACCTAGGTACCTTAAAAAATTTCATTCTCGCCAAACACCAGTGTAGCTTCTTCGTACATTGTTTCTAACCGTTTGAGTAACTATGTGTGTGACTGTGTGTTGTAGATGTTGTTGGCCACCTTAAGCTGGTCGATGGTCAGCCTCTCCATCAGCGTCCGGTTTTGTGCACCAAGGATGACTCAACTTCTCGGAGAGTTATGGTTCATTTGCAGCTTAAAAAGTAACCAGTTGTAGTTCAACCAATGCATATATATCGTTTGCTAATTTATGATCCCTTCACCTTAAGTTTCTCATTTAAACATCCACTCTTTTTTAAAGTGCAGTGGTCCAGTAATGAACATCTACCTATGGGACGAGGCTGCGGAAAATTTCTGCCTTAAGTTTGACGCATGTGCAGCCACTCCAACGGTTCTATTGATCACAACGGTCAATCCTAAAAGACTAGGTGGTAATCTCTCACACTCCATATAAGACCTCCAACTCACTCACATCTCAGTAACATAAACCTAACACTAACTACTTCTGTATTGACAGGAAAATTGCGCCTAAGTTCAATGTCGTATTCCAGAGTGTTTTTGGACGAAGAGGTTGACTCCCCCAAGGAGTACTTGACCTGGTTAGTATTTTAGTTTCCTATAATTTAACAGCCTTGATCATCGCCTGATTTAAAATTCTTATTCAAGGTTGACCACGAACCTATCTGCAACTTCTTCGGTCAACCCTGTTGAGGTGGTTAAAGCTGAGACGCTCACAATAAGTGAGATTGCTGCCTTCATCAAGCGTCAGCCTGCTAAGGTAATCCCATTTGGTTATGAAAATCAAACACTTTTTTGAATTTAGTTGCTGACAACCCTTGGCACATGATTTCAAATTGCCTACTTTGACTGCATTGCCAGAATTGATGATGTCAAACTTAGCACTGAGTGGTATTACATTGCTTGCAAGGATTGTCAGCCAAAGTAGGTCTGCGCATTCGGGTCATCGGGTCGGGTTCTGATCGGATCCTTTTGGGGCCGGGTCTTTCGGGTCTAAGAGTTTAGGATCGTGCCGGGTCCGGGTCGGTTCGGATCGTGCCGGGTCCGGGTCGGGCCGGGTCTTAGATAGTTAGATCCATTCGGGTAACTAGAATTTATCGGTTCGAATTTAGTTCAGTTTCGGTTTCGGGTCGGGTTCGGTTTGGATTCGATTTAAAAAGACCTAAAAATACAAAAAAATATCTGAAAATATTTATATATCCGAAAATATTCGAAATTTTATTCAAAATTTGTGTTTTTATTATATTAAAATGTGTATATATATTAAACAATGCGAGATACAACAACAATCCGTTGTCTCCTAGTGGTTGACCCCCATGTTCTCTAGACAAATAACACGTCTTCGATTCTCCCTTGATGCACTTTATTTAATTTACATTATTAATTCGGATACCCATCGAGTTTCGGGTTTGGGTCGGGTCGGGTCGGGTCCAAGACCCGCGGATCCTCTGCAACAAGACCCGACATGGTAATTTGATCGGGTCGGTTTTTACCCGAACCGTGTTTTTTCGGGTCGGGTCTTCGGTCCGGGTAAAATGCCCAGGCCTAAGCCAAAGTTAAACCGTGGGTCTACAACACTGATTTGTCCAAAATGGTGCAATGAAAATGCTACTACAGTAGCCAAGTAAGATTCTCCCTTCAAACATATATGCATTCTACAAAGTATATACTAATCACTTGCCCTTTAAACAACTACCGGGTGGCGATGTCTGTCTATGATAATGAGGAGCAATTCACTTTCATCATTCTCAGAGATGCTGGGAAAGAGTTCACTGGCAGAAAAGCAATAGAGTTGATTGACACTTATGTTGAGGTTAGTGTTATTCTACTACGTCTTTGCATTATAATAGCTACCAAGTTGATAAAGGGATGCTGTTATAATAGGAAAACGGTGGTGATGGGACTGAGCTTGAGGTTCCACTGCCACAATGTTTTATTGATACAAAAGGACAAACAAAGAAATTCAGGATCAAGGTGGCCCACTACAATTTCACATCTACCAGACTATCCTTGACCGCTACCAGAATTGTCTCATCTGCAGTTTTACTACCAAAGAATCCCCCACTCAACACGCCACCTATTCCTTTATCCACAACCCAAAACAGCCGTGCAGCAACTGAAGTGGAAATCTCAGACGTGGCTGAGAGCAGTGGGGGTGGATCTCCCTATGCAAACGATCGTCCAACTTCAGCCACTGACGACCAGAAGAAACCAAAGCGTATCAAGCGTTGTGGTTAGATCACCTACACTAAAGCCACTCCATCAATGGCTGGTATAGACTATCCAGTCAGCATGCTTCTCTAATAACAGTCTTTTTTATTTTTCCTTAGTTATTTACTTTTCTTTTTGCTAAGACAGTTTATTATTGGAAAAACATCATGGTTTTGGTTTTCTTTTTAAAGTTGTTGGTTATGCAATTTATAATATTTTATGTCCAGTTATTAATTATTCTACTTAGAACAAGAAAACAAAATACAATGCATGCAGTCGAATTATTTGACCGTTTTTAAACCCTCTAAGAAAGTTACTCTTAAAGAGTCACATTAGACTTCTAGCTTTGGTTTTTGCTACCACATATTTGCCATCAATTTGATGCGCCCTGTGAAAATCATAAAATCAAATCCACTTGATTTCTCCAAATTTAACTGGCTCCAGACTAATATTCTTCTAGCTGGTCAACAACTTAAGAAAGGAAATTGTCATATTTCATACCAAAAAAGCCGACTGCTTTCATTGAGAGTTAAATAAAATATATGCTATCTTTAATACAAATAACAAAATGTATGAAATATATTAAGTGAAATTAGGATCAACAACTCTAAGTTTCACACCACATATCCATCGTCTCTCATTCCGAACTTTGAAAAACGAACCAAGTAGGAGAGAATCAAACTGAAACTACTAAAAATTAACTTACATTATCTACAACTAAAAACTAGCAAACAAAAATAAATTTACTTTATTTAAAGGGAAATAGGGATGTATAGCCACAAAAAAAACAATAATTAAGTAACTAACCAAAAAATAAAGTACCTCCATTATTTTTACAATATATACTATATTGCCCCTGTTCTCCGGTTAATGAAAGAGAAAAATATATTTTCCTTCTTCTTCGATTATCAACTACCATCACTTATCTTTTGTCACCATTACAATACGATCATCTCCAATTATATAGCCATCACAACCATCTCCAAATCCATATAATCTATGCAAGATATGTCGTCTCCGCTTTTGAAATCTACAGTCAAGTGTTTTCTCCGTAACCCCCACTTCACCACACATCCGACATGATCACCGCCACGAAATCCATCATACTATTCTATTTGCTATTTCATACCATTCAGTTTGTTCCATACCATTGATATTTGGGTTAGGGTTTATATTTTCTTTTAGGGTTTAATGATTAGTGTTTTAGGTTTAGTTTATGAGAGGTTTGGGTTGACGTTGGGATAAGCATTACTTTTTTCCATGTAATCATAGACATTTTGAAATTTGAACAATATGAACTATGCTATTTTGTTTGTTACTATTCTATTTTGATACTACTTCATATTATGTACTATGTGCATATTTTGATATTTGAGTTAGGGTTTATATTTCCTTTTAGGTTTTAGTGATTAGTATTTTGAGTTTAGTTTATGGAAAGTTTGAGTTAACATTGGGATAATCATTACTTCTTTCATTGCAATCATATACATTTCAAAATTTGAACAATATGTACTAGACTATTTGATATGTTCCATTCTATTTATAATGTCTCCTTCTTCAACCACATTAATTATGTCAGTGATTACCACGAGCACCACCACAACCACAGTAATCTTTATTATGAAAGATCATCTTTTCATGTATCCACGACCGCTTCATTCTCTACAACCACTACCACCATAGTTTTCACACCGTCGTTGTAACCATCACCACCACATCTTCCGTCCATTGCCATTGCGGTAACCACCACCATCTATCATCCATTGTTGAGCATCGTTGATTTTCTTATCAACTATAGTCTTGATTTTTTAGGTCCACATATTTTTTACCATCAACGTTATCACTTATTTTTTCTTTCACCTGCAACTTGTTATTAAAAAGGATAAAACCGGATGAAACTTGGAAAAAATTGTCAGTGACTTAATAATGTCAAAATCATAGCTATATTCTTCATTTTGCCTCTAAAATTGGCTATTTGGCAAATTAACCCTTTAAACATGTTATTCCCGCGTAACACGGACACCGACTCTAGTAATAATAATGCAAGATATATTCTCATGAGCATTCACTAATAGAGGCTTTGTGTCCTCATAATTCGCTTCTTGTTAGTTTGGTATTCATTAACGTAGAAGATTGATGAGATGTCGAGTCATGACTCATGATCCACCTCAAGCTAAAGAAAGAGACAATACAAGCTATGTAATATCAAGTATAACAGCTTTTGCGGTGAAGAACCCATTAGGAAAGTAAAAATCTGTGAAAAGTTACAAAAGTATCTGCAGAAAAGTTACAAAAGTATCTGCAGAATGGTATGAATGGAAAACAATGAAATCGAATTCAACATCGCCGTGTTGAATATCAAACTATCATAATCTATAAGTAATTTTGTTGAAGCTTTAATAAAATGTATTTAGGGGACTGTATTGGGCCAAATACATAAAGCCCAATAAACTTAAGCTTATGGCCCAGAAAAGCACAATCTTTCTACATTGTGAAACAAACCTAACGCTGAGAGAAAGAGTTTCTGTGGAGGAAGAAGACGGCTAAAGCCATGAAAGAGGAAGCTACGAGCAGAAACGGGAAGAGGAAGAGACAGCGAAACCCTAAAACTCCTAAAGAAGAGCCTAACGAGACACCCAAGAACCAAAACAACGACAAAAAGCGTCAAAGAGATACCAAAACCCATAAAAGCAACCAACATGGAGGATCTTCAGCTTTGTCGAAACGACCTAAACCTTCCAACTTTCTCGACACGGTTCTCTCTCTTCTCTCTTTCTCTCTCTCTGTGTAGCTTAGATTTGATTGCTGTCTTGTAGCTGAAGTTACAGAGGTATTGAATTGTTTTACGAAAAATCTGCAGCTTCGTGAGAAACTATCAGGAGGGAACTTCAGGAGGCTCAACGAGAAGCTCTACACTTGCTCGTAAGTTTACAAATTTCATTTCTTTCCGACAACTTTCCTTCAGTTTCAATAATCTTGTTTGTTTTTTTTATTTATCAGTGGAAAAGAAGCTTTAGACTACTTCAATGAAGATCCAACCTTGTTTGATATGGTAAACTCCCAAAAAATAATAAGAATGTTATATTAATCAACAACAAGTAATTGATTATGTTTTGTTTTTTCAGTATCATACAGGTTATCAGCAACAGATGACAAATTGGCCTGAGCTTCCTGTCAACTCCATTATAAGTTGGTTATCGTCTCGAAGCTCTTCTTTAGTTGTGGCTGATTTTGGTTGTGGTGAGATGGTTATCTTATCCTGTGTTTTTTCTACTGTCTGAAGTTGCTTTTACTTTGTTATAAATCTGTTTACTTTTTGTTGTCAGGTGATGCAAGAATTGCAAAGAGTGTGAAAAACAAAGTTTTCTCCTTTGATCTTGTCTCAAAGGACCCATCTGTTATTGCCTGTGATATGTCAAATGTACGTTCAAAAATCTATACTACTGCAATTCTCTATACTTCCATGATGTTTCTTTCTTTTTTTCACTCTGGTTATTTGTGGTTTCTTTCTTTGGTAGACTCCGCTTGAGTCTTCATCAGTAGATGTTGCTGTTTTCTGCCTTTCATTGATGGGAACAAACTATTCTAGTTACATCAAAGAGGCACATCGAGTTCTTCGTCCAAGGTTTTGCTTTCTTTTCTTTTTTTCACTTGCAAGAGCTTTCTTCATAGTTTTTTTATTTGTCATGCTTCTGAATAAGACATTCCTTGGGTGTGTTCAACAGTGGTTGGCTTCTTATAGCGGAAGTCAAAAGCAGGTTTGATCCAAACAATGGAGGAGCAGACCCAAAGGACTTTGTGAAAGCAGTTTCTGACCTTGGTTTTAGCTCGTCTTTAAAGGTAAATTTTATTTATTTATTTTTACACTCTTCTTTTCTTAACTTTCACTATAAGAAAAGAAACCCATTTGGTTGTTTGTGCAGGACTTCTCGAATAAGATGTTCATCTTATTGCATTTCAAGAAAAAGGTTAGTAAATAAAAGTTTCATTTAGGATCGGTTAGTCTCTGAGATTGGATCTCCACTTTAGTTATGTAACATTTTCTTTAATTGTGTGATTTATATAGGAGCAGTTGAATTCAAATAAGAAGAAAATCGAGTGGCCGGAGTTGAAAGCATGCTTATATAAACGTCGATGATGGGTTTTCATATAATGCAAGATCACCCCAGAGTATGTTTCAGTCACTTCCTGCTGGGTTTATCTGATGGAAGATCAAACTAAGAGTATGTTTCTTCAATGTTGTATTATTTAGGCATTACTGATTATCTACAAAGGCTTAGACTTTCATCGTTCTTTGCAAAATTTTGTACGAGAGAATCAAATCACATTGGTCTTTGAGTTAAAATGTAAGAATTTTGTTAGACAAAGCTGTTTTCCCTTTTTCTTTTGTAAATTAATTATTGTTTTTTAAAATTAATTATTGTTAGATATCTAGGGTTAATGTTTTTAAAATTAATTATTGTTTTTTATAAAACATAAAGTTTCACAGAATTGTAGTTGTTATAAAGATTTTATATTCCTTTCTTAATTTAATACTTTTTTTTGTCGACTCTTAATTTAATACTTTTATAAGTAATTTAATAAATAAAATATATAACATTATATGTTAAATAATTACAAAAACATTACACATAGAAAATTGTACATATATTTAGTTGTAGATATACATATATCCAATCTATTAAAACAAGAGTACATTTTGTACTTAACCCTGAATTTTACTCAATATTTATCATTCCATACCACTCCTTTTAATTAAAGATTATCTAATTAAATATAACACATACACAAATAATATTTATTATATTGCCATGCAAATCCAAAACGTGATTCTCTAACATATATTTCGCTTTAATTAACATATAAATCAAAAACATATTTATTATCTTGCCATATATTTCGCTATTATTAAAACTATATTGCCACGTAAATCTAAAACACGATTAATACTTTATTCTCATCTAAATAAACTACATTGCCATTATTATTTTCCAAATATATAGATCACGTAAATCCTATGTGTGATTACTCCTAAATATCATTCCAATTTTTTTTAATTTAAAAAATCTTCAGGTACAAAGACATAATCCATTTTTATAATTTACAATAACTAAACTGAAAAAATATTATAATTTTGTATGTGAGTAACATAAATTCGACATAAACGAAAAAAATTTCGAATAAAATTTTGTATTACCAGCTGTTTATTACGAACTAAAAAACATATAATACACATATTAATGTATAAATTCAATATGGCTCCTTTTTAATATTTAATAAATATTGAACATATATTTTTGTCAAAAAATAAGTTGTCCATTTATAATATAGATATAATTATTAATTTTAACATTTAAAATAGAGAAATTTCCAATAATAGCCCGTTTTAGCTTTTCTATAATTGCCTGTTTTAGTTTTTACTAATTTTAACATGTAAAATAGAAAAATTTCCTATATTAATTTATATTTATATATTAAAAACCACTGAAGAGTCTTTTTTACCTCCTTTAAACAATATTCTCTCAAATGTCTTTTAATCTTTTTCTTCTTTGAAGACATTTTGGTGATAAAAACTTAAAAAAATGATATTGAAAAAATTACCTTTTTAAATATTAGGGTTTGAGCACAATATAAAATTAGTAGAAACAAAAAAAAATTATTATACTTGAATGTATTAGTAATCATTTATTTGTGATACTAACACATTCAATACAATAATAATCAAACAATAATCTAATATTGTTTGACCACACTTAATAAAATCCAGTAATTACCAATAGTTTATAAAGTAACAATGATTTTACAAGTTAAATAAATAGCCGTGTCGTCGCGCATGTCAAACTCTAGACATGTATTTATTTAAAAAATCAAATAGATCAGATATGAACTTTACATATATATATATATATATATATAAAGTTGATGACATTACCAGAAAATGGACTTTGAGACACCAAAACTGATTGATGAAGACAACTTATATCTTAAAAGTATGTTTATACTACCTCTTTTTCAATATATACCTTGAATGGTTTCCCCTTTCATATTTCCTTTCTTTAGATGATTTTTACGTAAACGGATTCAATATTCTCAACTTACTAAAATCTTCTTCATACCTTATTATTTGCATTTTTTCTAAACAAACATATATTTACTTTTAAATTGAATATACCATTTTGAATGAGACCACAACATTCTATGTAAAACATAAATTAATTTTATATTTATGTATTTTGAAAATTAAAACAAGAGTCAAAATTCTAATCCTTGTTCTAAAAGCTAAACCAGAAATAAAAATCAAACTTTAAAAAATGAGACTATAACTCTTTACTTCTCAATTTTAATCTTTTAAAACTCCAAACTTGAATTGTGGAAAACATATGTTTTCTATATAAAATAAGTTAACATTTCATTATAACTCTTTACTTTTTTTTGAAAATATATGTTTTCTATATAAAATGACAAGGAAAATAGCATTTCACCATAATGCTTTTTGTATTAAATGATGTGCCACACATAAAATTACTTATAAAATCTAAGTATTTTTATTTTAAAATTTAAATTATAATACATATGAAACAAAAAGATATAAAATGTGAAACTACAGAATAATATATATAATATAAGTTAAATACAATCAGAGGTGAGAAAATTATCTCCATCCCCCTTATCAAATTAAAATCTTTCAGGGGGAGAGGGATTGATTCAGAGTCTTTTTTTTTTTGTTTGTAATATATTTGATCGAAAACGATCGATTTTCTGTTCCGGTAGCGGAATTTTGTTTCGCGTTGGCAATTTTATTGTGTTCTTTAGTCGAATCCGAGCTGTTCTTCAAGTTTAAGATTTCTCGGTTTTTGGTTGAAGTTAATAAACTTCGATCATTGTTTTATCGATTTAAGTCTTTATCCTTCTTTCTATACCACTCTAAGACTCTTTTGTTTTCCTGAAATAGTCTCATCCCGTTGAGTTTTAGATATGTTTTATTTGTCCTATGGTTATGCTTAGCTATTTCAATTTCAAGGAATAAATCTTTACGATTAAAACTTCGTAAAGCCTCCTGTTTGAATTGAATCAGCTAAGGTTTTGGATTCAGCTTTGTTGATTATGGGACAGACTTAGATGAATCAGAGTTTTCTGATGAAAACGTTCCGGTAAAGGTCTGTTACCAATCTGTCAAAGCTTACTTGGGTATTAAATCCAGCGGACGAAGAAGGCTCCTTTCATCCTTGACGGCTACATGAAAGAAGGATTTTACAAGTGGGTTTGACGATTTCGCAACGGCGGAGCCCCATCTCAGACGGAGGCACGTGTCCGCGCGTAGGTGATACAAGATCGAGGATTCATGCAAGCGCGTGGGACAACACGTGTAGCCTAAAGACAGTTCAGATCAATATATTGGGTTTAGTTTTAACTTAAATTCTGGGCTTGTAATTTGACAGGGCATGGACTTTATAAACTTGCTTGTAATATTGCCCATTGGGCATATTTTCAATGAAAAGAAAAGTTGACAAAGACAAAATTAGAGGTAATTTATTATAGATATATACATTATTGTCCAAAAAGTCAATTAATATAGAATCATACTTTTGACATTTAACTTAAATATACATGGCATCCCTGTTGTAAAACTTGCTAGAGTGAACGGTTCGGCAGCCGGAAACTCGTTCCACGGTAAATAGCCGTGACGATTTGGAAACTCTATTTTATTAGTTTTTAATATCCAAATATGTTTTTTTTGTAGATATACCATTAGATACGGTATAAAAAACATGAAAAATCAGTTTAAACAAAACTAAAAACTAGAAAAAGCCACATATGTGAAATTGGGTTGCAGACAGAAAACCTTCTCCCAGAACTCGAACTTGGATTTTTAGACCCAAATAGAATTGTACGAACCAATAGGACAGCTTGTACTTATGGTTATTATCTACATATTTAGTTTATATACTTATTATTAGCTAAAAGATAAATAAAAAAAATTTCCGAGTAATCCTTGATTTATTTCCAATTTTATGATAACTCGCTAGACACGTACTGAGTTTCTAAAGAAGGCATGGCATTATATATATATACTAGGGGTATTCCGGCGCTACGCGCCGGGTTTCGACGTTGTTTTCTCTTTTGAATTCAATTAGTTTCATTTTTCATCTGTTAGTTGTTATCCGGTCGAGTTAGAATTAGTAGTTCTTGCCAATTAAGAATTGAGGGTCGTGACTAATAATGGATTTTATGAGTACATGTTAGTGAAAATGCAAAAACAAAAATTAACTTATGGGGGAAATGTATTTTTTTGGTTTACGTATGTATAAAGAATTTTATTTATTTTTTGAATTTTATGGGTTTATCCTAAACGGAAAGTTGATGGTAGGAAGTACATGACGGAGTAATAATTAATTTCAAAAGTAAAGCAAACAATAAATTAAAGATTTTTAAATATTCATGATAGAAAAAATGTAAAATCAGCTTTTTCTTTAAAAATCAAAGTAAGCAATGACATTTTTTTTAATCTATGAACAATGTAATCGACAAATTTCTCAACTCTTATGAAGTAGTAACAATTCTTGGATAGATGATTTATGTTTTGGAGGTCGCAACTTCTTGGGAGTTTGAGTCTAGCCATATTCTTTAGATATACGTCCTCCAGCTGAATAGGAAGACACTGAGTGTTTTTTTTTTAATTTTTCTCCAGCAACGATCGGATGTAGGTAATGTGCGTTTCCAGTCTAGGGTATCTAGGAACTTTTTTTTCTTCTTGATTTTTCATGTGCACAAAAGTAATAAACCACAAAGATAATTTGCATTTGCAGAATTGCGTAGGTGATTGAGTGCCTCATCTGATCTTTAATACCAAAACGACAAAAAATGCTATTGTTCTCCGAACGAAAAAGTAAGGAAACTCAGTTACTATTGTTTGGTTCAATTTAATGACGATAGACTTACAATTATTTTAGAGTGGCCAGTAGTTAGTCAACTGTTTTTTGGCATTATTAATCTTTCTATTCATTTGACAACCATATCTACCGGCTTAAATGTAAGAATGTTACAAAGAGACCATAAAACTTACTGGCCCAAATATTTAAGGATATTCTTCTTCTATTGAGGAAAATGTAATATGATATAGGAATAGAAAATGTAATATGATATAGGATTAGTGATGTGCAAGTGCAATGAGTATGCCAGAAAGTATGTTAAGAAAAACATGATATTAGCTTTTTATAAATAGCCTTTCGTTAAGTGTGAGTAGCTCGATCGGTATATGTTCTCAAAATTTGATCATCTTCTGGTAATGAAAATCATGTCTCAACCTTTCCGTCACTCTTCAAAGTTGAAAACTATGTCTTTATTAACTGATCTTGATTCAAATTACATGAAAGAAAAACAGAGTAGACACAATAGTGGACCTTACTGGATCTAAACCAAATTTGGAACATTGGAGCACATAAGTGGGTATAGTAACAGCCTTCCCTTAGCTCCACTTATTCTTGTAGCATCCTTCCTCTCCAATTATGCAAGCTGCGTTGTTTACGCTCTCTTTTATACTATGGGTATGAATGGTGACCAAGGAACGGTGAGGAATAATGCATTCCCTAACGTTTCTAAAAAAAATCACCATTCACAAGGAATAAAAATTCCCTCTTATTCCTTTTCATTCCCTTTTTTGTAGAGAATTTAAGAACAAAATTATTCTTTGTTAAATTTGATAAGGAACAACCATTCCTTTTCATTCCTGATATTTTGTTCCCGTACATTCCCTTTTTATTCGTTCCTCTTGATTCCCGAATGGTCACCAGTCAGACCCTATGTGTTTTCCTTTTCTATCTCTAAAAGTGAAAGCATCATTATTCATTAAAATATATATATGTTTGCATATCTTAAAGTAAAAGTATCATTACCATATTCTTCTGCCACTTTTTCTATCATTTGTTAGAGCTATTATTGCTCGTACAGAACAATCAGTCTCTCATCTCGTTCTTAATTTCTGATTTGTACTCATAAATTTCTGATTTGTCTTTTCGTAGCTTGACTTCCCAGTTCTTAACACATCCCTATAATTTATCGCTATGTCCGGTTTGTTTCCCGAGTTGGTCACCCTTCGTTTTCCAATTATGTTTTAATTTTTCGCTGGTTTCCTCAATGTATTGTCAGTTTCTATTATCTTGGGTTTAATGATTATTAATGAAAACAAAAACTGGCAGAGTTAATGTTTAAAATTTTTGGTGAGTTACGTTGATGAAATGTTAAAAACAATATCGCTAATTGACACTCTTAACTTCTATTTTATGAATTTTTCTTATATGTTATTGAAAATTATGCAATTATAATTACCCAAACCTTGCAAGTATAAACCACCCTCTCAAACAGACAGTAATAATCTTACGATAGTTTAACTTTTATCTATACATTATTATTAACGAATTTTAAATGAATAAGTTAAAAATAAAAGCAATAAATATGAAACGTAAGAGATAACATGAAAAACTCTTTCAAGTGAGCTTCAGAGGGGCATGTATACGTCTCAGGTTAAGCTTTGGACATATTTATGTTTTTTATATCCATGTTTTATGCATTAATAAAACATAATGTAACATTTTCTTTGTAAATACTAATAAGATTAATGTATTAGATTGTCAAGAAAATAATATAATAACACTTCCAAAGATTTGAAAAAATATTTCTTAAGAAAATACATACATCTGTTTGGTAGGACTTGGGGAGTGTACCAAAGGTAGCAACTCAGTGTTGTGACTAACTTTATAACTGAATGTTAAAGCTAGGAATGTGACTTCAGATTCCTTAGGTTCACCTGCCAAAAAAAAAAACAATCTGTGACTTTGAGATATGAAAGAAAAATGGAACTCCGGTGAGGATGATGTCTGGTTCAACATTATATCAATCTCTTCTATGGGCTCATACAGTTTTGATTGATTTTTGGAGGCCATGTTCTGCAGAACTCAACCAATAACGATCATTGGAGGCAGATAAATGAAACTATATATCAGCAGGGAAAGTTATAAGTACCTTTCCAGTCAAGAGTTTACTGGGAAATTCAACAGAGTTTTCAAGCAGTAAGACTTTCTTTCTTTAGTAGCTTCTTCGGTTCCATAGAATAAGAATGTCTCTCATTCACGGCATCCTAGAAAAAAAGTTTATAAATCCTTTTATAATGAGTTTGTCACTACAACTAAGCATCTGAGACATACTTGAATTCTGACATGTTGATCATTGAGTGCTGCTTTAAGCACACGAATTGCAGTAGGGCTGTTCAAACCAACATAATTATACATTAGAAACTTAAGGAAAGAAAATATGTAAGAACCTGAAAGTTAAAGTACGGTAATTGTTTATATGGCTACCAAATCAATGTAAAACACATTATCAAGGGACTCAAGGAAAAGAACACAAATCAAAAATATTGACAATCTACTTCTTGGAACGCAGGGAACCTTCCGCAAATTTGGGTTTAACGATTGTAGAAGCTTATCACATAGATACATACCTTTTCATCAAGAAGCATCATGTCCGCGACCATGAGCTCACCCTCTTTTCACATCAAGCGCCTCAAGAAACGTAGAAGACATGTAACAGCCGTCTGGTTACATGCCTGTTTCTTAAATTCATCAATAGAAATCTTTTGTTTTATAGCATATATGTATTTAAAGCCCACTGAAAACATAAACTTGCCAATAGTTTTTTTTAAGAAGTGGACAGGTGGCACAAAATGCCCTATGCATAGAGATGATGTGGCAGCAGGAGGTGAGAGAAAACTCCCCTTTATATATATAGATACATACCTTTTCATCAAGAAGCATCATGTCCGCGACCATGAGCTCACCCTCTTTTCACATCAAGCGCCTCAAGAAACGTAGAAGACATGTAACAGCCGTCTGGTTACATGCCTGTTTCTTAAATTCATCAATAGAAATCTTTTGTTTTATAGCATATATGTATTTAAAGCCCACTGAAAACATAAACTTGCCAATAGTTTTTTTTAAGAAGTGGACAGGTGGCACAAAATGCCCTATGCATAGAGATGATGTGGCAGCAGGAGGTGAGAGAAAACTCCCCTTTATATATATAGATATATATATATATATATATATATATATATATATATATCCTAATTCAGAAGGGTATTTTTGACTTTTAACTTGAATATACGTGGCATTGCGATTATATAAGTTAGACCGTATTGAATGCAATAATTAATTTTAATGGAGAGATTTGACCAAAAGTTTCTTAATTAATGAATCAAGTTGGCATTATTAACTGAATTCGAAACTATATATATTGATCTTTACCTTTACAAGAACCATAGTTATCAATATAGTTCTTTAAGTTCCCATAGTTATAAATTCTTATCCAGTCGTAGTATTTGATATCTTTCTTTCTCTGGTTCCAAACTAAAAGCAAAATCTCGATTTCATACCTATATTGTTTTTTTCATAAAAAAAAATACTTCATAATCATCGTCTGAGTTGGTGTTGAAATGGATTACTCGTTTAATATCTTCAACAAAAATTTCACCAGAAACGAAACTGAAAGTTCTCTTACTAATGATAATTTAG
The DNA here is from genome assembly GCF_000309985.2 of Brassica rapa. Lineage (NCBI taxonomy): Eukaryota > Viridiplantae > Streptophyta > Magnoliopsida > Brassicales > Brassicaceae > Brassica > Brassica rapa. The sequence goes on from NC_024798.2 coordinate 10,321,438, forward strand.
CTTATCTGCAAAAAGATCATATTGATTGTTTCAATGATAATTTAGGTCAATCTTCTGTGAATTGTTGGTCTAATACATCGATTATGACAAGTAATTCTGTTTCTAATCCCCAAAGCCTGATGTCGGTGATGCCAAACCAAAATTACAACCATTTTGGTCGAAGTTTTGTCTGTACTCAAAATCTCCCGACTTTTAACTCTCCCATAGCAGAAATACCACCAAGATACCCATTTATAGATATCGATCTCTCGGCTTCGACGAAAGGCAACTTTAACACAGGGGCTTGGGATCAGAGTGAAGATATGTAAGTACTTATATTTTATTCTTTTTGTTGATCTTTATTTTTCAATTTTATAATAAAACTAAAAAAATTGACTCCATTTTCTAAAATTTTACAAATATATCATTTTTTCTATGATTTTTTGTTGTTGTTGTTGAAAATGTCATATTATACTTATGTCCTGAACATGTAAAATATATAGAAATTTGAGAAAATTAGTGGAGCTTTATGGGACAAAAAACTGGAAAAAGATCGCAAATATGCTTGGAACACGAATAGGAAAACAATGTAGAGAGAGGTGGCACAACCATCTTCGTCATGGCATCAAGGTGATTTCTTTTTTTATATAGATATTCCAATGCTTCTTTTAAAGAAAATAAAATCTAGTCACAAATCACAACTTACATATGTGTAGATATATATCCATATTGAATATGAATACACATACAACAATATAATAAATTATTATATATTGTTAATGCAATCAGTTTCGTATATGTATTGTTAATGTGATTTCAGAAAAGTGCTTGGACTGAAGAAGAAGATCGAATATTGGTTGAAGCCCACAAAGTTTTTGGCAACCAATGGGCCAAGATTGCCTTAAAACTCTGTGGAAGAACTGAAAATGCTATTAAGAATCGCTGGAATGGTACAAAACGTCGAATGCACCAGAAGAGAATGAAGCGAAGTGATAAAAATGCAAACCCACCCCAAAATGTCATCCTTGCAAGATATATAAGACATGTCACAAACAAGAATGAATCTCCTAACACCAAAGAAACAGATTGCACCAAGGATGATAAGCATGAAAATGCTTTTGATGGAGAGATGGATTTGAGTCTGGATGTTACAACACAGACCACAGAACCATTGGCTAGCATGTCCACAACATCAAGCTATGTTCCCGAGCCAGCTACAACATTTTCATGGGATGATTACTTTACATATATTTGTGAATCTATGGATGACATTCATATGCTCATGCAAGGATTGGACTAATTAGCAATGAAGATAATTTCTATGTATGAAGATAATTTCTATTTTCATAATATTTCTTGTACAATCTAAAGTGATATCTTCTATGTATATATCGTCTCTTTTTCCATCTGTTTTTATATATCTATTTATGTTTTGTTATGTTATGTTTTTTTTTTAGAGATCAACAAGTTTTCCAGCATATATTTTCAATAATCAAACATTTGGTTCTTATAGTAATCCCATATATAATAATTGAGAACATTTTTAAGTTGTAAATTTTGATTCAATGCTTAGGTGTCATCACCGCAACTTTTCCCACAGTCCTTATTAAAAAGACACAACTTAATAGAATTATTACAAGAATACCATTGTGGACCATTCATTTATAAAGTTTTAGTGAAACATAATAACTGTTTCCATCGACAGAATTAATTTTGGATTGAAACTGGTTTATTAATAAAAGAACCACTGTATGTTCTATTAATTATAACAAGCACACATTGTTTTATATATATAGTTCTATATTATAACTGTTGTTAACGCATACATATATATGTTTGTATTTATCAAATCACTATCAAATATATAAAATCATTTGTTATATTTGATCCGAGATTATAGTAATTAATCAAACTACTAGGTCAGTAGTAGATATGTAATCAATTTATAATAATAATTACACATAGAATTTTTGGGATAAATAATTTCCTATTTATCAAAAACTTGAAAAGTCAAATCATCTGAAACATAACGTGTTATATATTATGTACAATATTTATTCAAGAATTTTTTTAGGTGTCTACATGTACGTTTTTATATATAAGTATATATATATATGTGCATATTGCAGAAAGCCTAACCATTGTCCCACATAACATAGTACATACTATATATAATATTTAAGGAAAAAATGATGTATGTATATATGTATGTTTTGTTATATGTTAGACACAACCATATGTATATTTGTCTAAATGTACATTTGTTATATATCAATGTTATTGTCGATGCATGAGCAATGTAACTTTTCTTATTCTGTATTCAAAACTATTATTTCTTCTATCTTGGCTCAAACATAAATATGTTTAGCTACTAACTATAGCATATATTATTGTTAATTAGGAATATATATAATAACCTATAAATAGTGAAAAATGACTTCCTGGCCAAACAAAATATAACACATAAACTTTATGGTGCATTTCATACTACCTATTGTGAATGAGACTAAACATAATATATTAAAAGGTATACATGTTTTTCGTCACTTTTATTATTTAAAATAAACATGCTAACAATATTTGTATTGATCATATATTCACTTTTACATTAGCTCCTCATATTTTTTTTTTCATAATTCACAATCCTTTCTTGAACGCTATATAATAATTTTATGTCGTAGTAGATTTACATATGTTCTCTTTTATAGGGAAAACATTTTCTATGTCTACAAAATGTTTGATTGTTCGAAGTCCTTTTAATTCAATTTTAAATTTAAGATAGGCACAGAAATGCATGTCTTAGATGTACCCAAATAGTTATTTACAAAACTTAATTTTTATATTGTAACCATTAAATCTGTGATTTGTTTTAAAATTATGTAATAAAAATATTTATGTAATTTTATGCATTAGATTAATGTAATATATATATCATAATTACTCGAGAATCAAGTGAATATAATTGTTTAGAGAGACAATATCATTTCTAATATAATATGTATTAATTGTGAAAATGAATATTAAGAACTTACCAAAAAGTTATAGTAATTGACTTTATACCTAACAATCTTATATATACATTAATATTGGATTCAATTATTAATTAATTGATTTACGATTCTAATGAAATTACTTACATTTGTGTATTTATGCTTTAAATTAAGATATTAATTTACATACTGAATAAGTGAATAGAGAAAATTACTCTAAATAAATAGATTGTGTATCCTAATCCCATAATGGTTTATAAACAAAAGTCCGCTTCTATTTAATTGTAAGTATTGGGCTTTCATCCATCAATTTAAAAGATGTATGTGTTTGTAATATATATATATATATATATATATATATATATATATATATATATTAATTATTATTTTGAAATGGTGATTCTTTGGTTTAGTAACAACCGAACAAAAAATTATATCATTAGTTTTGTTTTGTTAATTAACAATGTGCTTTACATTTTTTTTACCTAGTATACATATAAAAGTCTTACACTGCATGAGAATTATAAGTTAAATTCCATGTAGTACATCAAAATATAAAGATCATGTTCTAATATCAGAACTAGGAAACTGTAAACTGAGTGATGAAATTTTAAAATCATGACTTGAAGACAAAATTTTAAATTAAAAATGGGATGCATAAAACTGTAGAGGTAAATCCGAATTATAGGATTACATAATCATGATATAGTGTTAAATTACAAACTTTTGATATGATACAAAATTTTAATTTTGTTTTAAAATTACATCGTTGCAAAATCATTATTTGTACTATTGTTAAAATCTTAAATACTACCAAAATTTTATCTTTATGATTTTTATCTTATATTTGTTTATATGTTCTTTTCTTCCAAGTTGATTTTTCAAATCCTTCTAATTAAATATAATTTGACTGAAAACATAATAATTTATACTAAATTAAGAATATACTAGATTCTGACCCGCACATACGTGCCGGTAACCTTTCATTTTATAATATATAGTTTCCATATTATATTTTGTCTATAATCATTTTTATATAATGTATTATTGTGATTTCCAAAATAAATAAATTGATAATATATATTTGTATATATAAAATTTTAACATATGTTACTAATTTTTTTTGTATCAAAATATTACATAATTTACAAATTTTTATCCTTTTAAACGGAATGACATTTTAATATTTTTAAATAATGAATGATATTTTATTTATTTATTTAAAAAATAATTTTTTTAAATATTTTAATTCACCAATTTAGTTAACTTTCATTTTAATTCATTTATTACTTCTATTTTAATATAATATCGACTATAATTATAAAATTTATAAAAATAGTATATACATTTTATTTATTTTGTTTTATAAAAGTTATTTTAACTAAAATTAATTTTAATATTATATTATTATTAATTACGAAATTAATCAATGCATTTATTAAAAAACTTTTTAAAACGTTTTATTAGATTTTTCTAAATATATTTTTTATAACGAAAAATAAAATAAAACATTACAGTTAAAATTTATTTATTATTATTTAGATACTTTAGGAATTTTATATATTTAATAAATTAATGTAAATAATCAAATAGATGTACTTGATTATGTGGACCTAGTATGACTATTTTATAGTAGATAAAAATGGTACTTCTCTTTTAATAGAGAAATATGAAATAATGAATGATATTTTATCTATTTATTTAAATAAAGTAACTTGTTAAAAATATGTTAATTTACCAATTTAATTAAATTTTCATTTTGATTCATTTATTACTTCTATTTTAATATAATATTAGATTTTGATCTGCGGTTTCAAATTGCGGAATAAATTTTTGGACATTAATTTTTTTTTTGTCAAATATAATTAACAATTGAATTTAAATAATTAATTTGTAAAGTTTATAAGTTAGAATTTTTGTACTTTGGTGAGGTATAATAGATATTAAGTCTCTCTAGAGTTAATAATGACTTGTAAAATAAGTTATAATATTTACAAGTACAACACTTCACCCGTTATTATTTAGATGCTTTAAATTTTATTCTGAATTTATTTTGATTTATATATATAGTTGCAAAATCATAACTTACATTATTTGTAATCTTATAACCTAAATATTTTATGGATGACCTTGTGTTCACAACGTGATTAAATTCAAGTATATAGTTGGAAATTGTTATTTACATTTTTGAAAAATCTGCTTAGTACGTTGCAGATGGATATATAAGGGATATATATACAATTGTTGATGAACTGGGAATCCCAACAGAACTTCTCCCTATATGCTTGCTACCTACGGTTTCCCCTAACCAGAAAGCTGATTATGAACCTCTGATTGATGGAGTTCGATCTCGAATGATTATTTGGTCGACAAAACTCTGTTCTTTGTTGGCTTCTTTCAATTAGTCCAGTCCGTGACTGTAAACAGTATAAACTTCCGAAGCTATGCATTTTGTCTTCCTAAAAAGTGTTTCGAGAAAACAGAAAGTCTTTGCACAGCCTTCTTGTGCTCTGGTTCTCCAAACCCAAAAGTTAAAGGAGGAATAGGACTCTTACACAAAATTGCTCAAGCGTTCTCCTTAAAACTGATATGGCGTCGTGTCTCGAATGAGCAATCTCTTTGGATAGAATGGACAGTACATGTCATCTTGTTAAGCTAGCTCAGCTTTTGGGTTGAGTTCTTAATCACCTATGGCTTTAATTCGGTCTAATCCGAATACGACATCCGACCCCAACGTGTACTATCTACGCGATAATGGAGTCCAATTTTGATAGAGGCCTAACTTGATCTCATTTCACCATCTTCCAACATGATAGAAAAAACAAAAAAAGGTGAAATAAGATATATCGTCATTTGTTTAGTTGTTACAATTATATGATCTCCTTTGTAAAGTACCAAAGGACAGACTGATCTTTAAATTTTATATAAGTAAAAATTTAAAAAGGGTCCACATTTCTCACCCCACCGACGATTTTTATTTCTCTTTTTGGAGCACCATCTTTTATTACACGCACAAATCTTTTGTCCTTTTGTCAATCAATCAAAGAGTGTTGGGTTGTTGAAGAAAAACTAATAAAAGACTTTGTTTTGTTTCTTTCTTTAAAAAGAGAAAGACTTGTTTCACTGCTCTGACGGTCTAGGAAACTTCCATTTTTTTGTATTAATTTGACTTTTTCCCGGTTTAAGATTTGTGTAAGTCCGGTTCGTTGGATCAATTTCGGTGATTTCGTTCGGTTTATGCCTCTGTAAATCATGCCGACCAACAATAAAAAAGACAGAACAAAATATGGAGAGAGACAAAGAAAAATATATGAGATTTCTTGTCACTTTACTTGCACATAAAAAGCGAACATCTTTCGATCATTCAATCTTCTTGTCCTAAACTTATTGAAATCGAAAAAGAAAACAAATGTTTTATAAATTCATATAAATCTCAAACTCCAACATAAAAAAAAAAAGAGTAAGGACTACTAATCATCAAGTTTTGACCACTTCTCTCCATCTGGGTTTCATCTTCAGTTCCCATTTTGTCAACTCAAGTTCAGCCCCAAAGAGAGGAGAGAGCGATCTTTCTTTTTGTCTTTGCTATTCACAAATTGAGATTATTGTTTCTTTCTCAAGTCTTTTTTTTTGTTTTTGATTACATTTATGGACGTCTCTTGATTTCTCTTTATAGCCCCTCTTTCTAAAAGCCATTTTGTTTCTTTCTGATTGTACCAAGAATGATTGATCATCAAAAGGGTTTTGATTTGACAGGTTTCTTCTAACTATAAAAAAAAGACCATCAAAATCTTAAAAACTTTTTGAAATGGGATCTGGAACTGGGTTTTACTCAGATCAACTAGATCCTAAATGGGTCGTTGATCCTCAACATCTCTTTGTTGGTCCCAAGATTGGTGAAGGATCTCATGCCAAAATCTATGAAGGAAAGTAAGTTCATTATCTAGTTTTTGACTTCAGTTAATATTGTTTCCCTCTTTTCATTGGAGTTTGTTCTTCTTGAACTTTGGTTTTCTTGTTTTAGGTATAAAAACAAAACAGTTGCTATAAAGATTATTAAAAAGGGAGAATCTCCTGAAGAGATTGCCAAAAGAGATAGCAGATTTGCGAGAGAGGTCTCTATGTTGTCTAAAGTTCAACACAAGAATTTAGTCAAGGTTCAGCATCTTTCTTGCTAAAAGGGTTTGGTTAGAGTTAGAGACAACACTACAAACGTTCTGATTATTTTTTGTGTGTGTAGTTCATTGGAGCTTGCAAAGAACCAATCATGGTTATAGTCACCGAGCTTTTACTCGGTGGTACATTGCGTAAATACCTTGTGAGTTTGCGTCCAGGGCGTTTGGACATACGTTTAGCTGTTGGGTTTGCTCTTGACATTGCTCGCGCAATGGAATGTTTACACTCTCATGGAATCATTCATCGTGACCTCAAACCAGGTAACATTTAAAAACCAACAACCACACTTTCAAGACTTCATAAATAAAAAAACTTATTAATCATTTTGGATTGCAGAGAACTTGATCTTGACCTCAGATTACAAGACTGTTAAACTAGCGGATTTCGGTTTAGCTAGGGAAGAGTCACTAACCGAGATGATGACTGCAGAAACTGGTACTTATCGTTGGATGGCTCCTGAGGTACTAACTCATATGCACCACGATCAAATCATTTATTTGGTTCTAGAAATTTGCTTAATCCCAAATTATGGTTTAATTAAACAGCTTTATAGCACGGTCACGTTGAGGCAAGGTGAGAAAAAACACTATAACCACAAGGTAGATGCGTACAGCTTCGCCATTGTCTTGTGGGAGCTTATCCACAACAAGTTACCTTTCGAAGGCATGTCGAATCTCCAAGCTGCTTATGCTGCTGCATTCAAGGTTTGATTCTTTATTTTCAACTGTTCTTGATTCCAAGAATTGGATTCTTGATTTGGAAACCTTTTGATTCTTGATCCCAACCCTTTGGATTCTTGATTCTCAAACCAGTGAGACTGGTTGTATAACCAGACATTGCTTAACCGGATTGTTTATCTGTTTGTTTACATTTTCCGGTTAGAACGTGAGGCCGAGTGCAGAGGATTTACCGGAGGATTTAGCAATGATAGTAACATCTTGCTGGAAAGAAGATCCAAACGACCGACCAAACTTCACAGAGATTATTCAACTTCTCTTACGTTACCTCTCCACAATCTCAGCACCGGAGCTTGTTCCTCCCTCAATGAAACGTGTTTTCTCGTCAGAAAACACCGTTCTGCCACCAGAATCGCCGGGAACTTGCTCACTGATGGCTGTTAGAGACGGAGATCAGATTACTACAGACACAAACTCGCCTGAAAAGGAAGGCAGAGGAAGCTTCTTTTTCTGCTGCTAATTTTAGATGATTGTGATTGGTTTATTGGTTTAATAAAAGGGAATGGAGAGAAAGTGGTTTAAAATATGTAATGAATAATAAATGTATTTAATTTGGTGAAAGATTTACAGCTTAGAGTTATTGTTATAAATTCGTTGAAATTATGTATAGTTTGGTCATGTTTTTCAATTACTACCAGATATGAAGAAACAAAACAAACAAGGTCTTCTTATGTCAACAATACTTAGGACTAAATTGTATCCTAATGACAAATCCTAGCTGAACCAACATACATCATGTATCCAACAACTTCCAAACATACTTAACCAAAAGTAGGAAACGTTAGAGTTTGCTAGTCCTAGTAACTCTATTGAAAAAACTTGACCTGGATTTTGCACTTGGACGAAGCTCTTGGAATCATTAGTAGCTCGGCCATGATTTGCAGCTTTGCTTCACTTGATGTCGCCTGAGCACAAACCTCCACCAGCTCAAGGCATGGCAACTTTCCCAAGAAATGCTTCGTTTGTTCAAGCTCGTTTTTAGAACCATAGTACTCGTTTATCTTCAGGACCTCCACCGGAGAAGACAATAGGCAAGAATACTCTGAATAATCATAGTGCACGGAACCCTTAAAACAAAATAAAAGAAAGATTTACAATAACAATTTGGATTCAAGATTTACAAATAGAAAATAGCTTTAGGGGGTTATATATATATACCTCGATGATGAGAGTCTTTAGATTTGGAAATTTCTTTATCACATTTGTTAGAGAAAACCAACAGCCTTCAGAAAGGCCAAGAGATAACTGAGACACCATTACAAACATTGGGATTGATTCATTCAAGACATCAAACATCTGAAACATTAAAAAAGAAAATTCATCAATCAATTGCAACTTCAAGATTATAATCAAAAGAGAGATGGGAACAGTTTACCTCCACAGCTTCACTGGTTAAGCTCAAAATCGCAACGTGTTTTAAACCATTAATAAGAGTCATGGGATTGAAAGTAGTTGCATGGTAAGGCCTCCAGACACCTTCCTCATCAACCCAAAGGTTGAGATTAGCTTCAACAAGGGAGTCGAGATTAACAGTTAGATACTCCTTGGGAACATAGTCAGAATACTCCAAGTAGGTTAGAGCAGGAGTATGGAAGCTAACGTTATCAAACTCATGGGTAAGACACCGAGAATCAACTCTAATGTTCTCCTCGTCAGTTTCATCATAAGAGAACCACTCCCTACGTCGAATAGTAAGTCTCTTAAGGGTCGTACTAGAGACGGTGGAGCACCATTTCCAGCGTTCGAACTCGATGCCATCCATCACTAACTCCTCCAGCACAGGGGACTGAGAAAGAAGCGTATTAAACGAGCAGCGACCATCGAAAGCAAAGAACCGAACAGAGTCTAGAACAAGAGACTTGAGAGCTGGAAGAAAAACATCCGCAGGGAGAGCTTCAATGACAAAGCCAGGCCCTAGTTTCATGGTGGAAACTGTCTTGCAGGTTAGAACATCACAAGGCAGTGAATAATAACAATGTCGTTTTCTGGGAACTTTGATGTGGAGTTCAAGAACCAAAACACCACGGTTCAACACGTGACGGAGACAACGGTTGATAAGGTCTTCGTACCGAGCGACATGTTTACATTTGAGAGAGAATGTCCTGACGCGAGAGCTGACAGGTAGAGCCAATACTCTATCCGCAAAATCCTTGAAACGTCCTCCTGCTGCACGTGTAAGTGAGCCACTGAAGTGAAGGTTTGGTATGATGGTGAAGAGAGAACGCCACCGTTTTGAGAGAAGAGTAGCGAAAGCAGCTTCCTTTGCGGAGAGAAAGGAACCAATGTGGTGAAGAATCTCATCTGGTAGATCACTGATTCTATCCATACTTTTTTTTTGTTAAAATCCAAGAGAAACCCTTAAAGAAGAAAAAGAAAAGAAACTGAATTCTAGACTCTCTAAATCAGCGAGAGTAACTAAAATGGGAGACTTGCAGAAATAGTGGTAGACGGTGACGAAGAATCTGATCAACTCTTCAATAGAGAACGGTGAATCGATTTACATTATTAGTAAACCGAATTTTCCATCTTCGAAGCGAACTTTTTGAGCAATGGTGGAGCAATCTTCAAAAAACCCTCAAATGCATCGCAGTCGCAGAGAGATGTCTTGAAAAAAAAAAAAATACGCCGTTGCCGGGGATCGAACTCGGGTCACCCGCGTGACAGGCGGGATTACTTACCACTATACTACAACGACTTTGTTGCTAATAATCACAGTGTTATTAAATATATCAATTCCTTAGTACTTGTACCCAACTATTCGTATTTCTCTTAATTTCCCCAGTTATTGTTGATAGAGTTGTGATACATGTCCACGGTTTACAGTTTGTAAAACAGTTTGTAATTTGTGATCAATAAAATCATTGAGATGGCAAAAAAAAAAAGGAGTTGTGATGTATACAAAAGAATCAAATTATTACTTGAGGATAGAAAGTAAATATTTGTATAGTAAATGAGAATGATATGAAACAAAATCATATCTTCCAATACATAAATTTGTATATGTCACAAATCCTAGTTACTTTCAATTGATTTGAAATTGGATGATTAAGGTTTAAGGAAACCTTCGAGTGATTTTCTGATTTAATGTTCATTGAAGAGAATAAATTAGCAGAAATGGAAACTCAAAATCAGGCAAAAATAAATTCGCAGGATTCGATATTGCGAAATTTCAGCGATGGTTTTTATATATAAATTTAGATTGTGATTCAGCGCACTAATCGCAAGTCTCATCTCATTGTTTCTTTTTCTTTTGGTTTTCTGGTTGGTTCATCGTAAGGTTATCTCCAGAAATCTCGGTTTGTCACCACTTTTAACAATATCGCAGATTAGAGGAAACCGTGTCAAACCGATGCGCACAATTCGAATTCCATGGTTTGATAACTCGGATTTAATCAGATGTTTAAACAAAACTCTGATCGGTAGGATTACGAATCCTGACACTCAGAATGTCGGATCACTAGTTTCAATGATGCCCAAGATCTGGAAACTAGATGATGATCGTGTAACCGGTAAGGATTTGGGTTTGGGAAAGTTCCGGTTTGATTTCAAGAGAGAAGAAGATATTCTTGAAGTGCTCAAAACAGAGCCTTTCAGTTTTAACCAATGGATGGTTTCGATTGTAAGATGGGAACCGGTTGTACACAAGAACTACCCGTCTGATATAACGTTTTGGGTCACACTCGTTGGTGTTCCTACTCCTTTTTGGTAAGATTGGGTATTGAGGAGAATAGGTGACGAGCTTGGTACTGTTCGAGAAGTTGATGAAGTCAATGCAAGGGTTAAAGTGACTGTCGATGGTACGAAGCCATTGTGTTTCGAAATACCGGATCGGTTTGAAACCGAGGAGGTGGATGTGAAGGTGGAGTATGAGAAGCTTTTCGGTTATTGTGCGACTTGCTTTCGTCTTTCTCATTACAAAGAGTCTTGCCCTGAAAGCGACTTACGCAAAGATGTGGAGGAAGAGAAAGATTTGAAGATGCATGCAATGCAACTATTTGCATGATGGATTGAACCACGTAAACCGTCAAATGATTGTCAAACCGGCTCGTCATTTTCTTTATTTAATCGTTAGTATTGTTCAATGATAACGAGAGTTATGGTCACTCCTCTCTCGAATTTTCATATTTCCCTTTGCTTGAAGGAATTACGATTCCATTTTCTTTTCATTTGTATTATTTCCTGTTTAAGAAATAAAACATAATTAATAAGATTGGCAGTTTTAGTCTCCATTTACGATTCATATGTTCTTAATTATTATTACAACAAGTTCTTAACTTCAAACGAAATATTGGATAAAATTCATCCGCATTATAAAGATAGTGTTCTACTTTCTAATTTACAGATACAAGTTTATGAAAAACGTATCAGCATGATGTTTCATGGTCAAGGTCTCAAGGGTTAAGAAAGCAACATCACTTCTCCCTTTAATTTAAGATAACAATTATAAAGAAAATGACAACAACATGAAAAGAAAGAACAAGGAAGGAGCGAACTAGAACTAAATAAAAGTGGAAGTTACAGCAGAGTTACTGTATAGGGAGAACCATAAAGATGAATGAATGGATGTGCGTGATCTTCACGCTTCACTGTTTCAGGCATATGGAACAGTTGTAAGTAAAACTTGATGCATATTTGCAGCATGCAAGACACCTGTATGTTGACTTTGGGGAAGATAGAGTAAAGTCAAACTGTGGGTTTGGTGAGATTTGAGGTTGGTTTCACGTGGAAGGTCGAAAACATGACTTGCGCAAGAGTTAAATTACAATCTGATGACTTGGTGCATTTGAAAGCTGCACCACTCAGATCAGGGTCGCGATCCAAGCAAGGTGATTTCGTGATTTGTTATGACTCGGATACTTCACAGATTGCCAAGAAGGTATTGTAACTTAGATTGCATCTTATTTTGGTACACAGCTTCTCATTGTGATGCCAAAGAATTTGATGAGTTGTTCCCAGAAACGTATAACTTATACATTTTGTTTTGATTCAAATTTTGAAGTTCACTTCTAATTGTATACTTGTCTTCGTCTTTTCTACAGAACAAAGAGAATGCCTATAGAAATTGGACCAAGTAGCTTTGCTTCGAGGAGGAAAAACATTATTGTTTTAGTAGGAAAAAAAGCACGTGCACAATTCTGTTTATAAATAGAAGTTATTTTCAAATGATGCGATTAATAATCATAAAAGCCACAAGAAGAGCACATGAATACACTTGAATCTGCCTTACTTTTCAGAACCAAATCACCCATACAACGGCTTTTACATACATAGCAAGTTGGCCGAGACATGCTATCATTGGGAAGCAATTCAAATGTTCCTTTGTCACGTATCACTAAAGTGTATCCAGGTCTTGGGTGTAATAGATTTTTAAATACGCATTTAGTATGAAGAGTGGAGTTACAATCACCACACCAGTAAACCCCTCTCTTGGGGTATACTTCCTCTTCACATACCCCGCAACAATATGTTGAATTCACATTTCCTTCACCATAGCATAAAGAGAGAGGATGGTCATCGTATTTGTGTCTTACCTGTGTGGGTAGAGTAGCGCATGTGAAGCATAAACTGAAGCCTCCGCAAACATCATGATTAATGCAACCCAGAAGCATAAAATGGACTGAGTTACAAACTGAACACCTCTTGTGTGTCGTCTCATAGTTAAATTGTAACAAATACAACCAATGTGGATGGCTTTCATGATAAAATGCATCAGTAATTGAAGCACACTGCACATCAATATTCAAGTTGTCTCCGTAATATGAGAAATCGTTGCAATGACGTAGACAAGCTTCACAAACAAAATAGTTATCATGCTGAGCATACAAAGTAAGTTTTTTGTTGCTGACGGGGTGCCTTTTTTGCAGAGGAAGATTAGCGCATGCATCGTGAAGTATGAAATCACATTGTGTACATCTGTAACACCTTTCAGAATTAAAAGGAAGCGTGCATGCATAGCAATGTTTATCTTCTTCTTCAAGTCCTAGTGAAACCTTAAGATTGTGTTCATGGCTAAAATGTTTAATTAGGTTTTGATCTATCACTTGGAATGGCTTACTTTCTTCTTCTTCTTTTTCAGGTGTCCCTTCGAGCTCTCTCCCATCCCAAAGTTCACCAGCTGTGGCACACTTTGAATGAACAGCATAAGAGCAAATTAAGCAAGAATATGCTCCATATATTCCATTGACAGGCGCACGGCATACCCCACAAATCCAATTCCCCGGGCCAAGAGAGAAAACATGAGCGATGCGGTGGTCGTGGCGGTTGATATATATAACACGTGGTAAGAAGATGCATTTTCTATGGATTATGAAACAACATTGAAGACAAATATACGGGTACTCTGAACTGCACAACCCACATGCATCACATGTGAAGGAGAGTTTTATCGGTACTTGGTGGAGTTCATGCTTGTGGGTCTTATTTGGCTTCAGGATCAGAGGTCTTCTTACACATTGGATACATATACGGAAAGCACAAGGTAAACACTGATACAACAGTATCAGCCTATCTTTTTCACATAGACAACATGTTTCATATCTTTTGTGAGTGCTTGTGAGCTTGAGAGGGTGTTTATGACGAGAAGGAATGTTGGGGTCTATGCATTCCTCGTGGACATAAAAATCGCAGCGATCACACTTGTAACCTTGCTTGTTGTCATGGACATCTTCTTCGTAACATACATCGCATTTTGATGAGATTTTTGTAGATTTTAAAGGAGTATCGTGACAGGGACATCGTTTTGAATACATTTCTTCCAGGATTGCTATGTTGGACTTGAGTCTTTTTTTTCTGGCACCTTTGAAGGAAAAGATTGCAGTTTCTATTTTCTGTCTTCTTCTTACACATATATAAGATTTTTTGTATATTGAAAAGAAGAAGAACAGGAGATAAAATGAATTAATTAATGTCTTTATGGTTAGTAGAATTTATAGTTATCAGTTTGTCTTGAATCAGAACCTTAGATTGCCTATTTTGATGATTAAAACTAAGAGATAACTTTACTGCATAACAGAATCGAATCCTTTGCCTACTGAACGACCCCATAGTTACGTAGATTCTTTTTCATATAAATCAGTTTTTTTTCCCTAGATCACACGGCAAAGAAATCATTTATATAAAACTTGATGCACATTCGTCGCATGCATGACACGTTTATGTTGACTTTGGGAGAGATAGAGTAAAGTCAAACTGTGGGTTTGGTGACATTTATGGTTGGTTTCACGTGGAAGGGTCAAAAACATGTCTTATGCAAGCGGTAAATTACAATCTGATGACTTGGTGGATTTTAAAGCTGCACCAATCAGGGTCGCAATCCCAGCAGGCGGTTTCGTGTTTGTAATGATTGGTTATGACTCGGATGCTTTACAGATTATCCAGAAGACATTGCAACTTTGATGTTATTTGAGAGCATTTGCGACTGTAGTTAGCTTATGACTTCTTTGAAAATCCTATAGGCTAACTCACCTCAAAGGTATCAGTTCGCTTCTTAATAAGAAGTTCTTATGGCACTAAAATGTTTGGATCTTCAACATGATAAAAACAGTTGCTAAATAACAAAAACTCCGATGAATCAAAACTTCATTTCGCAGATTCTTTGTTCAAAGCAGACATTTTTTTTTTTTAAAGAAACTCTGCACTGTAACCACAACCGGTCGGATCTTTCTATTTAAAATGCTAAAAAAAAAACCCCCAAGCTGATAAAACCTTGAGTGCTAAGTTTTTTTCTCCTTGTCTGTTCCTAACATACTCACAACTTCGGGACAAGGGATAAAAGAGTAATGTGATATGTACCTCTACTACTACCTAGCTTGCTAGTTTCCTTGCACTTTTCACCGCGGCCACATAGAAATGCAACCTCCAAAGCATTGTGTTATCCTGAAACAAACATGTTTTCAAAGTTTTGTTATAATCATATGATTGGACCAAGAAGTCTATGTCAAACTTTTTTGATGACTTACTTCCTCCTCCAAGTTGACAGTGACCTCATCAGAGAATGCTTTCCCCGAAGCTGCACGGTGGTCTTTGATGATTTCAGCAATGCGTTTTAGATTTCCTCCAGGAAGCTCCTTGATTGATCTCTGAAGATCTCGCTTCTCGTCTCGGCTCATAGGTCTGCCAATATGAGTTAACAGACAACAAATAAGCAAACAATGGAAAAAGATTGTCAAGGATGAGAGTGAGAGAGAGAGAAAGGTAAGATACTGCATTATATACCTGCATGAAGTGGCCACATTGTCAAGGAGTTTCTCGGCCTGCTGCTGCATGTTGTTCAGCTAGCAAAGCAAAGAGAAAAAGATAAATTTTGTGCTTCAGACAAGATATGGATGTAGCTATGTTACACGAGCTAGATATGTTTTACAGAAGAAGGAAAGGTGGTTAGAGCATTACGCTGGTAAGTACATCATCCGTATGTTTCTTCACTATTTCCTTGAAAAGACGAGGATCAGACTTCAAGAGTAATTGTATATCATCCTCCACCTAAGGGAACAGATGTGAGGAACAAAAAGGACTTCATAAACACCTATCGGGAGAAGAATGAAAGAACCGTATCATCTCACCTCTTCATTGGTTACTGAGATTGATGGTTTTTTGTTACTCAGTTGAGACATTAGGAGCATGCTGCGAGCACGCGACTGCATCTGCAAAACGAATTCCAAAATATTAATGCCTCTCCTCTGAAAATATAAAGCAAACCATCAACAACACCAAATGTGATATTTTTGGAACAGTTCAGTGTACCTCATCAACTCCTGGAATGAGATCTGTCACGCACTGCCTTAACAAGGCTTTCAACTTCTCTCGTTTTAAACTTGAGATCCCAGCTCCTATAATTTCAGTAGAAGGCTTCTTAGTGTCACCATCTTCATGATGAGGGAGCCTCTCTTCTTGAGACAAGAGCTCTGCTACTTGATCTCTGTAGCAACCCAAAAAGTTTGGCCCAGTTGTGCTGCTATCCGTTGAAGGAGGAGCTTCTTCCGCTGCTCTTTTGGTCATAGCTGTGGACAACAAACATCTCAAAGTCTCAGACAAAAGGCACATGTAGCAAAAAGAAACTCATCTTGTTAACATTTGACAGCGGCGCAACTGAAATTCCTAGTGATGTCTACCCTGAAAGTCTAAATGAGTGTAGAGAGTCTTTTGATGAGAAGCTAACATTTTTGCAGGTTTAGGATCTACTATTCAAGGTTTTGAAAGATGAGAATGCCATTGAACTAACTTGTTATACCAAACCTACATTGTTAATGTGTATGGATCAAAACATAAACACACAAATCTTGCCTAAAACCCAAAAAAGTCATCAGCTGAATAGTTTCTTGATCCTGAGATCAACTGCATAATTAGTTCATTGCCTAAGAAGATCAAAAGCAAGAGATATATCAAACCGTTGAACTTGGGGATGGACTTAAGCACCATGAAAGAACATGCAACTTCATACCCAAACTGACACTTCACATCCGTCAAATTTCACAAGCAAAACAAACTCTATAACCTAAACAGATCAAAATCCAAACAACATAGAATACATAAGCCGTTATCGATTCGAGCATCGCAATCGCTACATAACGAGAGAAGCGATTTCCAAATCGCCATTGACGACTAGCGAGATTTTTTTTTGTTACGGATGCTGAGACAAAAGATAAAAAGAAAGCGAGAAGGAGACTCACTGAGTGTTGAATCGGAGAGAGGAGTCGCCGGAAATTGGAATCGGAGAGGAGCGATAACCACAGGAGAAAAGAGGAAGCGAACCTTTTAAGTTTTAACAGTTAAAAGAGTGCAAAAATGTTAGAAAAAGGGAAATCAAAATACGAATTATTATTTTCTGATTTGTTATTTGTTTCCACTCATTGGGAAAGGCTCTCTTTTCTCTCTCGGGGATGGACTGCCTGACGTTGTGTTGTTCACGAATAAAACTGCGTGGCGTTTTTGCGGTGGAGATTGTCTTTACTTACACGTGGTGCCTCCAAAATAAGCTACGTGACAGCGTGACTACGTCTCTGTACATTACATGTTTACTGTTTTTTATTTGTCACAAGGTTCGTGGTACAGTTACAACAGTACATGTTACATGTTAGCATTCGGCGTTCCCTTTGTTTGTTTTTTGGGAACTTTATTATTCCGTTACTATGATTGATTCTGTTTAAGTTTATTTCAAATTTCGCTTAGTTTGGATACTACTTTTTTATCGGGTTAAACCAAACAAAAATTATTCCAGTTTGGCTAGTTCCGTTTTTCGATTTTATATGGGTATTGAATTAAACAAAACTATTCAGTTTTTTTTTCTTTTGGTTTTGTAAAGTTCTGGTAACTTAAATAATTTGGATTAACTTTGATTAGTACGATCAGTTTAGTTTGAAAATTTTAATAATAATTTAAAATAAATGGGTATGGTTTGATTATAAAAAACTTAAAATGTAATATACAAATTACCACATTAATTAACTAACAGTCATGTGAATCGCGTTCGTGAATCTTCAAAATTAGTTAACAAATCCAGTAATTCTGATTAAAACATTGAAAATACGCTGTATTCGATCAAGCCATTAAAGCTTTGGATTTGGACCAAAATTTCGGTAATGAACAATGGCATCAGGTTTAAGACGACCTATGCAGATTTGGTGAACCGTTGAAAACAGCGGAAACATCTCCAACTTACCACAATGGTTCAGAGTCTCATACACCTCTCTTGCCGTGGAAACACCCTTCAATAAGCAATCAGACAAAGATAAACAGGTTAAACAAATACTAGTAACCAAGCTTATAAGTTCCTTTTTAGGACCTGTAGCTTTTGCCCTTCTAGCATTTCTGCTTCAAGCTCATCAAAAGACCTGTTACATTTACACCACAAAAAAAGAACATCAATACACTAACTAGAAGCAGTTAAAGTGAACCAGAGGTCACATTTGATTAACAAAAAAGGTTGAACCTTTTTCCTCCGCTTTGGGCAAATGCTTCTGCAACTCTTCGGTTTCTTCCTCCTACTGTAATGGTAAGTGAAACAATAGTCAAAAGGGAGTCACTGTAATTGGTAAAAGATAATTAGGATTTTGTTCAGTCCATACAGCAAGTTGTTATGACATCTGCTACACCGCAGCTCTCGAAGAAAGTACTGTCTTTAACAGATGGAAACAGAAGCTTGGAGAGTGCTTTCATCTCTCTTAGACCAATCCTCATGATTGCAGCCTAGACATGTTTTTTAAAAAAAAGATTAACTTTAGGAACTGCTTAAGTCTCTTTAAAGGAGGAAACACTTACCTTTGTGTTATTACCCATTTCCAAACCATCAACGAAACCTGCTGCAATAGCCACTACATTCTTCAATGTCCCACACAACTCTACTCCTTCAACATCATGGACCTATTTTTAACAAAAGCCACATTGTTACTGACCAAACTCTATAATCTATATGAAAAACTATCAGCTATTTTTCTAAATGACATTTGAAGAAGCTTGAGAATATCTTACCGGTGTGACCATAAAATAGGGAGTACTAAACAACTGAACCCAGGTGTCAGCTATTTCTCTACTCTCTCTATATCCCACCGTTGCTTCACTAAACTTCTCCACAGCAATCTGATATGATTGTTACTGCAGTATTAGTCACAGCAAATGTGAAACCAGAATGTATTGGATCATGTAAATGATGATAAAGTTCGATGTAATGACCTCGTTTGCGATGTTTGCGCCCATAAGAACACAACAGTTGATACCGAGTTCTTTGGAGATGAGATTTGAGATCATACAGGGACCTTCCTTCTTCACTTCCATTCCTTTGACAAGGGATATAGCCTCAACCTCTCCTTTTATCTTTCCCTTTAGTTTCTTGCATATACCATCCATAAACTGGTGCGGTGTAACGAAAACCAACATGTTTGCTTCCTTCACTGCATCGTTTTAAACTCATCAATTTCAATCATGTAAATGATAAAAATTTCAGGATGATAAAAATTTCAGGAGAAAGTCACTAACCTGCATTTTCGAGGTCAGGATCCGCAACAACATTTCTTCCTAGCTTAATCCCGGGAAGGTAATTAGCATTTTCCTAATCAATAAACCAAGAAAATAGCTATAAATAAATAAATAAAGAACAGCATCATCCATGTTCCTTACATTGGTCTTGTTGATGACATCAGTGAGCTTCTCACCATTTGGTAGGACTTCCTCAAACACCCACATCCTCACTTCATCTGAAACGTATTGGGTTTTAATCAAAAGATTCATCCAATCATTGGCACACTACCATCATCGAAATCGAACAATTCTACATACATACATGAACGATGCAAACTCTGTTCATGATTTCGATTATAAATAAATAGAAGGAATCTTTCAAGATTTCACGATCTTGGTTTTTGAAAACAGTATTAAGATGACACAATACCATGAAACGAAGGAAGCTTGAGGGCATTAGATGCGACGAGCTTAGCAGCGACGCTCCCCCAACTTCCACTTCCAACGATGGTAACCCTAGATTTCGAATCATGACATTCACCATTTGCGTCTTCGCCGGATTTAGCATGAGACATAGCGGAGACCGGAGAGAGAGGAGAATCGAGAGAAAGGTAAGAGAATGAGAAGGAGAAGAGGGAAGGAGGAAGATAGAAAAGAATGAGGAACGGATTCGCATGGAAAATAGGAGATTGAGAGGAGGCGACACGTAGTTATATAGAAAGACGTACGTGTAGTAACGTTAATTCTTTCGATACTATAAGCCGCATGCGGCCAAGTTTTGGAATCTTCTTACCTTTTTTTATTATAAAATATTAAATTATTATACCAATTTTCGAATTCATAAAATTTACATATAAATGCAAAGTTGAACAGCAATCCTAAACTCAATGAATAAAACCTTTCAAATAGCAGAATAAAGCCAAAAAGCTAGAATAACAATGTATCAAGCTCGGACCAAAAAAACCAACACGAATCGAGAACGAGGGCTGAGAACTATGAACTACCAAGAGAAAGACACCTTTAAATTTTGAAACAATAGCTCATGTAGCTTCCGACCGCTATGCCGAAACCCGACTAAGCCAAGAATCCAATAACAGAACTAGCCAAAAAGCACCTAACGGCATGGAAGAGAACCACCAAGCTAGCCAGAACTAGTCTCAAAGATTTCCACGTCCAGTCCAACTCACTATGACCGTTACACCCAAACCAAAACCCTATATAGAGATAGTGGTGAACCGGAGGGTGGCTAACTCCCCGTCGTTCTTCCTACTATTTTACACTGATAATATTTCATTACTTTTACCAATAAAGCAGTGTTTTTAAAACCGGATCGGAAGCTGAACCGGATAATTTTTGGGTCACGGTTTAATATGGTTCGACCGGATCAAATATGGTTCAATAATCTGGTTTAATGTATTTGTGTTTATAAATTTAAAATTAAAAGTAATGCTAGTAAATATAATACATAATAAATATAAATGAATTTAAAACATAAAACATTATGAATATAAACTAGTTTAATGTTTATATGGATGGTTTATAGATTTTTGATAGTTTTAACTTTAGTTGGTTTTTTATCAGTTTAGTAACTCAGAAATCCAATTCGGTTATGTGACCGGTTCATGGTTGAACCAATTAGTAGACTCAACTCGATTATGTGACCGGTTCATGGTCGAACCCGGTTCAACCATCGGGTAGGTCCGGTTTTAAAAACATTGGTTTTAACTTTTAGTGGTTTTATCAGTTTAATAACTCAGAGATCCAATTCGGATACATGACCGGTTCATGGTTGAACCAATTAGTAGACTCAACCCAGTTATGTGACCGGTTCATGGTCGAACCCGGTTCAACCATCGGGTCGGTCCGGTTTTAAGAACACTGCAATAAAGTAGTGTTTTTACAACAAATAAGTAAAGACAAGAAAGACAAATCCTTACAACCAATAACCCTGTATCAAACACAATCACATCCAAAACAATGGGCACATCCAAAACAATCACATGATTTCTTAAACAAAACAAAAAAGGAAAAGAACCAATTAAAAAAATTTCTAGCCACATACGATTGGGAAAGATCCAAAGAAATCACAATATTGGCAATAAGGAAGGCAGAAGTATTAATATCCTTGACTGTCTTTCAAGCTTCCAGCTGCTAATAGTGTTTAGAAAAGCCAAAATCTTTGAAGATAACCATTTAAGGGATGGCCACACCGAGGTTTAATAACTGTTGTGACGAACCAGAAGCACTCCTGGGCCAGATGCTCTACTAGAGCCAGATCAGATGCCCGTGTTGGAGGCCACACTCAACTAGAGCCAGATGTCCGTCACCAGATGTCTAACCCCTCACTTAGTATGATATTGTCTGTTTTGGCCTAAGCCCACACGGATTTGTTCTTGGGTTGTTACTCTCATACTAAGTGGGATTGGACCAGCTATATATATTAGACTTTATTCTGTCTAATATCCGATGTGGGACTTGAATTGCCTTTTTATTTATTCTGACAATCCTCCTCTTAAACCAAGGACCACAGAACCTTGGCTCTGATACCAATCTGTTGTGATGGACCAGATGCACTCCTGGGCCAGATGCTCTACTAGAGCCAGACCGGATGCCCGCTGGAGGCCAGACGCTCAACTAGAGCCAAACGTCCGTCACCAGATGTCCAACCCCTCGCTTAGTATGATATTGTCCGCTTTGAGCCTAAACCTTCACAGATTTGTTTTTGGGACGTTGCTCCCAAAAGCCCTCATACTAAGTGGGATTGGACCAGCTATATTTATTAGACTTTATTCTATTTATATCCAATGTGGGACTTAGATTGTTCTTTTATTTATTCTGACAATAACACATCTAACAAGTCAGCTGCTTCCACTGCAAAGACCACCTTATTAAACCTCAACTAACTAAGCTCTCAGTAGCCCATAACCAACCATTATCCTGAGCTTCAATATTGAAACTTATCCTCAAAAAAGAACTTTTATTGTGCAAAAAGACATTTCCAAACTCGTTCCTTAGTATCCACAAGACCCCGTTTACCAGGGATGATGCATTCCAAGACAATTTAATACTGCACTTGACCCAAGACTGAAGTGGAGGGATTCTCTCATCCTTGAAGTCAAAGGACTAGCACATAGAAAACTAATCAGCCTGCATCTCAACCACTTGAGCCTAATTCAACTCCAGCTGATCAGCAAAGGCTTTCCTCGCCATATCTTCAACGTCAAACAGTTTACCATCAAAGAGCAATGAGTTTCTATTGTTCCATATTTTCTATAACAACAACTTGAAGACTTTCCTCGCACTCACCATGACATTAAAATTTTCCGAACACATTTTTCTCCTGCCACTTAGGGAGAACCGCAATAGCCTGAGAAAAGGGCGAGGAGAAACGATTGTAGTAGAGGAAGTGAAATTTAGGATACATGTTCCTACATGATGATGATGTGATTCTTATACCTCCCAAGTAGATAAGTCGATCTCTCGATTTGGATAAGGCATGCTAAGCTGCAGCCCAATGAGGAATTTGCAAGTTTTGATATTTTGGATTCTTGTTGTTGAAGTATGGAGGTGATGCTGTGCAGTGCCTCCAAGTATACTATTAAATGAAAACAGAAGAAGATAATTCATCATTGATCCACCTTCCTTCGTTCGCTCATGTAGTGAGGCACAAAAACGACGATGTGTATCGATCCCATTAACTTTCCGCCCATAGAACAGAACCTGTCACAACAAAAAGATGAATATTATTTAGAAATATTGTGACAAAAAGCCTTTGTTCCTCTTTGTCCAGTGTCCAATGGAAAATTACTACAGAAAATTTTTTTTTTCCTTAAAAAAAATACATGACTACGTTTAAAGAGAAAACAAGGCATCAGTTCAAAACAGAAAAACAACATGACTTCGTTTATAGACAGAAGAAAGGGATCAGATCAAAGCATAAAAAGTTGAAAGGATATCTTAAAGCTGGCTATATCCAATCCCACCCTCTTTATACAAGAAAGAACTGAGAGAGAACAAAGATCACATTTTTTCAACGCCAAGTTTAATATAAAACAGATAAGTATGATCTGGAACATGAACATCACTAATTTAGTGACTGTCAGCTAATGAAAAATACTCAATTTAACGAAATACTAAAAACTGGATTCATAAGGCCAAGGACTCATCTGATAAGAAGACACATGAGGTATGCAGAAAAGTTTATTATCACAAAATTTTGAATTTTAAGCAAAGCTTCGAACTTTATAAAAGGAACCAGTTTTCTGTAACATCTGAAAAAAGCTAAAGCTAAGACATGAATAAACCTAAGCATCAGACGGTCATGTCTCCAGCGACATAACATTTTAAAAGAAGGGTTTGATGATCGTTAATTTACCCCGTTCTTGGCCTTAACAGGATGTTCTTCATCAATATGACAATGAAGCCCGACAATGTCAAAAACATCTGCGCAAAACGTGTAGAAAAACTCTGATTTTAAAAGAGAAGACAGTGTTCTAGGTAACCGATCTAAACAAAAGAGAAAAATCATACCTTTAATGCTCCATAGAATTTAGGGATAGTTTGAGAATAGTTGTGGTTGCGAGCATCACCTGCTTGTCTACGGACAGCATGTCAACCCAATGATTTCGCTTCCTTTCTTCACATGATGGGATTCCAAAACCTCAGAAGCCGGACTGTGTTGAGCAGCGAAATCGTTTGCGAAGCCGTTTGGGTTGTACTCATCATCGAAGAAATGCGAGACATTTATAGAGGAAGTTCGAATCAGTTACGATGGAAAACTAAGAGGTAATTTGTTTGATTAACATGGGCGGGGTAGATTAATTAAGGAAAAATCAGAGTAAAGAAAGGATTAATGGTTTGGGAGGCGTTACAGAACTCGGCGACGGTTTGATTTCGTGAGCTACATGGGAGAGGTCGCTTTTGGAGGAAGAAGCCGACGAACCTTAAACACCTTTGTGTCTAACGGGCCAAATGCACGGGCCAAAACAAACCAATTAACTTAAAGCTCAGTTCTCATTAAAACATAAAAGAAACACGATAAGAGAAAGACACGGGTCTCTGGCTGAGCGGATACGTGTCGGCGAATGCCCTTTCCTTCGTGTTGACGTGGTGCAAGGAGAACGGAGAAAAGCTCCTTTTACTGTTATAGTTATATATATATGTGGAGCCCACAAAATTTGAAAGACTGGCTCTGGTCCCCACTAACCGATGTGCAAATGAGTTTGCATCAACGGGGAACTCGAACTCAAAAGGAAACGAATTTAGGCATGAGCTATTTGACCACCACTTAACGCAGACCATTTTTTACCAGTAAATTTGCATATATGTTTCTTTTTGTTTATATCTATTGGCATAGTTGTCTCACAAGATATATCGTTGCTCGTTTCATTATATATCTGCATGTTCATAACCTCCACATGGTTATAAATAGAACTATTTGTTTTTTTCTCTCTGCCAATTTCTACATATACTCCGTTTGACGTACTGCTTTAATAAACTCACAATTCAGAGTTGTCACTTAACAAGAAAACAAAACTAATAAACGCTAAAAATATCAATGAACCATATTCTAAAAACTGTGAAAACAGTATACAAAAAAATAAAATAACAGCTTTTGATTAAACTAACAAAACTAACATCTAGTTTCAATCACCAACCATACACATTTCCTAATAGCTTTTATAAATTCCCAATTTAGCTTCCCTCTCGTTTTCATTCATTCTTCTCCATTTTCTCAACCGATCTCTCTCAATCTCACAGAGAAACCTTACATACATACTAAATCACAAAGAGCTGCATCAATTTTTTTTTGTCTCATACACGCACGTTCTATACTACGTAAACGTATAATATATGGCTCGACGATTCGCTTTCTTATTCCTTCTCATAGCTTTTGCTTTAGCCGGTGAAATTTACGCCGCCGATTCATCTTCACCTTCTCCACCGACAACAACGTCAACCACCACTGTAAAATCTCCCCCAGAGCTTCTCGTCGGGAATAACTCAACGGGCGGTACAGATTACTCAGATTACGAAGTCCCTATAAATCTTGCGCCGGGAGGAGTTGAGGTCGTGGAAGATTATGCGCCGTTCAATGCTGGTAGAGGACCTGATGAGCTTGCGCAACCTGAAGACGATTTAAAAATTAGTAAGGGAGATAAGCCTGTGAACTCGGCCTCTTCTTTTTCTTCTGTTTCTTCTTTTTCCTCCAACGTTGTCTTTGTTGCTGCTGCTGGATTATTTTTGTTTTGACGTTTGAAAAATGATGGCTCACGTAGCTAAGTGTATGCATGCAACGCAAAATTCAAATTTGTCTTTGCAAGTTGATCCGAAATCCTATCGTCCGTTTCGAGAAAACTAAATAAATACTTAACCTTTAATTCGAGTTAAATAAATGAAAGAAAATACTTTTTATTTAAGGCTCCAGTCGATAAAAATTACTTAATTGCAAAATCGTATAATAATAATAATTAAGCAACATACAAACTAAAATCTGCGGAAGGAAAACAGCAGAATGATTTTCTTGTACGTTTGGATAAACTTTTCCAAATATCAAAATAGATATTAATTAGATTAATCTTTTTTTTTTTTTTGTCATCAACTTTACAGACTCATATAGACTCTGTAAACCAAACTGGGAGATCTTGATCCATGTGAACTACAAAAGACGTTTCCTTCCTAGCGCTGCGGACTAAGCTATCCGCCTTCTTGTTCTGCGTTCTTGGTACATAGATAATCTCTGCGTGAAAAAAACTCTCTTTCAAGCTGTTTATATCCTCCAAATAACTTGCAAATGCTGGCCATTCCTCTGGTGTTGAAACCATCTTCACCAATTGAGAACAATCCGTTGCAAACGTAACCTGAAATTGTCGTAAGTTTTTCATATTAATTAGATTAATCAAAATATCTAATATATATCTATATTATTAATTACAAAGTGATTTAGCATTCGATCTATCACGTTAAAAGTTAGAGTGAAAAACACATTGTTATCCTTAATAAATAAAATTTTATTATATATTTTATCACAGAATATAACTAAATTCAGAAAAACTTAGCTAATTTACTTTATTTTTAATAGATTTACTTTATTTTAAATATTTTAATAAATATTGACACCTATAATATTATAAAATCAAATTATAGAATAATTTTATTTATAACATTAGCTGTCTCATATAAAACTTTATCACTATTCCTTTTGCAAGCTTCACTTACACGCCTTTGTCAAAATATTTTTTTATCACTATAGTGTTATTTATTGTTATATAATTAAATAATATGAAATGTTGATTCTGAAAATAATCTACTAAAAATCATTTTCTGTTTAATAACATACTAAAACGCATACTTGTGTTTTCTGTTTTTCATTCGGTAATTTTTGTTAACTTGAAACTTTTGCAGAATCACATATTTAACATGATTCCCACCATTCTGCATGTTACCAATTAGAGCATGGTTAGAAAATGGCGTTCTATATTAGTGAGATGGTGTTAAGTAATTAAGTGGAAACCAATTGGCCTATCAGTCAAAAGCTTAAAGGATTCCACACCAAGTTTGGAATTCAATTTTCAAAAGACACCATTTCTTTCATATTATAGGATTTAAAGCTTATTGTCGTGTACTGCGGACATAATTTGTCCATCGAGAATGCTGTAAATTCAGAACCATTTATCGATCCAAGTGTTATGAGAAAACAACATCGGAACTTTAAAGCTTATTGTCGTGTACTGCGAACATAATTTGTCCATCGAGAATGCTATACATTCAGAACCATTTATCGATCCAAGTGTTATGAGAAAACAACGTCACAACTTTAAGCTTATTGTCGTGTACTGCCGACATAATTTCTCATGATGAGAAGGTTTTCGACTTTTTGTCAGAACTTTAGATGGAAAATTGTATTTAGCAACATTTAAAGTTTCTTCATTTTATGATTTGTGCGGCTATATAGTCCCTACACCTCAATTCAATTTTTGAAACACCTCTTCTTGATGGAACATATACCACTCAAAAGATTATCCATTGATATTGTACAAACCCACCAAGAGCATATTTCCTAAAAAAAAAGAATTGGAAGATATTCTATAACATCAAAAACTATGGAGGAATATTTTTTCGAGGTAGCAAAGCATCATAAGTATGTTATCCTCCAAATTGCGGATGTCATCTACTGTGAGTGATCTTGTGCTTAAATCATAGAAGAAAACACTTCTCCTTCCAAAGGCAAAACAAATTTTATAAGTATATATACGTAATTCCTATCAATTTAAATTCCCACTAATATTATATGTTATGTAAAATATGCCTGCAAATGCTTGATGAACATTTTGTGGTGATAGTCCATAAAAGGAAAACAGAAGGAGGTGCTGCATCATAACATTACAATTGTGACTTTTCATACCAATAAACTTCCCTTTACTTTTGTCGACACAGTTACAAAGCATACACGTCTGACAATTAAACGTTATGTACAAATCAATCAAAGAACTCATCCTTCAAATCTGAATCTAGTTTGTAAATGAAAACATGACATTTACCTTGCTTTTTCACATGAAGTTCGCTACGAGAACAAATATCAACCAAATCTAGTGCAGACTTCACATTATCTTTCAGTTTCCCTTTGACATTTAGAACACTGTTCATCAGATTGTCAAAAAATTTCTTCTCAAGATGTATGGCATCTATATTATTTCGAAACAAATGATCCTTTCAATATGGCAAATCCTAGAAATACTCTTTGTATGATAATTTTGGTGTTCTCCAACACCATCTATTGGATAATGTCCATTTTCACCAGCGTTTAGCGCCTTAAGAGCACTGAAATCTCTTAAATGGTTCAGTAAATCACTGTCAAGTAATTCAAAAGGTGGACTGTCAAACACCGTCTTGTTCTTCTTATCGTACTCCCAGTGCCGATCTAATATATTATAATGCCCTAAGCCATTTCGAAAAATTATGTTTTTATATCTCTATAATATTATTTGAGAAGTCAGTTTCCTATGTGTAGTTTTCATGTTAATTTTAGAGTAGTCAATTACAAAAGTATTTTTAATGAATTGAAAATATTATGCATAATGTCATTATTATAATTTTTTCATTTTATTTTCCTTTTTGTTTCATATTTTTTTGCTTTTAATTTCCTTTTTTAATCATAATGTTTTCTTAAACTACTAAAATATATATATATATATATATATATATATATATATATATATAAATTTGATATTTTATTTAATAACTAATAATGAATATATTGTTTAAAGAAGATAATTTTTAAAATATTTTACCTTAAATAATATAATAAATAATAAAATAAAACAACCAAAAATATTTTCTATATATATGTTTAGATCAAAAGATCAAAAGTGGAAACAAAATATTTTTAATAATATAAATCAACCATCAACCATTTTAAAAATGAATAAAATTAAATTAAATTAATAATAAAAGGAAATGAAATCAATTAATCCAAAGAGATTTAAAAACACACACAAAATGGACGATGATTTCAATTTCACATACTTAGCATTTCTAACCAACTTACACTATTGCATGAAAAA
This sequence comes from Brassica rapa, assembly GCF_000309985.2. Lineage (NCBI taxonomy): Eukaryota > Viridiplantae > Streptophyta > Magnoliopsida > Brassicales > Brassicaceae > Brassica > Brassica rapa. The sequence continues at coordinate 10,350,832 of NC_024798.2, forward strand.
CAAGTAAAATGAAGTAGAGGCAGTGCCGGTCTAACATATTATAATGCCCTAAGCCATTTCAAAAAATTATGCCTTTATATCTCTATAATATTATTTTAGAAGTTAGTTTCCTATGTGTAGTTTTCATGTTAATTTTAGAGTAGTTAATTACAAAAGTATTCTTAATGAATTGAAAATATTATGCATAATGTCATGGGGAAATTTCAATAATACACTTTGTGGTGTACCACTTTTCACTTTTACCACCACTAAATGAACATTTTCAAAAATACCTTCTTCACTAAATGGCAAAAGACTAAATTAACCTTTCCTTATCTTCAACCATAAACGCCTCTTTTCAGATCTATCTTCTCTCTCGTGGAGATCCGCCGTCTCCGTATTCATGAGTTTCACGGTGTCCGTCTTTAACGAGTTCGTCGTCTTCTTCGTCAAGCTTCTCTTTCGTCATCCTCAAACATGTCGTTGCTGTATTTATGAGCTTCACCGTGTCTGTCTTTAACGAGTTCGTCGTCTGCTTCATCGAGTCCCGCCGTCGTCGTATTCATGAAATTCAGCGTGTATGTCTTTAACGAGTTTGTGTTTTAGTATCAATTGCTCTTTCTACGATGAATTATGAAAGTAAGACGTTTTAAATTTGCTTCTCTCTTTCTTCCAAATATGTTGATTTAGTTTTTTTTTTTTGGCTGATTAGTGACAGTTCTGTCTATCTTGGTTCCTTATAATTTCTGGAAAAGTTTCCAATGAAACAATCAAACAAGATTGCTTTAGACTTCTCATTTGAACATGTTGATCTAAAAGAAACAGTTTTGATAGTGAATATTGAGTTTGGCAACTTAGAACCATTTATAAATCTGGGTTTTAAGTAATTTTAGGGTTTTTTCCTTTCTGTTATCCAAAAATAGAATACAGTTAATTTGGATTTGTCATCTGAAGGGTTCTGGCTAAGAGAGAGATTATCGATAGTAAACACTGCATATTAAAGAATTATAACCCCTTATAAACCTAGATTTTAGGTTATTGTTGATAATGCAACTCAACGATTTACAGGGTTCTATAAAAGAAGTATTTTTAACAAGAGTTGTATATATCTATACATATAAATGTGTGAACTCAAGAAGTCTTTTGTTGTGTTATCCTATATTATTTGTAAGACTTTTGTCGAAATACATGAACACTATGCTTATCCATCTTAGACCATGATTAGAAGTTCATATCATCGTTTTATTAAGTTCATATCATTGATGCTTCAGACTTCTCATTTGAACATGTCGATTTAAGAGAGGTATTTTCCAATAGTACACTTCATATTAAGGAATTATAACCCCTTATAAATCTGGGTTTTAGGATATTGCTGATAATACATCTCAACGATTTACAAGGTGTTATAAAAGAAGTTTTTAAACAAGAGTTCATCGTATATATCTATAGAACAACATATAAACGTGTGAACATGAGAAGTCTTGTGTTGTGTTATCCTATATTCTTTGTAAGACTGTTACCAAAATACATGAACATTATGCTTGGATAAGGTATCTTTACACGATTAAAAGTTAACATTATCTTTTTATTTCGTCAGGCAGTTAGATAGCAATGAATTTTGCACATCTTCGTGATTCCTCTGAGGATTTATGAAGCTGGAACAGATCCACTAGACAATCCAAAAGTGATTATCCAATCGGTGTCTTGGTCAATAATGTGAAGCATTTTATAAAAGATTATAAATGTAGTTTTATATGGGTTTATAAATTTGTAAATTAGAGATTTGGGAGACTTATAAAACTTGTTTGTTATTTGTTACATCTTTTGGTTAATACAATGTTTGGATTCTCTAAGGAATACAAACATTTGGTGACCCCAACGCATCCAGATCTTAATGACATATATTTTGACAGTGTTGTACAATTAGTTCAACAAAGATATAAAAAGAAGAAAAGTTAATGGGAACAAAATTTTGTGGATTTACTTTTTGCAGTATATGATATAGAGCAATAACACATGAAAGAAGATAAAAGTGAAGAGAAAAGAAATTTAAAGGGCAAATAAGAGTTTATAAATCATTTACAAAAGTTTATAAAACATTTTTGTAAGTTTATAAGCGATTTATAAATATTTATAAATTATTTGTAAGAGTTTCTAAGATCTATGGTTCACTTTCTCAGATCAACCAATGGGGGTAGATCTATGATTATTGATGAATGTAAATAATTTATAAGGGTTTATAAAAGCAATTTATAAACTATTTATAAAAGTTTATAAAAATGTTATGAAAGCATATATTCAATTTATAAGGGGTATTATAAGAGTTGTATAGGTTTATAAATCAACTAAAAGAGTCTATAACCATTTAGAAAGCTTTACAAAACAACTTATAATGGTTTGTATAATAGTTTATAAGGGTTTATAAAGGTATATAAATATTTTATAAGGGTTTATAAAAATAATTTATAAAATTGATACACCATTATAAAATAATTTATAAGGGTATGTAAAATTATTTGTAGGAGTCTATAAACCATTTATAAAGACATATAAGATTTGTAAGTCCGACAAAGGAGGTTTCTTCGTTCGTGGAGCTGAAGCGGTGGGGTCTGAAGCGGTGGAGCATTGTTCGCTGTCCTCATGTGCCTCAGAATCTGCCACGTATCATCATCTCTTTATAAAACATGCACGTGTTCTTTATTTTTATGAATTTAATCTTGTGTATCAAAGTGTTGGGCTCTAAGCCGAAAGACTTGTGCCCACAATTTCAGCCCATGAGGCTTAAATGAAAAGAATGTTGACAAGAAAAAGATTTATAAGGGTTTATAAAAGATTTTAATGGGTTTTGAAGAGTTTGTATAGGGTTTACAAAAAAATATAAAGGTTTTATAAGACTTTATCAAAAAATTTATAAATAGTTTAGAGAGTCTTTTTAAGCTGTTAGAGAAATATCTATTCAGCCAAAAAACATATCAGAAGAATCAGGTGGTATTTTGAAGTGTTACAACCTTTTATTTCATGAAATCAGGTGTAGAGTGTATGACAAAGCGTTGTAAGTATATTAAGAAATGAAGCATTGTTAAAAGATAGTTGCTTGTTACTAGTACTTAATCTGAAGGATGAATGCTTCTTGAGACATTAAGAAACATACATTCAGAAAGAAGTCGTTATAGTCTTCTTTGAGTGTGAATTCAGCTGAATCAAACCACCAAGCAAGAGGAGTAGAAGGCATCATCATCATATAGCCATGGCGGATTGGGGAGCACCAAGTTGATGAGCTCTTCAAGCAATCAGTAGACTTAGGATATTTTATTTTGATTTACAAGAATGTATAAATTGATTCATATAGGTTTATAAATAGATTTGTAATACTTTATAAAATATCTACTGCAGTGTATAAGAGTTTATGAAGGTAATTATTTTATGAAGTCTTATAACATTTTATAGAGGCTTATAAATCTGTATATAAGGGTTTATAAAAATATTATAAGAGTTTAATAATCTTCATCGCACAATTTGTAAGAGAAAATAAATCTTTTTCAAGAGTTTATAAATCTTTTATAAGATTTTATAAATCTTTACATTTAGAAGTAAAATATTCATAAAGCTATTATAAGTTTAAAAAGTTTAAAAATAAAAATCGGTGATATAAATACATGAAGATACTCGTTACTAATTTTCTTAAAAAAGAAACTAGAGTAAATGTAAAGTACAAATGATTTACAGCTTACAATCACTTATAAGAACACGTGTTACACATATATATTACAGAAAGACATGTGTCTTGTTTCTCTTATATGTGTCAAGAACATATATATTACATATAAAAACATGTGTCTTCTCTCTCTTTCTGCAACTCCAATCTTCTTGAAAATTGTGTTTCCCTCTGAAAACATAAAAACATAGGGCTAAATATATATATTGTTTTACGGTTTCTTTTATAAGGCCTTATAAATATAAAAATTGTAATAAATACCTCAAGCGGATTACCTTTATAAAATCACTTATAAATTTTATAAGAGCTTATAAAACCTTGTATCAACCATCTATAAAGTTTTTAAAACATATATAAATATTTATAAAGCTATTAAAAGAGTTTATAAAACTATTTACAAGAACTTATAAGCTATTTATAAGAGTTTTTACATTTATTTATAAGTGTTCATAAATTAATTTACAAGGTTTATAAATCTATTTATAAGAGTTTATAAATCACCAAATTAACCAACTTTCCACCATTTCTTTGCTTATTAAAGAACATCATTCTTTTACAGTTTCTTTTATAAGGCCTTATAAAAAGGTATAATTGAGTATTGAGATGATTCATTGAGAGATACTTGGGGTTTCTGAATTTATAATGGTTTATAAAAAATTATAATGGGTTTACAATACCACAATGTTAGATGAACGCCTCAGTTCTGCAGATGCACATAATGTATCCAGAACAGATATATAGCCTTCTAAGACCTTTCTCACAGCAATAGCAAAAGCCTGATTAACAAGAGTATAGCAGCTCTTGTTATTGGCTTCTTCATTTTCACCTACTTTACAGCTCCCCCTGTCCCACAACTTCCAACTTGAAGTTTATGAAATGGGTCTACGAAGTTATGGAGAAGAAAGACCAAAGAACCAAAGCATCATATGTTTCAAAGAATCTGTCCCAAGGCGTCAGTGCTTGATAACCGATGCCACAAGCTCAGACTTTGGTAGGTTGTCCTATCAGCTGGCTGAGAGCATAATACATAAGAGAGCTTATGTATGCTAATAAGAGAAGACTCAACACCTTGCAGGGCATTCAACACCAACCTAACCAAGCTTAATTCCTATTAAAAAGCAATAAAATTGTCAGAAAATATGGCCAAAAGTATAAGTAGTCTCAATATACGTCTTTCATCTAAGCACTAAAGATATTCCATTGTTTTGTAATTAATTACTAAGAATAGAAATCTGAGAACATCACATCGTAATCTTCCCAAAGATAATGATTTTGCTGTAACTCAATACAGTACATCGAGTACTAAACTCAAAAAAAAAAATTGATACTTCTTTTTCCCCAAATCATTCCTTATTAGGTTTCCGATCCTAGCCACTCAAGCAAAATGCAAAGCTCATGTTTCCACGCATACAAACATGAAAAGCGTAAATGGTGAACTTACAGAGACAAAGGAAGAAGATAGAGGAGAAGCACGAGTTGGAGGAGGAAATTGGCGGCTCTGAGAATGTAAGGACTCCCAATTACTTGGTGGAAAGGTAAAGCTCCTCCTGTTTGAGCTTCTCCAGAAGCGAATCAACGCTCGTCGCCATCGTCATTATTTCTCAATGAAGGAGAAAGTGACAGATCGTCTTTTTCACCTGAGCTTGTAGAGTTTTTTAGCTTCGTCGGAGAATTCGTCAGCGCCGTCAAATCCGCCGGAGAACTCGCCAGCGCCGTCCGAAGAACTCGTCAGTGTCGTCGGATTTGATCACCGTCGAATTCGAAATCAATCTGGGAACTCTCAGATTTAGAATTGGGGGAGAAAGTGAGTAATTTAGGTTTAATTATTCAAGGGTATAATTGTACTTTGTCTATTAAAATTTTAATGGTAAAGTTGAAAAGTGTAAAGTTGAAAAGTGGTATTAGCAAAGTGGTATTAGTGGCAATTCCCCTAATGTCATTATTATAATTTTTTATTTTATTTTCCTTTTTGTTTAATAATTTTTTGCTTTTAATTTCCTTTTTTTTTATCATAATGTTTTCTTAAACTACTAAAATATGGAAATTATATATATATATATATATAATTTCGATATTTTATTTAATACCTAATAATGAATATATTGTTTAAAAAAGATAATTTTTAAAATATTTTACCTTAAATAATATAATAAATAATAAAATAAAACAACCAAAAATATTTTCTATATATATGTTTAGATCAAAAGATTAAAAGTGGAAACAAAATATTTTTAATAATATAAATCAACCATCAACCATTTTAAAAATGAATAAAATTAAATTAAATTAATAATAAAAGGAAATGAAATCAATTAATCCAAAGAGATTTAAAAACACACACAAAATGGACGATGATTTCAATTTTACATACTTAGCATTTCTAACCAACTTACACTATTGCATGAAAAACAAGTAAAATGAAGTAGAGGCAATGCCGGTCTAACATATTATAATGCCCTAAGCCATTTCAAAAAATTATGCCTTTATATATCTATAATATTAATTGAGAAGTTAGTTTCCTATGTGTAGTTTTCATGTTAATTTTAGAGTAGTCAATTACAAAAGTATTCTTAATGAATTGGAAATATTATGCATAATGTCATTATTATAATTTTTTTATTTTATTTTCCTTTTTGTTTAATAATTTTTTGTTTTTAATTTCCTTCTTTTTATCATAATTTTTTCTTAAACTACTAAAATATGGAAATTATATATATATATATATATATATATATATAAATATAATTTTGATATTTTATTTAATAACTAATAATGAATATATTGTTTAAAGAAGATAATTTTTAAAATATTTTACATTAAATAATAAAATAAAACAACCAAAAATATTTTCTATATATATGTTTAGATCAAAAGATTAAAAGTGGAAACAAAATATTTTTAATAATATAAATCAACCATCAACCATTTTAAAAATGAATAAAATTAAATTAAATTAATAATAAAAGGAAATGAAATCAATTAATCCAAAGAGATTTAAAAACACACACAAAATGGACGATGATTTCAATTTCACATACTTAGCATTTCTAACCAACTTACACTATTGCATGAAAAACAAGTTAAATGAAGTAGAGGCAGTGCCGGTCTAACATATTATAATGTCCTAAGCCATTTCAAAAAATTATGTCTTTATATCTCTATAATATTATTTAAGAAGTTAGTTTCCTATGTGTAGTTTTCATGTTAATTTTAGAGTAGTCAATTACAAAAGTATTCTTAATGAATTGAAAATATTATGCATAATGTCATTATTATAATGTTTTATTTTATTTTCCTTTTTGTTTAATAATTTTTTGTTTTTAATTTCGTTTTTTTTATCATAATGTTTTCTTAAACTACTAAAATGTGGAAATTATATATATATATATATATATATATATAATTTCGATATTTTATTTAATAACTAATAATGAATATATTTTTTAAAGAAGATAATTTTTAAAATATTTTACCTTAAATAATATAATAAATAATAAAATAAAACAACCAAAAATATTTTCTATATATATGTTTAGATCAAAAGATTAAAAGTGGAAACAAAATATTTTTAATAATATAAATCAACCATCAACCATTTTAAAAATGAATAAAATTAAATTAAATTAATAATAAAAGGAAATGAAATCAATTAATCCAAAGAGATTTAAAAACACACACAAAATGGACGATGATTTCAATTTCACATACTTAGCATTTCTAACCAACTTACACTATTGCATGAAAAACAAGTAAAATGATGTAGAGGCAGTGCCGGTCTAACATATTATAATGTCCTAAGCCATTTCAAAAAATTATGCCTTTATATCTCTATAATATTATTTGAGAAGTTAGTTTCCTATGTGTAGTTTTCATGTTAATTTTAGAGTAGTCAATTACAAAAGTATTCTTAATGAATTGAAAATATTATGCATAATGTCATTATTCTAATTTTTGTATTTTATTTTCTTTTGTTTAATAATTTTTTGTTTTTCATTTCCTTCTTTTTATCATAATTTTTTCTTAAACTACTAAAATATGGAAATTATATATATATATATATATATAATTTCGATATTTTATTTAATAACTAATAATGAATATATTGTTTAAAGAAGTTAATTTTTAAAATATTTTACCTTAAATAATAAAATAAAACAACCAAAAATATTTTCTATATATACGTTTAGATCAAAAGATTAAAAGTGGAAACAAAATATTTTTAATAATATAAATCAACCATCAACCATTTTAAAAATGAATAAAATTAAATTAAATTAATAATAAAAGGAAATGAAATCAATTAATCCAAAGATATTTAAAAACACACACAAAATGGACGATGATTTCAATTTCACATATTTAGCATTTCTAACCAACTTACACTATTGCATGAAAAACAAGTAAAATGAAGTAGAGGCAGTGCCGGTCTAACATATTATAATGCCCTAAGCCATTTCAAAAAATCATGTCTTTATATCTCTCTAATATTATATAAGAAGTTAGTTTCCTATGTGTAATTTTCATGTTAATTTGAGAGTAGTCAATTACAAAAGTATTCTTAATGAATTGAAAATAGTATGCATAATGTCATTATTATAAAGGCAAATCTCCAAAATAGCACCTTTCTAAGTTTATATCACAAAAATAGCACTCAAAAACTAAAATGACCAAAATAGCATTTTATCTTTTGAAAAATTTAAATTTATTTATTTTTCAAAATTTGAAATCTTATCCCCAAAACCTCACTTCTCAACTCTAAACCCTAAAACCTAAACTCTAAACCCTAAACCCTAAATTCTAAACCCTAAACTCTACCCCTTGAGTGCTATTTTTGTGATTTTTGGCCTTGAGTGCTAGTTTGGGAACAAAAACTTGATTTAGTGCTATTTTGGTCTTTTTCTCTTATTATAATTTTTTATTTTATTTTCCTTTTTGTTTAATAATTTTGTGTTTTTAATTTCCTTTAATTATATATATATATATATATATATTCGATATTTTATTTAATAACTAATAATGAATATATTTTTTAAAGAAGATAATTTTTAAAATATTTTACCTTAAATAATATAATAAATAATAAAATAAAACAACCAAAAATATTTTCTATATATATGTTTAGATCAAAAGATTAAAAGTGGAAACAAAATATTTTTAATAATATAAATCAACCATCAACCATTTTAAAAATGAATAAAATTAAATTAAATTAATAATAAAAGGAAATGAAATCAATTAATCCAAAGAGATTTAAAAACACACACAAAATGGACGATGATTTCAATTTCACATACTTAGCATTTCTAACCAACTTACACTATTGCATGAAAAACAAGTAAAATGAAGTAGAAGCAGTGCCGGTCTAACATATTATAATGCCCTAAGCCATTTCAAAAAATTATGTCTTTATATCTCTATAATATTATTTGAGAAGTTAGTTTCCTATGTGTAGTTTTCATGTTAATTTTAGAGTAGTCAATTACAAAAGTATTCTTAATGAATTGGAAATATTATGCATAATGTCATTATTATAATTTTTTTTTATTTTCGTTTTTGTTTAATAATTTTTTGTTTTTAATTTCCTTCTTTTTATCATTATGTTTTCTTAAACAACTAAAATATGGAAATTATATATATATATATATATATATATATATATTTTTTTTTTTTGTCGTCAACTATTACAGACTCATACTGACTCTGTAAACCAAACCGGGTGATCTGCATCCATGTGAACGACAGCATCCATGTGAACGACAAAAGACGGTTGCTTCCTAGCACTGCGTGCTAGTCTATCCGCCATTGTATTTTGCGTCCTTGGTACATAGATGATCTCTGATCTGGTGAAGCTCTCTTTTAGGGTCTTGACATCCTCCAAGTAATTTGCAAAAGCTGGCCATTCATCTGGTTCCGAAACCATCTTCACCAATTGAGAACAATCCGTTGCAAACGTAACCTGAAACTGACGTAAATTCCTCATACATTCCATTGCCCAAAGAAGCGCTTCCATCTCCGCATGAAGGGGAGAGATACTAGCCCTCACATTCCTTGCCCCCAACAATCCCTCAAATCCTTCTAAGGTGCTGAGCCAACCTTGTCCTGAAAAAATGTCCCCCTCTTTCCATGAACCATCTGTGAAACACCATCTTCCTGGAATTGACGGCAATGTCGTATCCACTTGTTGTGGTATTATCCTCTGTTCATTCAATATTTGTGCTTCAGCCCACAGTGTTGATTCTGTTTCCGCTAATTTAAGTGTATCCATGGGATCCATATCCAAATTACTGAAGACTTTATTATTCCTAGCTTTCCAGATGTACCATAGTATCCATGCAAACTGATGATCTTCCAGCTGCGGAAAAACTCTCCAAAATAGATGATCCATGTTTGTGAAGAGAGAACTTGTTGGGAAAATATCTGGATTTGATGGTATCTTCGAGAGAGCCCAGATCTGGAGTGCCGGAGGACATTCAAAAAACACATGGTTTATTGATTCCTCATGGGCTCCACATCTTGCACAACAAAGATCCCCTTGAATCCCCCTTGCCTGTAAATTCTTCCTTACTGATATACATCCTGTCACCAATTGCCATAGAAAATGTTTTAACTTTGGTGGACACCTTATCTTCCAACAGAACGCCTTCAGAACATTCACTGTGGTGCCAATCAGCAATGGTGGTCTCTTCCTATCTGGATAAATCCGTTCTACCTGATAACCCGATTTGACCGTGTATTTCCCATTTTTTGTGAAGTGCCACCCATCTCTGTCTACCCTCTGAATCCTGCTCAGTGGTAAGCTTTCTATAAGTTTCGCATCCTGTGGATCCACCAATAACTGAATTGCCTGTGAGTTCCAAGTACGTGAGGTAGAGTCAATGAGAGACTCCACTGTAAGATCCGAGTATAAATTGTGTTGATTTTTATTTGCTGGTCTCGGGCGAGTGGTTGGGAGCCATGGATCATTCCATACAGATAAATTATATATATATATATATAATTTCGATATTTTATTTAATAACTAATAATGAATATATTTTTTAAAGAAGATAATTTTTAAAATATTTTACCTTAAATAATATAATAAATAATAAAATAAAACAACCAAAAATATTTTCTATATATATATGTTTAGATCAAAAGATTAAAAGTGGAAACAAAATATTTTAATAGAATAAATAAATCATCAACCATCTGCTTTATATATTGATAATTTAATATAACTAATAGAATTAATAAATTATGTTTGTCAATAGATTCAAAAAATATATTTTCTAAAATAATAAAATTTTAATTTATTTTTAATATTTATCAAAAGGATACATAATAAATGATAAAAACTACAAAGATATATTTAAAAATATAAAATAAAAAATGAAATTTTTATAATGTTTAATATGATTTTAGCTATTTAAAATTCAAATACTTGTAGTAAAAATTTAACTCAGTAAACCCCAAAAATAAATAAGTAAATCAATGAAATTTTTAAACCTAGATTGCATATATAACTAAAATAAATATATTATTTAAGCACTATTTACATATGATATATATATATATATATATATATGTTTTCAAATAATATAAAATTTCTAAATATATGAAAATAACTAATAATTTTTATAATGATATATATATATTAATTAAAAAGTAATTAATTATTAATTATTAATTATTATGTATATATTTATATCTTTGCATGAGCATAGGAAAATCACCAAGTAAGTATATATATAATCCAAAAGCATATAACAGCAGTAATAAAAAAAAAAACTTTCATTAAACAATCAAGTTTCACAAAAGGTTTGTAAGGAAACAAAAAGAATAGAATAGAAAATACTTATTAACGAAATATCAATCTTTTTGCTTATTTTCCTTCAAATCACTACTTAAACTTATGTAATCAAGTTTTTCGAAAATAACAGTCTCAACTGAGGGCCTGACTGGTTTAACCGCAGCGGTTGCGGTTTCTAGCAGTTTTAAGAGATTTGTACGACTGGTTCTGCGGTTAGAAATTTGTGCGTTTGCGGGATACTTATGACTGGTTAACTACCAAATGCAGCAGCTGTTAAATAATAAATTAATAATATTTACATTTTATACAATTATAAAAATATAAAAAATAATAATATTATAATAAATATAAAATTTATATTTAGAAAGTTATAGTTTAAATTTTTTAAAAATATAGAAAATATTTTTATTTTAAAGTTTTATAATATTAATTAAAATTTAATTGATATATTTTAGCATTTTTATAATTTCACTTTAATTTTTTTATTGAATTTTTTTATTTTTGTATTTATATTGTTTTGGAAAAAAAAAAAATTTTATCCTCCCGAAAACGCCCGCAACCGCAAACGCTAGCTGGAACCAGCTTTTGAATTTATGAGGTTCAGAGCGATTTGGAGCGATTTGGAGCGGTTTAGAGCGGTTTGAACGATTGTTGCAAAACGCCAGCAACCGCTACTAACCGCAAAAGCTGTGTTTGCGGGTGGTAGCGGGAAAACCAGTCATACCCTGACTATCATTAAGATTGGTGAACACAAAAGAAGAGCAAACTCGTAACGACTCCTAATAATGTCAACACGTGGTAATGCTCTCATCACAATTTTTTAGTTTTTATAAAAATTTAGAAATTAATAAATTAGTCACGTACCTCTCGTTAATACGAAGATTATGATCTAAGAATTGAAGCAATAGAAAATAAATTGGAAAAACGACAGAAAAGAAAGAGACAACACGAAAAACTATTTAGTAGCTAACTTTTAATTAGGGTTTTAGTTGTAATCTAAAATAGAAATTAACAAATATTATTCTAATTAATTATTCCCATAAGTATTATTTTAGCTAAGAAAACCTTACAAACCTTAATTATTTGTAAAAAGTAAAAAAAAAACTAAAATATGTCCCATTGACAACAAAAACATATGCTCTTGTAAAATTTTCTGCCCTAAGCCACGGCTTCACCCGCGTATGCAATAGACCGGCCCAGCGTACTCCTATGATATGGTGAGGATGATCGTCTCGTAGAAATCTCTTGTGAAAATCAAACCAATACATTTTGTGTCTATGTTTCAATTGGAAAGCATATGTGTTATCTTGGAAATGATTGCATGATAGACTCCAATGAGTTTTCCAACCATATAACATATCATATGTTGTAGAATCACATATTGTCTGCATATGAACATTTTCTTCACACAAAATATCGTATATAAGAACATTGTGATTCAGTAATAGTTTAACTCATATATCCATGGATGAAGAAATATATCAAGTGGTCTCTTAGGATGTTCTGCCCGGTTATGAGAACGAAAAGGAATAAAAACTCGCGTGCAAAATCTAGCGGTAAGTTTTAAGGTGTCATATTACTGACTAAAATGAATATTTTCTATGATTTTCAAATGGGTTAAAACCATCTATACATAGTCCAAAATAAAAATTTCTTCTCTCATACAAAAATTCTTAATATAATGAATGGAATTACTTCCACGCTTCTGCATCTTAAGAATGTGCAATATCACCATCTGCTGAATGTTATGCATGCCATCTCATTGGTTATGATGTGCGTTCTGGTTGATACAGCCTCTTCAACCATTCTGTCAGCAGAAAATATCACATCCGTTTATATGGAACTTGAACTCTTTCCCTAGTATCTTGATAGCAAGATTTTCGACAAAAGTGACATCTTTTTTTTTTTTTCATCATCTATTGTAAATCATGCAATTATCGATGCATACATTGATCATCTTATATGGTAAAACAAGACCAGTTACAAGTTTATGAACCTCGTAATATGAACCATGTGTAAGATTATCTTCAAATGGGTTAAAACCATCTATACATAGTCCAAAATAAAAATTTCTTCTCTCATACAAAAATTCTTAATATAATGAATGGAATTACTTCCACGCTTCTGCATCTTAAGAATGTGCAATATCACCATCTACTGAATGTTATGCATGACATCTCATTGGTTATGATGTGCGTTCTGGTTGATACAGCCTCTTCAACCATTCTGTCAGCAGAAAATATCACATCCGTTTATATGGAACTTGAACTCTTTCCCTAGTATCTTGATAGCAAGATTTTCGACAAAAGTGACATCTTTTTTTTTTTGGTTTTCATCATCTATTGTAAATCATGCAATTATCGATGCATACATTGATCATCTTATATGGTAAAACAAGACCAGTTACAAGTTTATAAACCTCGTAATATGAACCATGTGTAAGATTATCTTCAAATAGAATCTCCTGAAAAATTAGTGATCGCATCCACATATTATTCAACCAAATTATAAATCACTTTTATGGCCATATATCTATTTGTGGGCGATAAAGGTGAATGATCACCTCTACATTTTTGTACAATGCATGCTGCACCTAACATATCAAAATATCTTTTTGTTTCTAAACTAGATTCGTCTCTTATATCTCTTTTCTCAACAATCGACGATAAATTTTCTCAATATGCATCATTTACCATATGAACAGCACATACACCATAATTACATTCATGTTAGCCTTCTCGATTCATCTAACCTATCCAAAGTATGAGGCTCACTAGTACTATCATAATCTGGTCGTTTTCTATGAAAATACCAAATCTTATAGCATGGTATAAATCTATTCATATATAAATGCTTCCAAATTTCCTCATTTTTAATACTCATATTATTCTGATAAGTAGAGTATGAAAATTTCAACTTACAGATTTTTGTAACTTGCGGTTGTCGTTACCCATAAACTCAGTAATAACATCTAAATAATCTTGTCTGAGTAAATTTGTTTCTGTACATAACAAACAAATATAATTAGGAAAAGACATGTTTTGTGTTTTTCTTGTGAGGAAGGAGAAATGATATTTACATATGAATGTTGGACAAATTCCTAACAAATTATCAATAGATTCTTGACAAAAGATAAATTTCAGGAATTCATCAAAATTTTTAAAAATTTAACGATAATAAACTTCGTCGGGAATCCGTAAAAATTTATAGCGGCTGGTTCATGTATATACTATTTTTATCAGAAATTCGTCAGTAAATTCACAACAGATCTGTTCTATTAGAATTTCATAATAAATTTGTTACAGATTTCTTACAAGTTGCTATACATATTCCATTTTGTCAATTTATCATCTGATATTCCTCTGTTTTTTTTGTAGTATTATAGAATGTTATGAGGGAGATTTACCAAATATGACTCAAAACTTGATTTTGATTGCAAAAGTATACCCAAACTTGAATCAAATGCAAAAGTAATTCAAAAGCTTTGTGAAATTACAGTCAGCCCCTTATGACCAAATAAAAAAACAGAACTCATTTTTACGAAAATATCTCTGCTAAGTCTTCTCAGTCTTCTGAGATTATGTTAAGTCTTCTGGACGACGTCCACGGAAGTGGTCTTGTACAGTTGATCTTAAAAATAATTTATAAATTTTGTAAAACATATTTTGATAAGCGAAAAATCCCAAAATTAAAATCATGTAATTATAAACAGTTTTAAGTGATATAAATTAAGATGTAATAAAATTGAATTGTTTTCAACATAGATGAGTGAAAGTAGTTAATCATGATATTCTTTGATCTAGGGTTTGTCAACATATGTTGTAGTATTGTATGTATTCTTAGGCTTAGATTTTGGAAAGCTTAAATGTTTTTTTCAAAAATTAAATTTTTATCTACATGTGATTATTTCTGTGTATAGTAAACACTTTTTAAGTTTAATTTGATTTTATGAAGTGTTTAGTTAGTTAATTTAGTTTAGGGGTTATGTTTAGGGTCTAGACGACTAACATGTAAGTCGTCTGGGAAGTCTTCTAACTCCAACTAAAAATATTTTAGTTTTTCGCTAAAAATATTTTAGTTTTCCGCTAAAAATATTGAAGTCTTGTGGGCGACTTACAAGTAAGTCGTCTAATAAATCTTCTGATCGAAAATATTTAACTTTATTGGAATTTTTGTCTTCATATATTAAAAAAATACACATTCTCTCTCCTTCTCTCAAATGGTTGCAACAAAAATAGTATGTTCCTCATTCTAAAACTCTTCAACCTCTCTCTAATTTCTTTGAACATATAAACACCAAGCTTTATATCAATATATTATTTTGTCTCATGTCTTTCTCACTAGTTTATCTTGTTTTGTAGGTTTTTCATCACATGGTTCTCATCTTCCACTCAATTAAATGTAGATTTATTAATTTTAGATATGTATTTTTGTGTATTCTATAAAAGTAAATATCTATATTCCACTCATTTTCTCTGTTTTTAAGCCATTTGAACGTTTTTGGAAATGCAGGTTTTTCAGATATGGATTTGGATATGCAGGTTTTTCAGATCTGGAAGACTTCTAGGCTAGAAGACTTTCAGACAACTTCCAGGAAGTCTTCCATACGACTTCCAGGAAGTCTTCTGATGGAATCTTCTCCCATGTCTCCCTTTCATAATAGATCTGAGCGTTTTGGTAAGTTCTTATGTTGATTTTTTTTCATTTGGTAACCTCCTGTTGCATAAAATTCATTTTTTTTCCCAAACTAAAACTCTCCAAACCCATAATCTCTTTGACTTGAAAACACTAAACTTTATATGAATTTTTCACTTTTGTCTCATGTCTTTCTCGCTAATCTATCTTTTTGTTGCATGTTTTAATCAGATGGTTCTCATCTTCCACTTGGATATGTACTTTGTGTGTTCTATAAAAGTATTTTTATCTAATTTTCCACTCATTTTCTTTGTTTTAAATTCATTTGAACGTTTTTTGATATGATATGCAGGTTTTACAAATCTAGGTTTGATATACATGTTTTTCAGATCTGGATCAGACTTTGGAAGACCTATGGGAATTCTTCTCGAAATTCTTCTAAAATATAATGCGCTAGAAGACTTCCAGGAAGTCTTTCAGACGACTTCCAGGAAGTCTTCTTCCATATCAAGTGGAGTCTAAGCTTGTCTTTGTAGAGGAATGATCTATAATAGTTTTGTGTGTGGTATGTTTTGTGATTTTCATGTGCACTCCTTTAGTTGTAACTTTTTTTTTGTATATTGGAAGAGATATTAATGAAAAAGTTTGGTAAATATGTTTGTTTTCCACGACATTATCTTGCCAAATTTACTTGACATAGTTGAAGTTATTGATAAAACTTCAATAGGAAAACACAATAACACAAAAATTAATCAACTTTATTACAACTAAGGGAGAAGAATTCTCAAGAAAACTTAGTCAAATTCACAAAAGATAAAACATTACATAAGTTCAAAGCTAGAACACTTTCAATAGATACATAAGTAAAAAGTATATCTTATGATCTGAGAAGACACATTGAATCATGTTACTTGATATTCTTGAAGTTACTTAACACTTTTGAAAATTAAATAAGCATATTTTTTAGTTACTTAACAAATTTACAAAAACTAACGTAGAAGACTTCCACGGAAGTCTTCTCAATTAGCTAGAAACTTTACTAATCATAAATGTTGGTAACCTTATAAATATCACCAATTAAGTTATAAATTTCATTCAGTATCCCCAATATTGACTAATGTACATGAATTAACAAAAAAAAAAGTCTTTATAGTTTTAGAGAAAATGAAAGTTTATTAAATATTGACGCAGACGATTTCCACGGAGGTCGTCTGGTGGACTTCTAGGAAGTCGTCTATTTAGGTTAGTTTTGCAATTAATTTTTAACCTAGACGACTTACATGGAAGTCGTCCATCTTTGTTTGTTAAAAAAAAAAATTGAGACGACTTCCATGTAAGTCGTCTAGGGAAAAAGGGTTAGTTTTGCATTTGACCGGATTGTGTCAGAAATTTGACTTTTCCTGGACAACTTACATGTAAAAAAGTTAAAAAATCAAAATTTTGTTATACCTACAAAGTCGTCTAGAAAAACACATTTAAAAGTCGATTGCAAAATTAACTTCTGTATTGACCAGAAGATTTCCATGTAAGTCGTCTACAGCCAGACGACTTACCCGGAAGTCGTCTGGATGAACAAATCTAGAAAAAAACTAATTTCATAGTTTTAACTAGTGAGATAACTTTTTTAGCACACAAAAGTCTTCTCCAAGCACCCATAATCTCAAACAAAAGTGACCCACCAAGAATCGTAAGCTTCAATGGCTCTATGAACCATAAAAATTTTAGAATCAAAATCTTGGGTTTTTTTGGAAGAATATGGAGATAAAGTAAAGAGATGTTGTTTTTGGTTCATAAGAATTGAGAAAGAAAGAGTGTTAATTGATTTTTAGGTGCATTAAGAGCTTCAAATTGGTTGTTCATGGTGGTTGGTGTATTGATGGTAATGGCAATATTGTGAATACTTGAGGAAGATGAGGGTGATAGAGTAAAATATGCATTTTCAAAAAAAAAAAGTGATGGCGTTTTTGTGAATATTTGAACTTTGGGGGTGAGAGAGGCAAGTCAAAGTTTCAAAAAAAAAATATGGATTAGTTTTGTGTTTGACTGCAAATTTTGAGTCATATTTGCAAAAAACCCTTGTTTAAAATAGAAAATATTATTTAATCATATATTGAAAAGTATTCAGTTAAAATACTTCTATAAAACAATATACTTGAATTTAGTTTTCTATTAAATACGTTGTACTAATAGTGAATTTTTTTTATAGAATTGTGTGTGTTTCCACCATTACACAGCTAACTACCAATCAAAACCTTAGCCTACCCGCTACGGACACCAAAAATATTCATTTCCACGCTAATTGTTCATTCATTCATGCTAGCCTCCTACGCGCGCACCATGCTGTTCAGATTAAAGAATATTTTTTTAACGCTGAATCATTCATTTTGGTATAAGTGCATGACCAAACATAGTGGTAGAAAAACAAGTACTACAGGTTTGATCAAAAAAAATGTACTACAGAAACACAAGTACAAAAGAGAAAGAAAACATTGCCTACCAGATACTAAATGGTTAGCACAATAGGTACCGCTCAAATAGAAAAAAGTAATAAACCTCCATCTTTCTTAATGCATGGTGTCTTTGTTGACGTGAAACATAACTTGCAACATCGTAAATATGAACCAGAACTCCAAATGCTGGCTGGAGCCAGAGAAATTCATCCGAGAACTCGGAAATTAGCAATGATCAACACCATGACCGAACCGTTGCACCAAAACCAAGAGAAAGCACTCCTCTTAAAGACAATTTGTTTTATATCACATGAAGTAACAATAGACAATGCACATAGACCCGAGCCTGATGGAACAGAGGAAAGGACGAAACAAAACCCCAATCAACAACCCATGGCCGTCTTTTAGCACGTGCAAGTGGAGCGGTCGAACATGGTCCAAAATTTTAGAGGGTCCATAATTTTTTTTTATTTTAGTAATACAATAGTTATTAATTTAAAATCAAATCTATTTATTAAAAATCAGATAGATATATTTAATTTTAATTTTCGTATTTATTAACCAATAAATATAAATTACAAATTTGATTTTCTTAACATAACCAACAAAAATGTAATAAGTGAGGAAAATTTTAACATTTATATCAATTAATATATTTTGGAAAGTACAAAATAGCTGTTGGTGTTTGATTTAATATTCAATGTAAATTTAGAAACTTAATATTCTAGTTTGATTATTTTTAGGAAACTATTATTAATTAGTTATTATAAATAAGGAGATAAATATATAATTTTCAGCAACTTTTACAAAAAAAAAGTAAACACAAAGAAGAATGACTAGTATAAGCTCTATTGAGAAAAAAGAGGAGTCTTCAACTTCTTGTTTAATCAAATCAAGAGTCTATGGCTTTTGGTTTAACCACTATCCATGTTCTATTGCTCTATTAGTTTTCTTATAGATTATAACTCGTGATTGTTGATAAAAAAAATCAAAAGAAAAAAGAAACTGAAATATTCATAGTCTCAAAGAGGTATTTTTCCTAAGGTTTTAATAATAAAACCAAAAAATGTTAGTAAAATATATTATAACAATATTTTGTCAGAAAATATAAATTATTTTAGGTTAGTAAAAAGGTCCTTATTTTTTTTTGAACAGGATCTCTTTCGAGTTTGAGACGGCCCTGCAACAACCAGACATGGACATAGATTGCACAAGCGCCTCATCACTACTGTCAACAAGAGAGCCAAACAAGACGCCAATAGGAGCCAAATATAGTCCCACAAGAATGACAGAGTAAACAAAAAACGTGAATGAAGCTTCAGCTCTGAGACATGTACCAAGAGAACCAACAACCTACTACACATATCTAACTGATGCCAACAGAGTCACCATCACCCAAAGCCACCATAGAAATGAAATCGCAGGTGAAAGAAATAGCCAGAGGAGGAGAGCAAAACGACGCCACACACACATCTTGAGAAAGGATTTCAAGCGGGCCACCGGAAAGCCATACTACGAGTGACTCCTAACCTGAGAAACTGCGCTGTCAGAGAAAACAGAAAAAGCCAAATGAAGGGAGGAAAGAGCATGAAGATCCCCCCCCCCCCCCAATGGTGGCAAAGCCAAACCACCAGAGGAGGCGGCAGATCAGAAAAAATTGGAGGAGGTGGCTGGAAAGAATATTAGTTCCATTTGAAATCAATATTCAGAACTATAAATTATGTGGTGTATATTCGAAGGAAATGTGTAAAACTTTTGCTCAACTTAGGGCTGGGTAAAAAAATTGAATTCGAAGAACCAAACCAAATGTGATCCAAGAAAGTAATATTGAATCTAAACCGAAAATTGGTTAAACAAATTCAAAACTTTGATATCTAGAAAACCAGGACCGAATATGAACCGAACCAAAATATTTCAAGTATCTGAATATATCCAAATCAGACTTACATATTTAAAAAATTAATTATTTTTAGAATTAATATCCAAAAAATAAAAAATATTTTAAAATTGTCCAAAATACTTGAAAATATATATAAAAGTCAAAAGTAAATATCTAAAATAGCTAAACAATACTCAAAACACCAACAATATTTAAAATATCTAATTCAAATATTCAAGTCAAACGAATTTTTTATGTTTGAGTATTTTGGCAAAATTATTCAATTATATATAAAATATATTATTCTTATTTATAGATTTTGAGAGTATATATAAATTATAAAATAATTTAAATGGGTTATTTGAGTCTTAATTGAACCAGCAAAAATTTGAATCGAATCCGAACCAATAGAACCGAAATCTTTAACTCCAGATATTCAAAACTCGAATAGGATCTGAACGGGTACTTCCAATACCCATCCCTAGCTCAACTGTACTTTTCAGTTAGTTTTAAAATATGAGCGTCTTTAAATAAAAAAATAAGGAGTATTTAACTATAAATTGATTATATTAATAGTGCTCTTTTTGGTACTTCAACTACCACTTTATAAAACCACTTGCTTTTGTGTTGTCGGCTTGCACGCGTGCGATATAATATTTGTACAGCAGTTAGCTTTCATTCACTTAAACCATATTATAATGAAAAATAACACAAATGATTGTAACACAGAAGTTATTAATTAGTTGTATAAGGTTATTAATCATACATCTCGGCTAACCTACAAGTAATTAGACCTATGTCTACCAGTCTGTCACTCTGTGTACGTGTAAACATGGTTTTTTTCTTTCTGTTTATATGTATGTATGCATATATTATCATTCATAATTAGGCATGGGAGCGATAGGTTCATTCCTGCTTTTCAATCCTAGAGTTTGGATAGACCAATAATTCGGTTCAAGAAAATCATACTAAAAGCAATCAAGTTAGATTAGGATTTGGTTTAGTTTGAATAATTTGGGGTTTAACTTTTTTTATACCAAATCATGCCAATTTTTTTTTGTTATAATTGGATTAAAATAGATAAATTCAATTAAATTAAGATAAAATTAGTTACTTCAATTAGATTGTTTCTTCAAATTTAAATATTTCAAATTTAAATTTATATATCGGTATAAACTGATTTCTGTTGAAATTAGATGGAGATATATCGTTTAATTAATTGGATTGACTAAACCGAACCAATATTTTATGCAAAAATCAATAATGTTTAAAAAAAATATAGAAGAATCTTCAAACAAATTTGCAACCATAAATTTTGGTAGATATATTCTAACATTTCAAAACTATTGATTTGCCAAGATATTTACTGCTAACAAGTATCAGTATAATATATGTAAGTTTTAATTAACAAAAAAAAATATACAATTAATTTTATATAAATGTAATATTGACCAAAACAAATAAAAATAGCTATTATGATTAGTGTTAGATATTCATGTTTACAGTTCAGGTCGGATCAGATTTTTCGGGTTTTGGATTATTTGGGTTGGAGTGTTTAGGACCCATTTAGGAACTGAACATTTTCTGAATCGGATCGGTTGGGTAATGTCGGGTTTAGGTTGGGTTTCTATTTTTTATGAAACCTGAAACAAAACTGAACTAATATGATTCAGATTTAAAGCAAAAACAAAAACAAAAAAAATTGAGTTAAACCCAGAAACCTCCCCCCCCCCCCCTCCACAAAAATTGGTATTTCAGGTTTTTAGATAATTTTAATGTATAAACTTTAATTTATATATATAATTAAAAAACATATTTTATTATATTTTTAATATTTTGGTATCTTTCGATTCTGGTTTAGTTTTTATTTTTCAGGTTTAGAAAAATAGGAACCGTTCAAGTTTTTTCTAAATTTTAATCTGTTTTTTTTTTTCACTTCCGATTTGGTTTTTTGGGTTTCAGATAATTTGCCTAACATTAATTATGCTTCCTCAAAAATCACAACATCATATAGTAGCTTATTTTTAAAACAAATGTACAAAAGAAAAAAAATCACACTTTGAAATCGTGATCAAGATCTAATTTACCATCATATAATATTATATTTGATTACATGTAAATGCTTTCCGGTGATAAAATCCTGAATTTATATGGCTGCAAGAGCTTAGTCAGAGTTTTGATTTGAAATTATCTTTGTTAAAAAGAATATAGAGGATGTAAGCTTTGAAACTAATTTTAAATTATGTATTTTATAACTAACCAGTCGCTATAGGTTTTGAAATTACTATTAAAATGTAGTTTATTATATCAATATTAATTAAATCACTGACTTTTTGATAAAAATAAACTATTGATCTAAATACTCATTTACTTGAGCCGATTTTCCTTATATAAGAATGAAAAATGAGAAACATCCACAACATCTCTAATATTTGAGTTAGGATACAAATGAAAGATCATTTCAACCTTAACATCAATTATTTTGTAATAGTATATACTAGGTGATGATCCGCGCCCTGCGCGGGGTGAATGGTCTCTGCGCGGGGTGAATGGTCTAAACGAGATTATACATTTTAACCTATAGTTATTGAAAAGGTAAAACAAAAAGTGGCATATTATACTTGGTATAGATTAGCAGAAGTAACGTTTGATATAATGATTAATTCAAAGAAAACCAATTTGGGATTGGAAGTTAATTTACTCGATGTTTCAGTTAAAAAACAAGTTTACTGGAGTGTCCGGATAACGATAATCTTATTATGGTCGAGAAACAGTAATTGTCCTATTATCAAAGTTGTATCGTTATATTTTAGTAAAATTATACTGATTCCGGAGTACATAAAATTTATAAAAGAATAGAAATAAATTGAAGTAAATAATATTAGGTCGGAAAAAAAAGTAAATAATATGAGTTTACAAATTTAGTGGGGTGATTAGGACTCGAATTTGTAAAAGAGGCCTATTATTGAACTTTAATATTGATTGTGACTCAAAATACATATGAGTCTCTTTTAATTTATCTTTTATTTAAAAAGGTGTTTTTACTAAAAAATCTCGAGGGGACACGAGATAAGGGGCTACGGTTAAGCCTCTCCGCCCGATCTATCTTCTCATCACCTGAGAAATAAACATATTTCATTAACTAAGCTCAATCCCAATATATAAGAAGACTAAAAGCTGAATCGAGTAACTCAAGTCTCAGGGAATTTGAACCGATGAATTGTAGATCGACAAAGGCCCTATCAACAAACCTCCTGAATATTTGTTAATTTCTAGATGCATCGAGGACACAGTAAGCTTTCAATATAATCACTTATAGTCCCCATATTATTTGAAGTACTGTATTTTGTCGACTTCGTGAAGCCGCAAGTGGTATATCTTAGTGAAAAGAAAGAGCTGGAAAAGACTCCTGCAATTAAAACCGGAGAAGTGTGTACTGACTATCGCTCCTGACAAAATATCTCCTGAAGTTTGTTTAATTCGTTGACGCAGCGGTTACATGGTAAGATTTCAATTTATATTCTTATATAAATCTGAATGATCTGAATTACTGAATTGATTATAAGATTATTTATTTGGCGTTTATTTTAGTTTCCATTTACATGAAGTCGCAAAAGGTGTATCACATTCATCGTGGACAGGTTAGATTCCGACCTTATCGTTTATGGGTAATATATATTGCTTGAAATTTATTAACAATCACATGGAGGATAAAGTTGATACTTGATGATAAAAAGATAGTAGTAAACTTAAAATAAATAGTCGTTATCAATAAAAGGCAACAATTGCATACTGAAATAAAATATAACTCCAAGAATGATCATGAACATACCAACATAGAACTTTGGATGAGTTTATATACACATAGACAAAATGAGTTTATATACACATAGTCAAATATCATGAACATACCAACATAGAACTTTGGATGAGAAAGACCAAGAATGATCCAACGGAAGTTGGCTAGACAAATGTAGTTACAATCATTGATCAGTTCAATCTTGGAAACAACATATGATTCAGATAACTTGATATGTTAGGTGTCAAGGAAAAATTAAACAGAATCTTAGAACATTGTTGTCTCATTAAAGGATCAAACTGTGAAACCAGTCCTTTCTAACCGATGTATGGATTTTGTCTCCCTACAATATAATAACAAATGAAAGCATCAGATAATAAACACATAATTTGCTTACGATTTAAAGAATATACATCATAAGAAACCTAATTTTTTCGTCTACGAAAACCATTCAATGGTTTCTCCAGTAGGAGCCAAGTACTACTTCCAAAGTTTTATGACATTCACCATAATCTTCTACAAAAACTTTTTGGCTTCAAGTCAGAAATGAAATTCATGCTTAATATATTTTTGCTAGTTTTGAAACGTGTAGTTTGTGATATTGTAGCTATATAGATGATATGATATATATATATATATATAGTAACTGATAGGGTTTTAACCCACGAGATTTGAAAAAATAAATAATTTTCGCCATAAAGCAATATTACAAATCCCTAATTGTTAGTAGATTTCCAGACAAGTATAGAAAGTAATATACACTGAGTGATAAAATTAAGGAAGTCTACATTAAGAATGACATATTCTTTAAACTGAATCGGAAAATTTAAATTTCCAAATTTAATGTCTGTCAACATTTATGTTAATTACGTAATCAAAAAGTCTTGTAATCAAAATTAAGAGATAGCCTAGAAAATTTTAATACAGTTTCACCAATTTTTGAATGTATTTTACTATCACTCAAGATTGCTTATAAATTTTTTATATACGACACTTTGATTTTACAATATAAATTTATTTATATTTCCAGTTTCAAATTAAATTTTACTCACATATATAATTGTCTCTAAATAAACCAAAATAAATTTCACAAACCAAATAATTATAGAAGAACATAATTATGAATCGTTTATACATTCCAGACCTTAAAAAATGTCATGTATAATTCATAAATCGTAGAATATTCATATTATAACAATATGAATCGTATATATGGTCAAAATATCATTTGTGACTATAAATATCAGATAATCCTATTAATTTCGCATAACATTATAATCTTAGATTTCCAGACATTATAGAAAGTCTTATATGCAAGGAGCAAAAATAAAGAAAGTCCATAATAAAATGATATTTGACTTTAAACTTAATCAGAGAGGAATGATATAAATTACCAAATTTATTGTCTGTTACCATTTAATATAATTTCGAAATCAAAAAGTCTTGTTGCAAAATTTAAGGGATTGAAAAAATTTAATATGAAATTCCTTTTCAGATGTATTTTACAATCACGCAAGATATTCAATAGATTTTTTATAGACGACATTTTGATTTTACAATTTAAAAAGTTTATATTGATGCTTTTAAAATAAATTCCCAAAAAAAAATCATGTATCCCATAATAATCCAAAAATATTAATCAAAATAGATGTCACCTAAAGAAGTTTTATAGAAGAACGTAATTCTGAACCGTTTATATTTTCCAGTCCTAAAAAAGGTCATGTTTTATTTATGAATCGTAAAGAACATGAATCTTATAAAACATGAATCGTATATATATAGTAAAAACCTCAACAATTTTTATTAAAACAAAATTATGTATGATAGCTTCTATGAAATAATACAGCATACACATCGAAGAATCCACTAATATTATACTAAAAATTTGTAAAATAATGAAGCATACACATCGCTCAATCCACTAATATTATGCTAAAAATATAGATAACTATATTTTACCGTTCTTTTTGTGGCTATATATGTTTTGTTCGATAATTATTAAAATCCATTGAAGTGAGTAACTATACCTTGAAATGGTTCATGTTATATATGCAAGGCTTCTTCTCACTGATCAAAGAGAGATAATGTTGTAGGTCATAACCATCGGTTACGTCTCTCTTTGACCAATAGAAGAACGAAAGTTAGCTTACTGATGTTTCCACGCAATGGTTATCTCGGGTATTGTCTACGTTTTTAGTAATGCAATAACAACTCATATAGTATAGTAATATAATCTCTTCATATTATTAAATTTAATGAGCAATGGCATTATATGTAATTAGTCTAGGCAATAAAGGGCTATTTAATAAAGGGTGTGAGAATGATTCTCATGATGACACATAGGAAATGGCATTTTTGTTAATCACACATGGTGATAAGGTTAATTGTTTAAAATGCTCCTCAAATAATAAAAAAGGGATTTGTCTTCATGGAATACAATACGTGTTTGAGTTCCAAAAAAAAAAAAAAAGGAATACAATACGTGTTTACGTAAACAGAAAATATTACATCACATGCAAAGCCTTCCACATCTCTAAAACTGAAAACTAGAATAGTATCGTGTATGCAAACACTTCTGCACCAGAAACTATGATCTTCAACATATAATTAATCACTCAATTCAAAACCTAACAAATGTGAGACAATACAACAAATTACAACACAGACATAATACTCCTACAAAGAACTTATCGAATTTCTCTTATAGAGAGTGTTTCAAATAGATTAGAGCTAATTAATCGATTGACTGATTAATCGATTATTAAAGTAAGGAATCAAATTAGGCAGTAATTGGGAGGTGAAGAAAAACGAAGAAGTTTCAACTCCTTAAAAGCAGGATCTTGTAATAAAAAGACTTTGTCCCCATCCCCAACACCTATCATGTGCAAGTATTCTCGGTCTTCTCTTTCCTTCCCTTTGAACAAGAGTCTCTGCTCTATTGGCTCAATTCCACTTACTATTGCTATCATCATCTTCAATTCACCTGGGAAGAAAAAAATATATTAAATGAGGAACTGTATAAACAAGTTATCGATTGTATCAAAAGGCGAAATAATTAATTTAAATGTAAATACAGTTAGTAGTAGCTTCATCAATTACCAGCCAAACTAGAATCAACGTCTGTTTTATTTATTTATTTTTGGCCAAACAGTCACTATTTTATGCTAAACTGAAAAAAATACTAAAGTGATATCATTTCCAATGGTTTACTCTATTTTTACTCTAAAATATAATAACTTTATAACAAAATCATGATATACTCCAATTGTACTATATTTCACAGTGGAAAATAAAGTAAAAAACCCAAAAAAAAAAATAGTATTTGAACATTTTTACTGTAAACTCTATTTTATAGTGAAACATAAAGTGGAATTTGAAAGTCCTTACACTGAACCAAAAAAAAAAACAGGATGGCTACACTATTCATTGTATATAATTTTAATATTTTGAAATTCGAACGCAAGGTTAATATTTGTATTTTTGAAAGATAGAAAGTCAACTATTACAAAATAAAAAGTATGCCATAAGTAAAAAAGTTTGCAATATATTCTAGCTAGTCGATCTTACACTCTTACTAATTACTACTTTTATGTTCGGTATTTTAATTATGTCTACATGAGGAAGTCAGAGTTTAAATTTAATACTTTAAAGTTTAATACAATCCTACCTGCTGGAAAATATTATGCTGACTGACTACTTAGTTGTCTAAGCTGGCTTTGACAAAAACAAACAACAAATATATACCCTAATGTGCGAACATATATGAACACTATGTGTAATTATTACCAAAAGTGGAGTTTGCATCAATGGAGATTTCATATGAAAGCTGAGAAACAGTGGAAACTTTAAGGCTGATTAAATCTTCAGTGTTGGAATCTTCTGATCTCTTCTGAACCAGCATCCCTCCGGGCCTCATCTCCCATTTTATGTTGTTATTGTTACATGATAATGATGACGACGAAGAAGAAGATAATGATGATGATGACCTCTTGTTGTTGCTGTTGCTTGTCCCACTTCTTCCACACACAAACCCAATGCAAAACCTCTTTGCCGTTAGCTTTCCCATTCTCTCTCTTTCTTTCTTTTGCTTGCAAGAAGAAGATAGACGTGCTGTCTTATATTTATAGAAAAACAAGGTTTGATACACACCAGTGGCGGAGCTACCGTTACGGTAGGGGGGTCATATGACCCCTATGAAGTCTGATGAAAACAAATTTTACTTATTGTTTAAACAAAAACTAGATATTGACCCGCGTTGAAACGCGGTTATATTTTTTTTTCATTTTAGTTATAAAATCGATAATCAAAATTATTGTTAATTCAAAATATTAGATTAGATATTTGCTTGTTTGGATTTGTGTCACTATTGCGGAAACATTTATGGCTGAGAAATTTAGTCTAAACCGATGGATCATGTCCTGTTTGACTTGCGGATCGATTTATTTTAAAAATATGAATTGCGAGTGCGGTTAAAATTATTTTAGGCGGGACATGTACCACCAACCCGCAAATTTCTAAAAATATTTTTGTTGAAATATATTAAATATTACAAATATTTATATTATTTTGATTTTAAATATATTAGTTAAATAATTTTAAGCTAAATAATTAAAATATATATTTTATATTTAATAATACTGGCAGATCCTGCTGGTTACCAACATTTTTTTGCGGGTTATGCGGTTATAAATTTGTTACTTTGCAAATTACGCGGATCAGGTTTTATCCTCAACCCATTCCTAAGATCAATCTTACCCGATTTTGTAACAATCATTATATATGTTGATAATTAAGATTTATTGTAACGAATATATAATCTATTCTTTTAATTTAGGTTTCATAGCCTTTACAAATATCCATAAATGAATAAGCTTCAGATGATTTTTTTAATTTGAACGCTTGAGGTGTTGTTGTGAACTTGTGATTAGAAAAATGCAATCGAGCGTTGTCTATATATAATGTTTATGGTTAGGTTTGCTGTAGCTTAAGGATTCCTTATTATGTGGGATAATATTTTGTAATCTTCGAGGCTATCATCGAATTCTAATTGTTTTTTAAATAGTTTGCTATTAATTATTAGTAAATAGATTGTTATCTTCGAGGCTATTTTTAAGTCTAACAAAGAATCAATCAACTTAGATTCAGTTAACATATAGCACAAAAATAAGGTGTAAAAAGAGTTAGCGTATCTAGTCTGTTATAGAAGCAAAGAGGAACCAAACATATACATGTTCTTTGTGTGCTGATATGATGTCGATAAGAAAAAATATAAATCAACTTAGAGCAAAGTTTCATCTATAGTAAAAGAGGTCCAAGTGAGAGTTATTGTATGTGCTAATAAATTAAAAAAAATACAATCGGTCTACTTTAATTTTAATAGAACATAATTCGTTTGGTTTACTTATAATAGAGTAGATTGTTAGTTTAATTTAAGTTGTCCGGTTTTAATGTAATAATAGTGTCTAATATAATTATATTGTAACTAACTCAGATATGGTCCAAAAATTAAGTAATATAGTAACAAACTTGAAACAGTCCAAAACTTAAATGACAACTTTAATGGTAGATAAATTTAGGACTCTATTTTAATAGAGTAGATTCTAATGAAAATTGCAAAAGTTATGTTATGTGACCCCTATAATATATGATTTGAATTAAAATGACCCCAGTAAAAACTGTGGCTGGCTCCGCCACTGATACACACTTAATAAAATATTTCATAATCATCATATGTTTGGAAAAGCAAGTAAAGAAAAAGAGCGTATATTCTTCATTTTTAATTTGCTCAAAAGAGCTTGTTAAAGTTATAAAATAATAGTTCAAATACTCTTCTATTTAATTTCTTCATTTCTCTCTCTTGTGGGTTCTCTTTCTCTCCACTTTTTATGGTTTTCTTCTTCCAGTTTCTCTTTCTTGGAATCTTTATTTGTCGATCTCTTTTCTCTTTTTGCTCATTTTAGTTTGTTTTTTTGCTCCACGATCTTTTTATGAAATGAATCTTGTTAAAAATCAGGGTTAAAAATTCTTGACAAATAGATTTATGCAGCATTTTACATTTCACAGTTAACGTATGGATCAGACTTTGTTTATTGTATTAGCTGAGTTAATTACTGTTTTGAAAAATATAATTTCATGAAACTGAAACCATAGTCGAGTACGTACAAGTTCATGTCAATTATGTATGGGAAAACAATGTTCATGATTATTTTCATTTTCATGTTCTAGGTAGAAGACCAGTGGTTAAATCTAGTGTCTTTAACTCAACTGTAGTTGTTAAAGATAATTTCATGAACCAGCCCATAAGAGCATCTCCAACTCATTAATTTTTTATTTCTATAATAGCATTTAGAAATAAAATTGTTTCAACTCATGTTTTTTTCTGTATAATGAATATTGCTATTTTAGAAGAATACATTAGAGTATATTTCATCTCTACTATAAAAAAAATATTTTAAAGAAAAAAATAACAAAATACATTGGAGATAGTCTAAAAATACAAAAACAAACAAAAGAGAGAGAGAGAGTCATGCACCGTCATCTCTTTTTGTAGTGGGAAATTTTCACAAATATCATATTCATAGTACCATTTTCATGTTTACACTAACCACTTTAATGAAGAATTAAAAACACTAATATCCCTAGGGTTAACTAACCTGTATTTAGGGTTTAGAGTAGAGGGGTGGAGTAGAATTTTTGGAATGTGAAATTTAAGATTCTAATAATTATTTAAATAAATACTTAAAAATATATATTTTTTTTAAATAGTTTCAAACATAATTTCGATCAAAAAAATAAAAAAAAAATAGAAAAATATTCGAATTTGAAAAAGTATAATTCGAAAACATAAAAAAAAAATTATTTTTTATTATTTATTTAAATAATGAGTTATTATATATATATAGGTATAAAATTCTTTTGTAACTTAATGAATAAAGTATTTTTAAAAATGTATTTTTAGTGGTGGTAAAGATGAAAAGTGATACCATAAAAAATTCCTAACAACCCCCCCCCCCCCCCCCCCCCCCCCAATTAATCATGATTTATTAATTGATTACCATAATATGACCTTCCTCTCTTTGTCTATTTTAACGTGGTTTTGTTGTAATTCAGGAGTCAAATATCTTTATGATTGATTTTTAGTCTATTACATCATGATTATCAAAAACAACCCTAGCTAGTGTCCACAAAGGAATCTAATTGTCTAAGAGAAATGATGACTACCAAACTGCCTCTTTTTTCTGTGGTGATCTGTACAACTTCAACATCTAAAACTTCGGTTGAATATTTCTTTAGTAAGACTAGAAACACCAGGGTTACCCATTAGCTTAGCTTACTCATAAGATATAGTGGTATTCGGTTCCTATAATTTTATAACTGAAAATCTAAACTAACATTTTACCCAAAAAATCTAAACTAACACCGACGAAAATACCTAACTAGTTGTGTTTGGAATATTTAAAATGGTTGTGTATATTCTTCTATTTTTGTATTATTATCATTTTTGAATATTCTTCTATTATTTACTTGTTAAAGGTAAAAACGTAATTTCACAAGATTTCATCCACTTTATAAACCTATAATTCGTGTCCTGTCGTAGTAAAGCGTGTGGATTCTTGTGTTAGTTAATAAGGCATTGTTAGTTAGGTGAATAAAATCTTTTATTTTCATATATCTTCCTCTAAAGATGTCCCTTGAGGCTTACTTTACGATAGAGAAGGCCACTTTTGTTATCCTTTAGGGTATCAACCCACGTGGGTCGAAAAGTCATAAATATTTTTTGTTACTATATTGATTTGAAATATTTATAATCCAGATCATGTACAATATAAATTTTAACAAAATAAATATATTATTAATAACTGATTAATATTTTAATTTTGATTTATTTTATAATTTAGATGTATGATTTGTTATAAACAATATTATATTATTTTAATTTGATATGTGATTTTAGATATATAATGACTATTCAGTGTGCTATTATTTGTATTGTATGGCATCTATTTCTGTAAAATCAACTATAATTTTGGTTGGTTAAAATATATTTTATTAAGTTTATGTTTTTAATATATATTTCTTTGGAGAACCAAATGAAAAATAAACTAAAGTGTTAATGAAATCAAAGATAGATAAAACCTAGCCAGTTTTAGAATATGTTTGGTTAGTTATGATATTTAAAAAGATTTTTCTAATTATTTAATCAAAATGGACTTATATTAAAAAAAAATTGAGTTTCATTATATAATATTTATTGTCTTGCATAAAATAAAATATAAAAGAATATTATTTAATATTTAAAAATAAGATCATAGTTGAAAATTTATTTTGAGCAATCATGTTATATAAAAATATTATGTTATTTAAAAATATTTTGGAGAAATCATGTTATATAAGTTAAATTTAAGTTAATTTTTAAATATATATATATATATATATATTATGTAGTTTTTTTTTTTTTTTTTGATGAAATGTTAAATTTATTGATCATTTTGGAAATAAGAGTTTATGTACATCTATAAGGAATATCCTAACTGAACCTTATTGAAAAAATCAACAATTAGAGAACCTATGAAAAAAATTATAGTGCCTCCTCAAGAGCTCCAAACCGCAGGTCACAACTGGTGGGGGTGAGCTTCAAACCATCTGCACATGAGTCCTCTCAGCTGCGGCTTGAGGAAATAATGGGTGGATGAGATCCTGTTTCTAACCGCCTTATCAATTAGCTTGGCAAGTTGCTCCACAGACTTTGTACGGTTATTGTGCTTCCTGTCATTACGCTCTATCCAGATGAAGTAAACAGTCACCTGAAAGACGAGTCGCAGTAGAATGAAAGTGAGCCGGTCATACGTTCCATTCTGCAGATGCCCAATTGTGGTGTCCCAGTCCGAGTCGGGTTCAACAGAAAACAGATTACCCACAACCTTCAGCCAAAGCGTATACGTATATGGGCAGGCAAAGAAGAGATGATCCCTCGTCTCATCCGGCTCACCACAGTATAGACAGCCTTGCGGTTGTCCCCATTGACTTGTACGATGCCCTGTCGACAGCCTATCACGAATGGCAAGCCAGGTGATGAATGCATATCTCGGGACTCCTTGTGAGAACCATACTATCTTACTCCACAGCACTCTGTTTCGCGGACGTCTTATTTGGTGCCAAGTTTCAGAGGCACTAAATTTATCCCCAAATTCATCATCACCACTCCTCCAAAGCATAGTGTCTTGCCGTTGGGAAAGCATGATGGGATGACCAATGACATCACGGATCATACTCTGAAGATGCTGATCCCGACACCTTCTGAACCTCCATTCTCCATCAACATAAAGCTCAGAGATCTTCTTCTCACGACCAATGCCCATCCTTTGAGTACCTGATTCCCCTGCAATATCAATAAGCCGTCCACTTGGGTGCCACAAGTCAGTCCAAAACCGCACCGTGTGACCATCGCCAATATCCCATCGAACAAAGGATTTTACTATATTGCGAATTCTCAGAAGCTTACGCCAAACCCATGATCCCATCCCAGTGTCCTTTGCATCCCATAACACTGCATCACGAAGTAAATACTGTCGAACCCAAGAGACCCAAAGCGAAGCAGTATTGGAGAACAAACGCCAGATGAGCTTGAGCATAAACACTGTGCTAACATCTTTCACTCTCCTGATACCCAGACCTCCTTCCTCCCGTGGACAGCACACATCCTCCCAAGCAATCTTCGCCCTAGAAGTGATGTTTGGAGACCCACTCCATAAGAAAGCAGAGCACATGCTTTCAATATCGTCTATGCATGCTTGCGGTAAGCAAAAAGCAGCACACCAGAAGTTAGTGATGCTTTCAATATATTATGTAGTTTTAAAATATCAATAAGTCATAAATTAAAGTTATTTTTTTTTAGAAAAATGATTATGTAAAACGTAAATAAAAGATGTCAGTAATATTAGTTCTACATTATTTTAAGTTCATTAAAGACATTTCACTTTATATTATTTTAAAATCATTATAATGCTTTAAGAAAATAACTTGATATAAAGAAAGTATTATTGTTACTTAAAAAAATATTATGTTAATTAAGATTATGCTTAAGAAAGAATAATATTTTTAATATCAAAATTATTTATGTTAATTTTTTTTTTTTTGAAATCATATTATGTATATATATTCGTTTTAATTAATAAAAAATATTCGTTTTAATTAAATTTTATAATTATTTCGTTTAATAAATGTTATTTGGAAATAATATAAAGAAAAAGAAACAAAACTTAAACAAAAATAATAATGGAAATTAGATATAATATATTTAGTTCACTAAGTGTAATTTTTAATTAACCTTAGTGTGACATGTAAGAAAGTGAATTATCAGATAATATTAGATATAAATAAATACCATTTTTTTCCTGTGAGTTATTTTTTGAGAAATCATGTTATATAAGTAAAAATTGAAGTTAAAATTATATATATTTTTATGTAGTTTTATAAAAAAAATAAATCAAAATATAAACTTTAAGAAAAAATATTCAGTAATATTAATTCTTAATCATTTAGTTCCTTAAAGATCTTTCTTTTATGTTATTTAAATTATTTTTAATTCTTTGAGAAAATAGCTTGATATAAAGAAAACACTTTTTGTTACTTTTAAAATGAATATTATGTTATTTAAGATTATGCTTTACAAGGACTATTATTTTTAATATCAATATTGTTTTTTGTGAACTTTCCTTTTTATGAAATCATATTATTTATAATATTTTGTGCATTTTAAATATAATAAATTTTCTTTAATAAATGTTATTTGGAAAGAGTATAAAGAAAAAACTAAAATTAGTATATATATATATAATGATAACAAGTAAATATAATATTTTAAAGATATTTATGTATTAAATTGTCATAATAATTAACATTAGTGTGACATATAGGAATTGAATTGACACATAGAGGTTACGATTTTCCCGTCAATTCTAGGAAGATAGTGTTTCACAGATGCTTTCTGGAAAGAGAATGATATTTTCTCCGGATAGGGTTGGTTTAGTATTCTAGAAGGATTTGATGGGCTGTTAGGGGCGAGAAATGTCCGGGCTAGTCTTTCTCCTCTTCATGCAGAGATGAAAGCACTAGTCTGTGCAATGGAATCCATGAGAAACTTACGTCAGTTTCATGTTACATTTGCAACGGATTGCTCTCAATTGATGAAGATGGTTTTGGAACAGAAGAATGATCAGCTTTTGCAAATTATTTAGAAGATTTAAAGGTCCTGAAAGAAAGTTTCCTCCATTCAGAGATTATCTATGTACCAAAGACGCAAAATACAAAAGCGGATGGCCTAGCACGCAGTGTCAGGAAGCAATCGCCTTTTGTCGTTCACATGGATCAAGATCTCCCGGTTTGGTTCAAAGAGTCAGTATGAGTCTGTATAAGTCGATGACAAACAAAAAAAAAATATTATAGAGATTTCAAACAACGTCGGTCTTCTTATTTAATCATTACAACTAGAGCTTGACCCGTGCGGCCGTACGAGCGTTTTTTTTTAACTATTTATATATATATATATTTTTAAGACATAACAATTTAATGGCTTTCTTGTGTTATTTTAATTTATTATTCATATGATATATTTTCTTATTTTATCGTGTTATATATATTTTTTATTAGATGTGTGTTAGATCAGTTATGTAACTATACAAAAAATATTTGATATATATATTAATATACTGTTGGATGAAATTTATATTGATATTTCTTTCATATTTTATTGTACGATTGAAATATACTATTAGTATATTATGTGTTTGGGTCAAACTAAAAATGAGTTATAAATATTGAAAAAAAAACAATAAGCGGGTCAACTTATATCCCGTCCTATTGGGTTTTTTCAATATTTATAACTCATTTTTAGTTTGACCAAATCGGCTGGGATATAAGTTGACTCGCCTATTTTAACAAAAACCATGGGAATAAAATTAATATTATATGCAAAATATGAAGATGATATTGCTGGAATAATCTTTTTTTATAAAACAAACGATGACATTATTCTAATAAGTTTATAATAAGGAAGGTTGAAACACAAGTGAATCATGCCTAATATATATGCTAAATATTTTATTGGTAAGTTATATTAATTAAAATTGATTTTGTTTAAATATGGTAGTATATATGTGTGAAATATGGTAAGTTATAAGAACGAAAAACGTGGAAGATAACTTCACAATTGTTACAATATTTTAGATTGTTACAATAGTTTGCCAATATTTGTTTTGATTTGGTTAGTTAATATATGTTTTGATTCGGTTAGTTAATATATGTCGTTTTGTTTAGTTAAAATTAGATTTAGGATATGCATTAATTGAACTTAAAATAAAAAAATGTAAAAAGTAGGTAAATTTATTACTTCAATGGCATATGATTGTAAATAAATTAAAAAAACAAAAGAGTAATTTATTTTTCTACTTCTGTTTTAATAGATTAGACTAGATTTTGATCCGCGCCTAAAAAGCGCGGGTTTGTTTGTTTTTTATTTATTTATCGAAAACTGATTGACAAACTACTATTATTTTTATTTTTCTTTCGCTCCATAACAATTGCGTTTTTAGTTTTTTATCATTTTTTTTTCTCTTCAAAATAAGGTATTTGTTCGAAATATGGTAGTTGTTCTATAATAATGTTTGAGTTTTAAGATTTGTTTTTATATCCGACTTAGATTCATGGTTGAACCTATAGACCCGATACATTGTATATACTACGGTTAAGATTTAATGAAAAAATCGTTAATTAAAAATCCGATATAACCTGATAAAAACCCAAAAACTCGCTATTAACCTGCAACCTGATACCATTGATCCGATAAAACAAAAAAATATCTGATAGTATTTTTTAAAAAAATTGATTAAATTACTCATATATTTTTTAATATTACATAAATTAGTGATTCCTTAGAATTTGATGAAATTTTATTATGTTATCCAAATAAAAAATGATAATATAAAAAATCTTATTGATATGACAATATTAGTTTATTTTCGTTATTAATAACCTATTATATGTTTGTGTTTTTATTTTAGATTTAAAATTTGATTTTAAGATAGTTTTTAAAATATTATTGAATACTCGTAATTGTCATATCAATATTATGTATAAAAAGATATTATACATGGAAAAATGATATTCAAATATGTATATGATATATGGTGTAGGATAGATGATTTTGGTTTGTATTGAAAATATGTATATTATTCAAATGATCTATTTTGAATATTGATACGTATATTTAAGAAAATATTTTTTAATATTTGTTAATTTATTTATGGTTCATAATATATTTATACTTATATTAAATTTAAAGTGAATATATCTTTTAAATATATATATATATGCTCATTTAGGTGTATACGTAGTCTCAAAACCAAAAAACTTAATGTCATTAATAAATTTTATTAATCCCTTATAAAAATAAGAGTATATATCTCGGACACGTGTTAGGTTTCCCATCACACCTAAATAATCAAATGCCATATGTCATATTAGATGTTCCATTTTTGAGGAGTGTTAATTTTCTAACGAATACTTGTAATTTTGTTATACTCAGGCTCGTTTACCATAACTTCAGGCTTCCTGAGAATGAGACTTCTTGCAATCTAATATCCAAATTTTACAATATACAGTCCTCTCTTTATATAGTCCCGACTATATTTATCCTATCCATTGGATTGGCTTGTAGCCAAACTTCGAATAAAGGGTATATCCTCTTGTGGAATGTCGACATGCTAGACAATATATATATTGTTAAAGTTATAATGACATGGAGTGTTAATATAACTAATTGCCCTAAAAGAAAGCTAACTAACCGTGATCTTGAAATTCTCACGAAAGCAAAGAGAAATGAAATCTTAGTCTCTTGGTCAAAAGACAGATATGACAAGAGATACACCACGCAGGTCAATATATCTGGTTCGAATTCCTAGAATAGTATATTACTGACATATCGTAAAATCTAAAACATATGACGGGATAGAGCATACTCTAAAGTTATTAAAGAGTAAATTATGTCGACAAAAAAAAAAGAGTGCATTCTATTCTTTAAAATAATTATTTCTTTTACAATAGGAAGAGATTCCAGTTTTTCTAATCATACCAAAGGTCACACACACTATTATTTAATTCCCTCTACTCTTTAAAATTATATATTCTAGATTTTTCACACATCTTAATAAAACACATTAAATTTGCATAGTTTTTTGTGTTTATCATTTTTTATAATTTTAAGCCAATAAAAATTTAACTAGTGCAATTAAGTTTTTTGAAGTTTGCAATTAGTTAATAAAACATGTATTGAAAATATAAAAGATGAATCTTTTTAAAACAAAATTTTTCTCTGGAATATGTAATTTTAAGGAACAGAGGGAGTAGCAAACTAAAGGAGAGTACAAGAGTTTTTAATGCAAGCACGTTATGCGTGAGTAATTGGAGAATGTAAGAAGAAAATCAATGTTTCATGTTTAAAAGTTAACAAACTTATAAAATGTCTAGTGTGGTATAAAGGCATTGGCTGTTTATTGTAGGTGTGCGATAAAACCATATAGTATCATACACTTTTTGTCGTTCAGGTAGCTTTCTTCGTTTTGAAAATGTTTGTAAAATAAGTACTGTATTTTCATGTATTCGACAGTCAGACACCGATACTAAAACCTAAAATCAGGGGAAAATAATTAAAAAGGGGACGTGGGAAATATAGAGTATGCAACATAAACTATTTCATGCTGCACAAATAACTATATATCGTTTTTAATAGTATAGATTGCATGAAAATAAAGTACTATCTATCGGTTGGAAAACAAGGCTGATTCTTGGACGGTTCCCAACAGATTTGCTCATGTGGTCTTGCTTTTTTCTCGCTATACATAAACAGATTTGTGATAAGAGTCCATGAAACACCCGACCCTTCCCATT
The DNA here is from genome assembly GCF_000309985.2 of Brassica rapa. Classification (NCBI taxonomy): domain Eukaryota; kingdom Viridiplantae; phylum Streptophyta; class Magnoliopsida; order Brassicales; family Brassicaceae; genus Brassica; species Brassica rapa. The sequence goes on from NC_024798.2 coordinate 10,390,024, forward strand.
TCCAACCGGGGTTCCTGGGCACGGGGTTTAGGACACACATGTCTACTTTTCCGACATCTCAGTGTGTCCCGTTTCTGGTCCCATGAGTTTCAGGTGCATTTCCTTCCTTACCGTCTACATTTCCACTTATAGTTCTGCAAAATGGGAGAGGGAAAAGAGGGGTGAGTATTAATACTCAGTGAAGCGATTCTAGACCAGTCTCCCCCATGAGCCTCTATACGGCTCAATGCGGAACGAGAACCGTCTAGTCACTACACTCAGTCGATGCAACCTATCCGCTAGTTATTAAGTTTCATTTCACAAATCAAGCACTGTAATGAGCTCAGTCATCACTCAATTCATAGAATTCGGTTTATTAATTTAAGACACTCATCATCCTAGGACTTTAGGACCTACACAGCTCAAGCGGACCATTCCTCCCCTTTTCTTGCTGCTTCCTGTGAAGTCGCCTGCCCTGGTAGGACCGCCGCCCAGTTCCTCGGGTTCGGTCCGCCTTTGCAGTGTATTACGACCCCTTCCCGCCAAGACTCGGCGTGACTCAATCTTACCGGCGCCTCTATTCTTACCCTGCCATTTTTATCCGATGCTATGGCCCCGCTTCTCCGCCGTTTTTGAACGCTACGGCCGCCGCGTTTCATTTCTTTCCACCCTTCCCCGGGTACTTTATTCCACCCTTCTTGGGTAACTTATTCCACCCTTCCCGGGTACTTTTCTAATCATTCATTCATTTTCTTTCCTTTTTCTTATCTTTTCCTTTTCCTTATTCTTTAGACTCTTTCCTACTTTCCTTTCTAGACGCCACCCGTTCTCGGTGTCATACTCAATTCAGTAAACAACCATTTCACGGATGACCTATCATTCATCTAATCAACCGGTTAATGTTTAGTGTTAACCTAACTTTTAATTCTTTCTAAGCATCCTAGCTTTCAACCACAAACAAAAATAGATCATCAACCAATCAATCATTCAATCATTCAATCAACACAACCAATCCATTTACTGTCCTTAATCAGTACGAGCGTTCTTATGCAGTATGATCTATCAACCTAACATCAATCAGGATCTAAACCATCCTAATTCCTCATTCAACAGTATAAAAGAACATGAACAAGATCTGGAATAGAACACCTCACCTTAGCCTAGATCTGGATCTGAGAATAGGAGGTAAGAGAAAACAGGATCTGCGATCTATGACACCACGCGGCCACCACCACCACTCGCGGCTGCTCACGGCGAGGAGAGAGAGACGCGGCCGAGAGAGAGAGAAGGAAACGCGGCGAGGAGAGAGAGAGAGAGAGAAGAGACGCGGCGAAGAGAGAGAAGGAGGAGAGAGGCGGCGCGAGGAGAGAGAGAGTCGACGGCTAGGGCTTCCAGTCTCCGGGAATTCTCTGCAGGGCTTCGCTTCTAGATTTCTGATGAGAGAAAAAGAAGTGGAGGCTTGCTTTTATAGGGGAAGAGATAGGGAAAACCCTAGGGTTTTCCAATTGGGCTGCAGAGGACCCATTAGCATTTAAAAAATTTAAATGGGCTGGTTTTGGGGTGTTACAATTCTCCCTCTCTTATTCGGAATTCGTCCCGAATTCCAAATCTTCAGTTCGAACTTAACATCCCAAAACTGGGGTGAGTTTCCAAACACAATCAAGGGAAGCATGAAATGACATCCTACTTGCTCAAGATCATTTAAAACCAACAATGAATTTAATAAATGAAATGGAGTAGGACTACAACGAATAAATAGGTCTCAAGGTATCGCCAAAATCCGCGAATAACCTTATAACAGGAAATGAAAAGCTAAAACCAATACGGAAGGAAGAAAAACCGTGTCCTACTCCTTCTAGCTGACTCATAAATCACATCTAGCCACTTCGTACTGGAGACTTCTGCTCCCCTTCCGGCTTAGGACCAGCCACACGGCCACTCCCTGTCGACGACGCCGGCTCCTCTTCCCACTCGGAGTCCTCCGATGGATCCTCCTCCACCTCTACGTCCTCCTCAGAGCTCGAGATGGCGACGACCCGACGAGAAAGTGTCCGTTCAGCCTCCATTGCCTGACCGGCCATCCGGTTCACCAAGGCGAATTCCCATGGTTCCAACACACCAATCAGCTTGCCCCGAATCTCCTCGCGGAGTCCTGCCGTATACCACCGGCACCAATCCTCCGCTGTCTTGGGCTTGCATCTTTTGGCTGACTCCAGGAATTCCTCTGTGTACTCCCGGACTGAGCGCGGTCCTTGCCTGGCCTGCGTCAATGTTCCACACCAACATATTCCGGTTATTCTCCTCAGACTCTCTGCATCAATGCTCGGAATCTTCCTTGGGCGTCCCCGTTTCCTCGTTGGTACACTGTCCTCCATCCGGATCGGTCCCGGACCTTCCCTGGTCGGCCCCGTCTTCCTTGGGCGCCCTCGGCCCCTTGTGGGCGGCGTCGTGTCAACTTCAGGTGCAAACTGGAAAGTACCCTGACCCTGGTACAATCGCCTGTACTCGGCTGCCCGCTGGAAATGGGGCATCAAAATCCGACGCCTCACGGTCGTCTCCTGGATGGGGGCGTTCGGCGGCTCCGCGAACTCCATTTCCTCTTCGTCTGGGAAGAGTGCAGGTACCACATCGCCCCAAGCGTCACGGTAGGGCTTGCGGGCGTAAGCCCTTGTCCCTTTTGGTCCATAGCGCATGCGTCTTTCTCCGAGCTCGTGATGCACTGGTGAAGACATCCTGCAGCGTAAAGACAAAGACCTGATCAGAACATAATAGTAGTCATGCATAGATGGCAGTTTTCAATCAATTCTAAAACTAGAGCTGCTTTAACAGACAATATCCCCAGTGTGGTTCTTATCATCCCTTTTTGCCCCAAGATGATCTTTTTTACAGTCAACCCTTTTTCCCTAAGAAGATCTCATATCCTTATTAACATTTTGCATTCTGCTCCAAGATGACTCTCCATCATCCTTTTTACCCCAAGATGATCCTCCATCATCCTTTTTACCCCAAGATGATCCTCCATCGTCTTTTTTACCCCAAGATGTTCCTTAGCTTAGTTACCCTAATCTGGAATCAGTTTTCTCCTACTGTGCATCCGACCGTCCCTTGGCCGCCCCAGTGTTGCTCCTTCCTCGTCGGCGGCCCACGCCCTGGTGGTGGGGCCCACGCCCATGTTTTTTTTTTTTTTTTTTTTATTGGGAACAAGCTTCACGGTGATATCTGAATGCCAGAAGTCCATTTCTTTGCAGGGTTTAATCCCTCCGTGAAGCTGCGCACGCCTCGGCCTTGCGTCCGTCTCTCCTTCCCCGGCCTCCCCGGCCCGGTGTGGGGCGGTGTCGTCCGCGAGACGCTTCCCTCCAGCTCGAATGTCCGGCTTTCCATTACCCCTTTGACTTGACGTGCTAGGCGACTAATCCCCCTGTATACTTGCCTTACAACTCCTTGTTACCCATTTCTGAACCTCTGAAACTCCACTACACCGCAGTACGAAGACTTTTTGTTAACCCGATCTCGGCCGGAAACTCTGAGCTGTTCGAATTCTCCTTCAACATTAGCTATGACGGTCGAACAGAACCATAAGGGAAATGGGCAATGGTGAGATATGATGATCCCTTAAGTTAGTATTAAGGGACCTTAACCTGGCTCTGATACCAATTGAAACATCCGACCCTTCCCATTTCCAACCGGGGTTCTTGGGCACGGGGTTTAGGACACACATGTCTACTTTTCCGACATCTTTGTGTGTCCCGTTTCTGGTCCCATGAGTTTCAGGTGCATTTCCTTCCTTACCGTCTACATTTCCACTTATAGTTCTGCAAAATGGGAGAGGGAAAAGAGGGGTGAGTATTAATACTCAGTGAAGCGATTCTAGACCAGTCTCCCCCATGAGCCTCTATACGGCTCAATGCGGAACGAGAACCGTCTAGTCACTACACTCAGTCGATGCAACCTATCCGCTAGTTATTAAGTTTCATTTCACAAATCAAGCACTGTAATGAGCTCAGTCATCACTCAATTCATAGAATTCGGTTTATTAATTTAAGACACTCATCATCCTAGGACTTTAGGACCTACACAGCTCAAGCGGACCATTCCTCCCCTTTTCTTGCTGCTTCCTGTGAAGTCGCCTGCCCTGGTAGGACCGCCGCCCAGTTCCTCGGGTTCGGTCCGCCTTTGCAGTGTATTACGACCCCTTCCCGCCAAGACTCGGCGTGACTCAATCTTACCGGCGCCTCTATTCTTACCCTGCCATTTTTATCCGATGCTATGGCCCCGCTTCTCCGCCGTTTTTGAACGCTACGGCCGCCGCGTTTCATTTCTTTCCACCCTTCCCCGGGTACTTTATTCCACCCTTCTTGGGTAACTTATTCCACCCTTCCCGGGTACTTTTCTAATCATTCATTCATTTTCTTTCCTTTTTCTTATCTTTTCCTTTTCCTTATTCTTTAGACTCTTTCCTACTTTCCTTTCTAGACGCCACCCGTTCTCGGTGTCATACTCAATTCAGTAAACAACCATTTCACGGATGACCTATCATTCATCTAATCAACCGGTTAATGTTTAGTGTTAACCTAACTTTTAATTCTTTCTAAGCATCCTAGCTTTCAACCACAAACAAGAATAGATCATCAACCAATCAATCATTCAATCATTCAATCAACACAACCAATCCATTTACTGTCCTTAATCAGTACGAGCGTTCTTATGCAGTATGATCTATCAACCTAACATCAATCAGGATCTAAACCATCCTAATTCCTCATTCAACAGTATAAAAGAACATGAACAAGATCTGGAATAGAACACCTCACCTTAGCCTAGATCTGGATCTGAGAATAGGAGGTAAGAGAAAACGGGATCTGCGATCTATGACACCACGCGGCCACCACCACCACTCGCGGCTGCTCACGGCGAGGAGAGAGAGACGTGGCCGAGAGAGAGAGAAGGAAACGCGGCGAGGAGAGAGAGAGAGAGAGAGAGAAGAGACGCGGCGAAGAGAGAGAAGGAGGAGAGAGGCGGCGCGAGGAGAGAGAGAGTCGACGGCTAGGGCTTCCAGTCTCCGGGAATTCTCTGCAGGGCTTCGCTTCTAGATTTCTGATGAGAGAAAAAGAAGTGGAGGCTTGCTTTTATAGGGGAAGAGATAGGGAAAACCCTAGGGTTTTCCAATTGGGCTGCAGAGGACCCATTAGCATTTAAAAAATTTAAATGAGCTGGTTTTGGGGTGTTACAGTCCATCTGATGGACGTGAGATTCTAGTTTGGGCTAGATATGGTTTATGTCTCGACATTTTAGTTAGAAGATTATCTTGTTATAAAACTGATTGGTTGATGTTCAAAAAAACAAAAAAAAAACTGATTGGTCCTATCCTATGTCTAAAAACTACACTAGGCCCAGTAAAAGAGAAGGACGTTACTAGAATGTCAGTTCTTTTTTTTTTTCGTCAAAGTTATTTAAATATTTAAAAAACAGGGGTCTGAGCCCAACCAAGCTGGGCCAACACCCATAAACAAGTTACAATACTAAAGCCCACAAACCGCTGGGCATAAATTTAAGACACTAGACGGGCCTAAGGCCTACACCAATCGACTCAAGCAAGACGGGCCGGACTTCCCCTTATGACCCACGCGTCAAGGAGGCGGGACACGTGTTGTAATCTCCTTTTCAGCGCAACACGCGTCAACCTTTGCCTTGACCTGACCGTCATCGAAGCGAGAAGCCCCTGAGCACCGCCACCGAAACCCTCGTTACGCCGGAGCTCGAAACCGGAGAGCCTCCACCGAAACCTCTTTTCTTCAGCTTTCTGACCTCTGTGCGGAGAGTTTCCTCGATCTCTTCGAGATCTCATCCGCCTTATGAGAGCCGCGAGCCACAGAACTCATCGATCAAACGCTATGCTCGATCCAAAAACAAAACCACCACTTTGCTCCACTAGAGCCGGCGACGCAAGGCTATGTAAACCTTCACCCCCCGGAGACAGGACCGACGAGGCGATGCTGAAGAAGCCAAATACCTCCCGAAGACTTGAGCCGGCGACGACGGAACTTTAGTAGCCTCCACCTCCCGGAGAATAACTTCACCACGCTTTCCCCTCCACACGACCGCGCCTTCACTCCAGCAACCCATCCACCGTAGATGACGGTTCACTCCTCGAGCTAGCGCCTCCGGATGAGAGTTAAACCAGAGCTCCAGCAAGGCGAATCAAGGGAAGGGAGACAAGAAAACGGACTGCTTAAACGGACAAAACAAGAGGTTCCGGTGACGGCACGCGCGCAGACGCGCCGACCGCTCACCAGAACCAGATCTACTTTCTCTCTCTTCTCTCTCTTCTCTCTCTTCTCTCTACGGTATGATTATGACTAGAATGTCAGTTCTAAAAAAACAATTTTTTTTAACACACTAAAAAAACAACTAGAAGACGGTTACTAACTTATTATACAAGTAGGACGAGAAGAGTTTAGAATTTCTAATAAAATAATTAAATATATATTTTTGGTGGGCACTCAACTCAATGGAGATTTACAAGATGAAGATGAGTGACAATGACAATGTTTGTAGAATCAGTATTAATCAGAGATTTACAAGATGAAGATTCAAATCTCATCTTCTTCACAAATATCTAAGATAAGATTGATCCAGCTACTAAGAAGAATATATAGAAACAACTAGTGGTTGGTCCGCGTTTTGTACGTGATCTTAGTTTTGCGGTTGTGTCATGTTAATTTATATGAATGATACTAATTTTATTGTTTGATTTTCTTGTAGAAGTTTGTTCTCAGTTGTTGTGGTGATGGCCATGCACCACATGTGTTCTCGAGACCCACGTAAGCTTAAAAATTGATCATGATTAACAAGTATCATTCATATTTGATAAGAATGGTATTACAAAACATTGTTTGAATGTCTTCATGATATGATTTAGTTTTCCCAGAGATTTTGTCACAATGGGAGTTTTGAAAGGAAGTTCAAAAGGGAAGCTTATATTTTGTTTGTTTTCTTTAAAAAGACAACAATTTATTGGTGAATTTGAAAGTAAGAAAGTAATGATGAAATTATATATATATCTCTTTGGTAGTGGGGTGATGTTAGATATTTGTCAGTAACCATGGATGCCTTAGCTCAATTTCTGACCACATGATATTTCATTTAGTACACACATCTGAGTGATGAACTTCTTTTTCTAGGTACCAAATGAACCTTAGATATTGGTTATTTCTGTCATTTTTGGCAAGCGAAATGTTGATGCGAGTTTTTTAGTGAATGGCTCTCGCTTTTATATATCAATTGTTGAGTACAGTGATTAGCCTAACAGTGATGGAAAGGTAGCCTTCTTCAACGGATGTTTCATGTACTATTTCTACATAATGGGGAGGGTGTATGTACAGTGCAGCCTACGTTCGGTATACTTGTTGTGATGTAGCACATATATATAAATAGTCTTGGTGGTGTGATTGTTGTTGTCTCGTTGAAAAAGCCAGTTTTGGCGACTGTATGATTTTACCCTAGAAGCTGAGTTATAGGAGACGTTTATTCTTAGTGGATAGAACAGAAGTACAAATATAATACTAACTTTGATACTATGTACGTAAAATACTACGTAATTCTCTATGTAGTGTTTTAGTGATTTTTTTTTCGAATGCTAACCATCAGCTCATGGAGGAATTGGGGAAGATGGTATGATGCAGGCCTTACTGGAAGATGAAGGAGTGATTTACACATGTTCTTTGCAACTTATGATGCAGCCTTCGAGTTTCACTTTGTATATTTTCACCCTATTGATTTAGATTTCCTTTTTTGGTTCTTAATTGCATGGACAAAGCTATGGCATCTCAGGCTCTTAGTCATGTATGCTAACCAGCCCATATACTATTTTTATATTGAAAAAATGTGAATAATATTGTAACAAATTACTTCTTTTTGTATGTGTGTATCAGGTAACCAATAGCTTTCAGAATTTGGAGTTCATACCATAAGCAATGAAGTGAAGATAATAGAAGATCCATGAGACCATCCCAAAAATTTGGGATAAATTGATCACCAAGTTAAGTGTCTGACACTGTACGTTAAACCAGCAAGTGAAGGTTGCTCCAGTGGTGTTTCATGATTTTGGTAAAACTTTTTTTTATATATGGTAAAACTCTTATTCAAATGTATCTTTATTATTAAAACATAAGTACAAAATAAAAATACTCCTTAATTTTATCATTTACTAGATGACCGGCCCGCACTCTGTGCGGACATAAGAAAATTTAAAATATGGAATAAATATTATATAGTTTTTAGAAGTAACAGATTTTACAACATAGTACCACCGTCTTCGGGAGAATTCATCAGTCATGGAAAAAAACTGGTAGTCAATATTTGAGATGGACGAGAGGGAACACAGTAACGTCAGTATGAAGAGGCAGATATTGTGTGTACATATAATTGCAACGTCACAAAATATTTTGTGTGTTTAAGAAGATACTTTCATTAAAAAAATAGAATAAATAGTGTATAGTTTTAGAAGTAACAGATTTTATATTATCATTAATTAGAATTGTATTGTATATGTGTCGTAATTCTTTATTTAGGTGAATACTATTATTTTCCATAAATAATAAACAAAAATTTATGAAGACATATTAAAAGAAAATATAAAAAAATCAAAATATTATCCATAAATAATATAAATTATGAAGTACATTTCTCGATAAAGAAAGCAAATTCAATTAGAAACGTGCAAAAAATTAAATAAATTTTGTAAGCAATTTGACGGGTTAACATTATTTGATAGATTTATAAATTTCTAAATTTTATTGAACATGAAATAATATTAAATTGACATACCGTCATCGGTCTCCTAACTCATCACAACCCATCTGGCAAATACAAAAAATAAATAATTGTAACAGTTTATATATTTTAAAATTTGTATTTGAAAAAAAGTAGATTAAAATTACGTACCGTGACTACGAAATATTCTGAAAAATTTCTTTGTAGACAACATTCAATGTTTTTGTCTTCAGCTTCCCTTTTTTACCAGTTATTAGGATTTTTAATCCAGATCTCGACTTAACTCTTGAAAGTGCAACTTTGCCTTGCATTTTGTAAGAATTTTATAAATTATTTTAAAATTATGATAAATTTATTCTTTAAACAACGATAAATAATTTAAAAATAATATTAATAAACATTTTTGGATTTTGTAATATTTAAAATAGTTATTATATAATTATATTCGAACACAGTTCATCAAGTAGAGGATAAAACTATTATAATTATCTTATATAAAATTTCGTTCATTTTATTTTATAGGTTATAAATATTAAAAGTAATAAATAAAACATTATTAGTCTTTCAATAATTTCGAGAATAATTTCCATAAATTGTTATTTGTAATATTCGTTAGATTATAAGGCAAGTGATGTTAAACGTCAATAAGTTAAATAATTCTTCCATATTTGGAAAACATATATATATATATATATATATATATAACAATGACAAATTAAATGGTAGAGTATGTAAACACCTGTTTTCTACCAGTGTGAGTTAGAACACCGTCGTATTTAAGAATCATAAGGGTCTCTACAGGTCTTTATTCTTCGCCTTCACCATCCCACTTCAGCGGCTTCAGTTGAACCTTCCTGTATATCCCTGAGAAATTTCCTCCGTGCGTCATTCCAAAAGGTTCTCTGCTGTGAGAAAATGACTTCATGAATTAAATAAAAAATGCATAATGCTAGCTTACTTATAAGATAGTATATTCAACAAAAAAAATGATATAAGATAGTATTATTAAATGATACTATGTAATACTTTTCCGGACAATATTCAATAAAGAGAGAGAAAGTACTAAAGAACCTCTTCAAGAACTGCTTTAACTTGGTGAAGCTTCTCAGCATGTTCAATCAAGGTTTTCTGGATCACTATCACTCTCACGACCTGAGCTGTAATTGGTAACCATGGTTTAAGGAAAAAAATATGATGAATTTGTTATTCCTCTAAAATGATACCAGTTAACTTGATTTTTTTGTCAAATTAGTAATATGTGGGTCCTATTTCATTCCTCACTTTTCCTCATATAAATTGAATTAAAGAAGAAATATTTTCCTCCTCTAATTTTGATATGGAAATTTTGTTCAACTCTTTTTTCATATATTCCATTCAATAAATGGTCACCAATTAAAGCTCTGGTCTACATATAAAAAAAGGAAGACCATATTGTCGTTACCAGTATTCAACACATGGAAAAGATAGACCAGACATGCTTTTTGGAGACAAGACACAAAGAGTTGAGTTCAAGTTTCTAAAGATGAGGAGCCTTTGCGTCTAAACACATTTTTCTTAGCACACAAACAACATTGTCGTAATACCTTAATAGTATGAGATGAGAGATTTGTGAATAATACTTTAAAGAATGAAAAGAGAATGTTTGTATTTTAAGACCTTGGGTGTCTCTTATATATATACAGTCGATTTATTTTCATATTAATGATTTTAATATTTTGCACAATAAATAATAAAATCGTTTAAAGAAAGATATTAAATGTGTATTGTCAAAAAATGATTTGCATATGCTATGATTTTAACTTGCGCAAGTAATCCATATTAGAAAGGTAAGTTATTAAAAACAAAAAACCTAATTAGAAACATTAAAATATTTTGTAAGCAATATAATAAATATGATATCAACATGCGCAAGTTTACCGTTTGAATAATAAGAAAAGTTTTTAATATTTGTCTTAATTCTAAATCTTGCTCAAGGGTAAACTAAATCGATAAAATTTAATGATTTCAACTTGCGCAAGTAATCCATATTGTGAATAAGTGATTTGCATATTTAATGATTTCAACTTGCACAAGTAATCTATATTAGAAAGGTAAGTTATTAAAAACAAATTTTGTCAATAAGTTATTTGCATATTTAATGATTTCAACTTGTGCAAGTAATCCATATTAGAAAGGTAAGTTATTAAAAACAAACAACCTAATTAGTAGGGGTGGGCACTTTACCCGATATCCGAAGTGGCACCCGAACCCGATCCGAAAAACCCGAACTGAAATCCGAACCGAAGTAGCAAATACCCGAACGGGTATTGAATAAGGAGAGATTGGATACCCAAATCCGAACGGATAATACCCGAACCCGAATGGATATCCGAAGATAACCGAACATATGTATAATTAACCTTATATTTCTAGTTTACATCTCTCATTTTATATAAAATATTTATATTGATACTACACATACTTTAAGTTTATATGATATACATACAATTACGAAAAAAATGATTTGCTACTCACTTAAAATGCATGTCAAGTTTTTAATTTAAAAAATTAACAAAAAGTTACATCCGAAATTTAAAAAAAAATAACTAAATTAATGCTTTTTTTAGTTTTAAAATGTTATGTCCAAATCTATTAACTATTCAATCTATTAAAAATAAAAAATTAGTTAACTGAAAGTTATATTTTTAAATATAAGAAACTTGAGACATGAAAATTTTAATTTTTTTTTTCAAAATCTAAATATCCGAACCAGATCCGAAATAACCGAATCCGAACTAAAAATACCCGAACCCAACCCGAAGTACAGAAATACCCGAACGGGTTCTACACCTCTATACCAAAATACCTGAAAATCCGAAATACCCGACACGAATCAGAACGGGTACCCAAGGCTAAACTAAATCGATAATTATTATCCCCTAGCTATATATGGGCTTAACGAAATCGATAATAGTTTTGGGCTTGTCTACATAAGCGATTGATTAAAATAAATGAAAAAGAAAAATTCAAAAAAACCAGCCAATAGAATTATAACGTTTTTTCTGAGAAGCTCTATATGAGTGCCACCTCAGCAGAAATCACTAAAGTGACTTCTCTTTTAATGTATAGGAGGATTTACATTAGAATGTCATTGAGATATTTATTGAACATATATTTAAGTATGCTTGTATTTTCCTCATTTAAATAATAGATTTAAGCATTTAATGTATTTTCCTAATTTATATAATAGATTTCTTTAATCAAATCTTAACTAAAATATATTTCCTAATATATTTTATATTAACATATTAAATATTTTTAATATTTGTTAGTAATAAATAATAAAATAAAAAATTACACATCATAATCAATTTATATAACAGATGTAAAAAAATCAATTTATATAACATATAAATAAAAATTTAAAATTCTTTATTCATATATTATTAGTATAATGCTTTCATAATATAAGTCCAATTAGTTATAAATATTGGATTTTTTATATGATACATTGTGATATAATAGACAATTAAAATCACAAAATATAATTATTCAAAGTAATAAATAAAATTGTTATGTTTTAAAATATTATATTAACAATTATGTAATAAATTTTAATTTACAAATATATATTATACCATTAGTACAAAGAAAAAATTTAAAGTGAAAGCAAATATTTATACGGTCACGGGCCAAGCTCTAGAGATAAACAACAACAGCGCAAGATTATTTTTCTTTAACAAATTTATTTTAATAGATATTATAGTTCCAAATATGTTTATATATTTTATGTATTTATAAATTTATTTTCTTTGTTTTAAAGGGATGCTAAGATTTTGAAATTGGAAAAAATTATGACCCACCTCTTTATTATTTTAATTAGGATAAAATTTATATCAGAATATTTTATTAAATTTTTAATTTTAATTTTTATTATAACTGCAAAGATTAATTTTCAAAATAAATTTATTTTTAAATACTACAAATACATCATTTAATATAAACTAAAAAACTAAAAATATAAAATAAATATCCGTCCGGTCGGACGGGTCAATGTCTAGTTTTTCTTTTATTTTTTGTCTTTAAACTTTTGGGCTTTTTCTTTCTGCAGTTCAAATGTACGTTCACATGGGTTGCTTAAATAGTTTACTGAGCTAAATTAACATTAACTAGATTTTGATCCGCACTTCGAAAGCGCGGATTTTTCTTTGGATTGTAAGCAAAAATTATGAATTAGTATTTTAAAATTGTTATGCATTATTATGTAACAAAAGTTATATTATATCGTAGAGGAAATTTATTTAAAATTGTATAATTGATGAATTAGTTTATTTATGATTTTATATATATATATATATATATTCTTATGTAATTTTCTCTCTTAGATATGAACATTTTACCAGATCCGTGAAACCAAACTGAAATAGATATGGAAATATTGGTGTTGTTTGGGTTTGGATCTAGGGCAAAGTACATATTCAATTTTTTTTTAGACCCGCAAGTTTTCTTTGAGTCAATATCCTAACCGAGACCCGACCTAATACCTAAGTACCTGATTTTTTTGTGTATACTAGGTATATTCGAGTTTTTCAGATATGTTTTTGGTATTGTGAATACTTTTTAAGTTTTGTGTTCAGGTTTTCGATTTTAGTTTTGGGTTTTGAGAAAAATTGTAATAAAAAAATATATAGGGTATTCAGAAAATATTTTGGGTATTTATCGGTTCCTCGGGTCAGATTTCAGGTAAAATTTTGGATCTTTTCGGTATTTCAATATTTTGGGTACTTGTTTGGGCTTTTGGGTATGTGTTTCAGTATATTTTTTGGGTTTTCAGGTACTCCGAGTATTTTTTAGTTCCTCAATACCCAAACTAATTCGGACATGTTATGGTCTAGTAGATAAATGTATTATTAAATGTTTGTTAGAGAAATTTTTGGTTACTTATTGTTAATTAAATATTATGGTAAGACCAAAAATCCCCTTATATATTAAAAAAAAAGTCACTTTAGTGAGATCTGGTGACGTGTCGCTCATAGGTAAAATTTCAAAAAATTGTTATAATTTGATTGGTCGATTATTTTAATTTTTATTTATTTTAATTAGATCTAAAAATTTAAGGTAAGTCTAAAAAAATTTAACATCACTTGCCATATAATCTAAAGAATATTACAAATAACAATTTATGGCAACTAAGTTTTGAAATTACAGAATGATTAATAATGTTATAATTATTACTTTTAATATTTATAAACTATAAATTATAATGAACGAATTTTTATATAAGATAATTATAATATTTTTATACTCAACTTGATGAATTGTATTCGAATATAATTATATAATAATTATTTTAAATATTACAAAATCCAAACATGTTTATTAATATGATTTTTAAATTATTTATCGTTGTTTACAGAATAAATTTATCAGAATTTTAAAATGATTTATATAGTGTTATAAATTATTTATAAAAATATAAATCCTACTATATATTGATTGAGAAGTCACATAAGTAATTTTTATTACGTGTTGATCATAAATGAACCCTTCAAATTGTTATAATTTGATTGACCGATGATTTTTAATTTTATTTATTATAATTATATTCAAAAGGAAATGATAATTCAATTACCACTTTCCAAATAATCTACATAATATTAGAAATAATTATTTATGGTAACTAATTGTTGAAACTATGGTAACTAATGCGATCAATTTTTTTTTATATATAAATTCCATAAAATAATAAACAAAACTGTTTATTTGAATTCATATAATGATTTTATATTCGTATAGAAAGAATTATATTTGTATATAAAGTATCATAATAACTATTAATGTCTAATAATTCAATGCATGCTTTATAAATCATTTATAAGATTATAAATACATTTATAAAAATCAGCCGTTTTAAATTATTATAAGAGGTTCAAAATCATTTATAGAAGCTTATACATTAATTTATAAAATGTATTTTGAAAATTTATCCCCCTATTACAATATTTTGAATTTGTTTCATTTTTAATGGTAAAATTCCTCAACTATGTTTACTTGGTGTAGAAACTCATAAACTAAATATTTAATGGTAGTAATAATAATTATGACCTGTTAGAGTTTAATTCATTAAATAAAGTTAGTTTCGGTGGTTTTTCGTTAAATATTTAGCTTGAAGTTTTTTACCCAAAATAAACTTAGTTGAGGAGTTTTAACGTTAAAATTTCTTATTATTTCCTTATTATCTATTATTTAAATCCTTATTGTGAGATTTGTTTTATCAAAAACCAGTTGCAATCAACTGACGAGATATCTTCTTTCCTAATATTGTGCATTTAATATTTAAAAATATATATAGCATGATTTGAGTTACCAAAATTATGTATATATTATAACGAGAATATCTTTAAAATTTTATTAGAAGATATTCTATCTCATAGCTGAATTAAAATTTATTAGAGGATATTATATCGCATAGCTTCTCTTGAAAACTAGGTCATTTAGAAACTTAAACTAATTTGCTATATAAATATCACGCCACCCCATTAGTTTCACGCATCTATCTTTTAAGTTTTCATATGTTTTTGATCGTTCTAATTTAAATTCTACTTTTGTGATCTTGTGCAAGTGTATGATAATCAATAAGTAACTCATATACGGGAACACCATTACTGGTAATTTTATGGGAGATTCTTCTTCTCTGTTTATTTTTGTTCTCTTCCTCTCCATGTTGTATATCTATCTATATTTTTGCATCAGTAGTGATTCAACTAACAAAAAGAGACGACTTTGTTTATCCAGGAACTGATCATCCCTTTCGAAAAAGGTAATTTTTTTTTTATAAAATTAAATCACTTATCAAGAATATAATATAAGATGTGTATGCTAATCAAGTGTAATTTATTTATTGTGTGTTATCCTCTTCAGTACGTCTGAGAGCCAAAGGTAATCTCAAAACTTTTTAAAAACTTTGAAACTTATTGACGTTGTCCTATCAATTATATAATTTGTTATATTTTGGGGATTGTTTACATCTTTAAATATTTTTGTTAGAATTACCTCTTTTCTGACTTAGAGAAGGAAACCGTAAATCATCTATGTTGTTACAATGAAACCAATGATAATAAATCTCAGGTAATTCAAATCTCTCTTTTATATTTCATGGCTGATTTTTTTATTGGGGTTATGCGTGAAATATTTGTTTTTTCTCAATTATATTTTTCTGATGTTTTAAGTAGTGTTAAATGTGATCGTTTTCTAAACATTCTAATGTATTCTTTGTTCATATGAACATAATATAAATATCAATATGTAACATCGAATCTTTCATATTAACCATATACATGTAACATAGGTATTATATAGTTGTAAATATGTAATTATCAATTTAACATTAATGTTAATATCCGCACATGCGTGCGGGCGGTCCACCTAGTATTGTTAGTTATAGAAAGGGTTCAAACAACTTTTTTAAGTAGATTTATTAAAACTCCTTCCGTTTTAATAGTATTGATCTACTTGGAGTTAGCTTTAATTCCCACATAACTTTTGTACCCATTTGTGAGGCTCATTAGAAATGTCCAGCAACCACAAAGTTTTGAAACCACATACATTCCCAAAAGCCTTGGAACATCAAAGTCACACTAACACAAATACTTCATCGACATCTACATCTATAGCATCTGAAGACTAATTAAGTTAAAATTTACAGAAGAAAAATAACAATACATACTCTTTACCGAATATGGTGAAGACAAAATCGTATACATAGAGCAGGAGACACACTTGAAAACTCCAAAGAACGTAAACGTAGAGGAACTCAGCAAGTGCTCTGTGCTCATAAACTCACCAGGTTCAACACAAAAAAAAAAACAGGTCGAGAAGGTAGGCAGGTAGCTTTGATTTACATCATTTCCATTCAACAGTACTGGAAACTGTTCTCATCTCTTTAGTTCACCATATAATTTACTTTCCAGTTTTTTTTTTTTTTTTTTTTTTTTTGGTGTAAAATTTACTTTCCAGTTAGTTAGACGTTAGGAAATTACAGACTCACAAATCCAAATTTACGGCGGAAAGATTTAATCACACTGCCAACTCTCTCAAAAGATTGTCTACCAAGGATTCCCACAAACTCTTTCTGCAAATGTTGTTGAGTACCCTGCTGGTGAAGGTATGGTTTCAGTTTCTGTATCATAATTTTCAAAAATTAAAACTTGATTAACTGCAGGCTTTCATCTGTTGCATATGAAAAAGAATTTTGAATCAAAACCTATATTAAACCGAAATAAAGGGGTTTGTTTTTCAAGATAATTTAAACCCATTTTATCTTCTCCCTCATCAAACGCAGAGCCAGAACATAAAAAAACAGACAATCAATTCATAGGCTCGTCTCAGACAAGAGTTTGTGTAATTATTAATAGAATTGTTGGCTCCCAATCTTCCAAGAAGGCTTCAAGATGGAGTCGACGATAAGAGCAAGAGGAATCAGGGAGATGGTTGAGTGTATGAGTTTGAGTTTAGTCTGATAATCAAAACGAAGTAGAAAAATTTGCAGGCGTACTTTTTCATCCCGCATGAGCTCCCTTCTCTTTTCGCACCTCGTGCCTCGCCAAAACAAAGTGGACGCCTAACAACTGTCTGCCTTTAATGACCGGTCTTCAACTGAGAAACATGAGATCGGCAATAGCATTCTCTTCACCCTTGTTTGAAAGCTAAAGAAACCGAAGAAGTAGAGAGAGCAATGAGATTATTGACAGAAAAAAAAAGAGAGAGAGCGATGAGATTTGGTGTTGTCTTCATTCATATTTATAGGTTTAGAAATTTGCGACTAAAAAGGAGGAGGTTTTGAGGTAAATTAAGACACATTCTTGGGTTCACCCCCTAGGTACAGGTTCACCAACCAATAAGATTGTGTCATTTTAGATTCAGTATCTTTTAAAAAAGGAAACAAAATATTATCGAATTATATTATATTTTTAAAACAAAAATTGTATTAATCACAAAAAGAAGATATTTTAATCGCAAAAAAAAAGAATTTGTTTTTCAAAAGTATTTTTAACGCTGCCAACAATTATTAAACCCTAAACCCTAAACCTTTAGATAAACTCTAAACTCTTAAATAAATCATAAATCTTAAAGTTTAAAATTTGATCCAAGAGTTTCGGATTTATCTAAGGGTTTAGGGTTTACCCAAGGGTTTAGGGTTTACCCAAGGGTTTAGGGTTTAGGATTAGGATTTAGGGTTTAGTGTTTTGTTGATTGTGTTAAAAATATTTTTTTTAAATTCAAGAATTTAAAATTTATCAAAAGGTTTAGGGTTTACCAAAGGGTTTAGAGTTTAGATTTAGAGTTTAGTGTTTTGTTTATCGTATTAATTTTTTTTTGAAAACTTTTTTTTTGCAACTACTATTATTTTTATTTATTTATACTTTTTAAAAATTTTAAAAGCGTAATATAATTTGACAATAATTTGTTTCCTTTTTTAAAAGATATCAGATTTAAAATAACTAAATCTTATTGGTTGGTGAACCTATAGGTGAACCCAAGAATAACTCGTAAATTAATGAGCATGTAGTGGGACTGAAGGATTAAAGGCCATAAATGTGAGAAGTTATTAGTTGTAAAATTTTAGCAGACGGAGAAAACTGGTAGATGAAAAGAGGCAAAGGTTAGAGGTAGGAGAAAAGTAGTTGGGCCTAAGAGAATACGGTTTAGCAGAAGTGTTATTTGTTTATATATTTTGATTGATTTAGAAATCTATATAGTATTTTATAAATCCAAGTAAAATATGCAAATTCGGAGGTTTTTCTTTTGATTTGAGTCTTTGTATTTTTAACTAAAAAATCCAAACAAATCTATTCAAATCCATTATAAAATCAAATACATTAGTAAATCTGTATGATTGAATAACACATGATTTGATATAGAATTTATGAATCATTAAACCAATAACACATGATTTTAATACAGATTTGAAAATCACAGAACCAATAACACTAGATTTAGTTCGGATTTTCAAATCCATTAGAATAAAACAACCAATAACCCCTACTTACTTTTAGAACCTATTTTCTTGCGAGGCTCATACGTTTGAAGCCCAAACTTACAATCATTTTAGAAGGCTTAGATATAAGAAGTCCACAAAATATATAGCTTATCAAACGAAGAAGCAAAACCGAAAGTAGCTTTTTAAACTTTAAGAAGCAAAACTGAGAGTAGCTTTTTAAACTTTAAGAATTGACTGACACGTGTCACAATATGGAACAAGGTCGATCTTTTGAGGTGGAAGTTTGAGAAGCGACAAAACTCAACTTTATTATTATAGATTTTCTTACTAGACTCGTATGTTAATTTTAATCATTTTTGAAAGCTTAGATATAAGAAGCCCACGAAATATATAGTTTGTCAAACGAAGAAGCAAAACCGAGGGTAACTTTTTAAACTTTAAAAATTGACTGACACATGTCGTAATATGAAATATGATTTTCTTATGTAGAGGTTTGAGAAGTGACAAAACTCAACTTTGTTGTTATAGATTTTTTTACCAAGTTCATACGTTTAAAGCCCAGAATTATAATCATTTTAGAATGCTTATATATAAGAATTCCATGAAATACATAACTTGTCAAACGAAGAAGCAAATCCAAGAGTGGCTTTTTAAACTTTAAGAATTGACTGACACGTATCGCAATATAGAATATGGTCTGCTGATGTGGAGATTTGAGAAGTGGCAAAACCCAACTTTATTTTTATATAGATTTTCTTACCAAGCTCGTACGTTTGAAGCCCATAATCATAATCATTTTAGAAGGCTTAGATATAAGAAGTCCACGAAATATAGCTTGTCAAATGAAGAAACAAAATTGATAGTAGCTTTTTAAACCTTAAGAATTGACCTGGTCATGTATATAAGGAACATGGTCTACCGATATAACAACTTGAGAAGTGATAAAACTCAACTTTATTGTTATAGATAAATATATAGATAGCCAACTCCGTGTCTATCTAAAATCGTTTGTTGACCAACTGACACAAACAGCAATCAAAATATGCAAAGGTATCAAGTGCTTTAAATATGTTCAACTGATTTAGCTCACCGCTTAACCATGTACTTTAGAATTAGACTAAAAAAAATCAGTGAACCATTCATTTTCTCATCAAAAAGGAAATCGGATTATGAACTCTATCAGTCTTTAGCAAAAACTTTGTTTGCTCGAAAATCAAAAACACATTTGTCTCTTTCTATTCATTAATCGACAAAATAGTCATGAAATAACCTAATATACTAACATGATGCATATATATATGTATATATATTCTGTTCTTTTTGTCTAGCTTCTAATCCTGATTGAATTTTAAATACATGGAAAACCAGAGAGTTTAAAAACCACTACACTAGTATATTTGGAGACTATCCAAAATAAGACGGACTCAAAAAGTAAAAAATTTCGCAACAATAATAGACTTCTTTTTTCAAAGGCAACAGTAGACTTATTTCCACATATTTATTTATGTAAAATCATGAAGATTTTTTTCTTCTTCTAAAATTCTGATCAACTTTGGTGATTTAAATATTGACTTCAGAATTATAGAGTATTTGAAAACATCACACTGAAATTCTTTTTTTTGGTCAATTCCTTAAAAATTCTAAGAGTAGCTCCATTGTTTAAAAATTCATAAGAGATTCTTTCTTAAAAAATTATGTTAAAATTTTAATATGATTTGATTATATAACTATTTTTCCGAAAAGCTAAGCGAGTTGATTACACTAGAGGTCACATTCTGAATTTGCCTTACATTCAAAGGCACATTCCACATTAGAGGCACTTTTTCTTGGTTGAAGTTAAATTTCAGACAATAATGCCCTTAATGAAAGGAGAAGGAAATCGATTTGTTTTCAAGAGAGAGAAATTGTGTTTCCAAAAATGACTTTTAATTATTATTATTATTTAGTATACATCTTAATGTTTTGTTTTGTATATTTTTAAAATTAAAGGTATATATAACTAATTTATTGATATGATAAATTATGTTTTTTTATTCTCTATAATTTGATATCCACTTTGATATGTTTTTTTGTAATATTTTAAAATCTATACACAATGATTGTAACGTGTGGATGTGGACGTTAACATGTACACATATTAAAAGAATGCTAATTCAAGTTTGTGGATATAGAAACTAAACTAGTATACGTTCTGTTAATATATTACATAGGGATATATTGTCATACAGGTTGTGGATGAGCACTGCTATCATACACAATAGAGCATGGTTGAGGAGATGCATGCGCAATGTGACTGTCCACAAGGGAAGGTGTTGACAACGCATGTGTGGACATGGTCTGTGTATACAGCGATCTAATTTCAGGTTCTGGAGAAACAAATCATTTATGATAAAACCATAAACAACACAACCATCCACGATACTTTCATCTGTAATAGTTGTCCACAAAGCTCTCATCCACGATGCTTCCATACACAATGAATCCATCCACATTGAACTTTTTTCATCTTATTTTCATGTGGACGAGTTCATATCAAACATTTTTTTTCTTCAATTTATATATTTTCAGCTTTTCCTTAAACTTACAATTTTGGTGAATAAAGTTTGTTTTGTGTACAAGAAGTTTGATAAAAAAAAACATTTTGTGTATAAAGTTTCATGGACAAGGTTCCATGGACAAAGTTTCGTGGACAAGGTATATTTAATTGTAGATGCAAAAAAATAGATGGTCGTTTTGTGAAGTCAATAACAAAAAATCTGGATTCTTTTTTTGTTTATTTTAATTTTCGAATTGATAAAGTGGGAAGAAAAAAAGAGATGGCCCACGTGTTGTTTTAGTAATTCAATTGAACGATAGATAGTTTTGTCTTTAGTTGGAGGATATTAATGTCTTTCATACACTATAATGTATGTCTCAAGTGCAAAGTGGCTTGAAATGTAATAGCAAACTCAAAAAGTGCCTCGGAAGGTAAATTTTTCAAAAAACATTTATTGATGAAACTCACCTATACGTCACAACGGTGGAGGTTGTTTTAAGACAACCGTACGCCAATATTTTATTTGCAAAAGATTTGCCCCACTAAAACAGATCAAACCAAATCAACTTGTTGAACAACAATAGTCTTCTTTAATTAAAAACAAGAAAGGTATACATCATAGAAAAAGCTCTACATACCTTTTTGTTCAAAATACAAATTCTTGATCTACTTAAATACTTAAATTTTAAAATTTATTCATTTATTGGATGTCATATTCGGTTTGATGTTAAGAAAAGATAGTTCATAGTAGTTGTAAATGTGAACACCATACCTTTTGCTTGCTTTTATATTATCTGATAAAAAGAAAAAACAATAATAGTGTGATTCCATAAAGTGTCTGACGCTTAAGTGTCAGTAGTTCATTGTCGTTTTCTCGTTGATGTTTGGTTAATTGTTTGGTAGAAGGGGGTTACTCGTAGAGAACACGGTTTTCTTAACCTTAACAAATCCCATGTGACACACAAACACACACACACTCTCTGTCTCTCTCTCTTGTTTTTTTTTAAATCCTCGGATACAAAGATTATTACTTCTTGTCGTGTCTGCGACAGTTTGTCTCTTTCTCTCTGCTTCACCGTTTCCTCTAATTCTAGGGTTGGAAAAGGAGGAGAGGAGAAGAGATAATTCAATGGAGCCTCCAAGGGGATTCTTGTCATCTCTGTGGCAATTCATACTCTTCATTCCTTATTTCACTGGCTTACTCCTTCTCGGTGTTCTCAAAGGTATCAACTTTCACTCCATCCTACTCGAATTCGTTGTTGGGTTTTATTTCTTTTCTCTCATTCAATTCACCATTATTCCCAATTTTGAATCTTTTTGAGACAGGTTTTATCAGAGGTTTTTGTAACTTATTTTGTGGTCCAGATGTTGACCTGAAGATTGACTGCTTATTCTGTTTAGGGCCCCTTAGGTCAATCTCAAGAGTGCTTCTACAGTCACTTGAATTTAGCAGTTTTAACCCAGTTTAGGGTTCTTCAATACCCAAAAAGTTCCAAACTTTAACTGAGGACAACAATTGTCGAGTAACTTTCCTTTATTTAATTTACCAATTGCTTACAAAGCTAGTGAAAGTATATTGAATTAGCCTTTTTACTTTCATCTGTTCACAGTTTAGTGTTCTTCAATACCATAAAGTTCCTTTTTTTGTAACCAAATCCGTCACTTATTATGGTAATAATCGTTTCTTTACTCATTCTCTGTTTGATTAGGTATCGTTTTGTGCCCGGTTATATGCATCATTGTGGCTATTGGAAACTCTGCAATCATCTTAGGCCTTTTCCCAGTTCATCTGTTTTGGACTCTCTATTCCATTTCTTGGTAACTTTCTCTCGTCTTTTCTCCACAATATTATTCTTACTCGACATTGTAAAGTGTATCTTTGTTCTGGTTACAGTGCTAAACAACTAGGTCCAATCCTGAAGCTCTTTCTATGCTTATGCATTCCTCCCGGCATCATTCTCTGGCTTGTGGTTAGCATCGTAGGAAGTATCCTCGGAGGAGCTTTGTATGGCTTTCTTTCCCCAATCTTCGCCACTTTCGATGCTGTCGGCCAAGGGAAGTCTAATCCGCTCTTCCATTGCTTTTACGTAAGTTACATTCTCTTATTCTCTAAGCTTTTGTGAATCTTTCCTTCAGTGACATTACTCATGTAATTAGGATGGGACTTGGAGCACTGTTAAAGGCAGCTTCACTGTTGTCTGCGACTTTAGAGATGTCTGCTTCCACTCCTACTTTTCCTTTATGGATGATCTTAGAACCTCTAGCGCTGATGATCGTCACTACTATGAAATAAGGTCTACACATCTCTTACTTACAAAATTGTGCTTTTTTCTTACAGTTTGTAACTTAAAATATGTAAATATATTCTCAGGTTACTGCAGATTCCAGGGGCTTTGATAACTGCGGTTCTTGGAATTCTTCTTGACTTCCCAATGATTTCACTCATAGCATTGTTTAAAAGCCCCTACATGCTGTTTAAAGGGTGGCGCCGTTTGTTTCATGATCTCATTGGACGTGAAGGTCCTTTCTTGGAGACCATGTGTGTCCCTATCGCTGGCCTTGTCATCTTACTCTGGCCTTTAGGTGTTGTTGGAGCTGTTCTAGGATCTGTGGTCTCTAGTGTCTTCCTTGGTGCTTACGCCGGTGTAGTCTCATATCAGGTTTGTTATTATCACAAACTCCTCAGCTTGATTTTGAGACAGAACAGTAAGTCCTTTGTGATTGTTTGTTGTCAGGAATCTTCCTTCTTCTTTGGCCTATGCTATGTTGTTGCTTCTGTTTCTATTTACGATGAGTATAGCAATGATGTTCTTGACATGCCTGAAGGTTCTTGCTTTCCCAGGTTTGTTTCTCTTCATTTGCTTAATCAAAATCTCTATATCTATGTTGACTCTAGAAACTTGTTCTTTTGATAATACAGGCCAAAGTATCGAAGAAAGGAAGAGGAAGGTGGTACTAATGGTGGGCTTTCAAGACCAAACTCTTTCAAGACAACTCCTTCAAGAGGAGGAGGATCAAACAGAGCCCCCATGATTGACCTTAAGCCACTTGATGTACTCTACAATCCCTCTAATTGACTGCTTATTCAACATCTTTGCTTATTAAACTTGAAATCATTTTCTTACGGTATTTGCAGCTTCTGGAAGCTCTCTT
This sequence comes from Brassica rapa, assembly GCF_000309985.2. Classification (NCBI taxonomy): domain Eukaryota; kingdom Viridiplantae; phylum Streptophyta; class Magnoliopsida; order Brassicales; family Brassicaceae; genus Brassica; species Brassica rapa. The sequence goes on from NC_024798.2 coordinate 10,414,443, forward strand.
TGTGGAATGTAGGCAGCACGGAGAGATTCTAGTAACAAAAGGGATTATAAACTTAAAAGACATAGAGGAAGCAAAGTCTAGCAAAGGCAGTCAAGTGATCAGCATTGGCTTACCCGCTTATTCTCTTCTTCACGAGCTCTTACGCTCTATCAAATCCAACTCCACCGGCTTGTTACTTGGTGACGGTAGGACAGAGATAACAACAAGGAACCGACCAAAAGACACCTTCTTCGATTGGTTTCTGAATCCTTTCCTGATCCTTAAAGACCAGATTGAAGCAGCCAATCTATCTGAGGAAGAAGAAGACTATCTTGGGAAGTTGGTATTGCTGTTTGGAGACTCAGAGAGACTCAAAAGCTCTGAATCTCCTCCTTTGACCGAGATAAGAAAAGCTGAACTTGACGCCTTTGCTCGCAGGTAAAATCTTTAAAAAAATTATAAATAAATATTGTTTTGGTTTTTTAACCATTTCTGTGTGTTTTGGTTTTAAAAGGCTTCAAGGATTGACCAAATCAGTATCAAGATATCCAACGTTCAGAAGGCATTTTGTGGAGCTAGTCAAGAAACTATCAAATGATCTAGACAAGAAACATAACCGGTCTGAAGGCGGCGGTTCAAGACCGGTTAAGAAAACCGTTTCTAGGATTTTCAGCCAGAAATCGTTCAAGAAAAAGACGAGTGACAATAATGGGTCTGATCAAGATTCACCAAACCGTGGCTTTAGAGACGTTGATATTGTGTAATGTAAGTACTAAGTGAACAGAAATTAGATCGAAACGAAACGACAGTTGTTTCTTAGCTTCTGTAATGATACACACTTTATACAGATTCAGTGTATATGAAACTGTTTTCAATGATCTAACAATTTGATATTACAAATGTTGGCTTTTCTTGATCATGTTCCTCAGAAGCAGCAGAATCGTTTCTTCTGCAAAAGAATAGCAAAAACGTTTTTTTTACTTTTTAGTCCTTGTCTCATTGAAAAGTAACGGTTGAAGGCTAATGTTTTTATTTGTGTAAACTTAGTCCTAAGTTTTGACAATGTGTTAAAAGGAATGTTACCGTAGGTTCGTCTTGTCCTTTGTTATTATCACGGCGTTGGGACGGAGCACGACCACTAGCGTTTGTCTTCTTGTCGTCTCGAGCTTTAGCGAATATAACGGTGAATCCTTCGGCTGATGCTGGATCGTTCACGTCCCATTCTCCAAATTTTGGTAATGGTCGATCTTGTTGTTGTTGTCTTTGTTGATTATTCTGATTTTTTTTTTAAATATTCATTAATAAATTATTGATTTTCTAATCAATTTTCAACAAAATCAATACAAAACATTACAAGAAAATGAAAATTTCTGAAGACTATGGCGATTTAGATGTTAAAACGTAATTTGTATTTGAATAAAAAATGTGAAATCGTAAAATAAGAAAGATCTTACCGATGCCATTCAACGATTTGTAAAAGTTTGAGATTTAGGACAAGAGAAGATCTTCAGACAATGTGATTATCTTCTGCTTTTTTTTTTGTTTTTGGTGTTCTTTATTGAATGAGCGCTTTGATTACGTTTTTGTTTGTTTAATAGCGAATTTAATCAATGTTAAGAATAAAAATTCAGAAACAATGAGCGTTTTCTAAGGTTTAAATATAGGGTACGTTGTTTTTATTGTTGCAACTTGAAACTAACAGCAGTTTAACAAAAAAAAAAAAAAAACTTGAAACTAACAGCACACGAGAAAACGGCATGTATTGTTTGTCTTTTGTATCGAAACGGGACGTGTTCTCGTTCTTTTACTGATTACCTATGTTAGTCGATAAATTCATCGACTCAGATATTGGCACGTCTCGGATTGTCCTTGCACACTTCCAACGCCAGCACGCGCGTTGCAGAACATATCCGTTAGTCTTTACTGATTAGTCTTAAGCGGTATTCATAAACGATCAGGATTATTTTGCCTTTGTTCAACGGTGGTGATGACGACGTAGACGAAGCTAAGCCTCACTAATAGTTATCATCAATTTTCAACTAATCATCAATAGATAATTAATTAAACTGTAACCATCTTGTTCACGATTCAGATTGCATCTCGAATCTGGTTTGGTCAATGACTCAATATCTATGGACGTGTTTGATACATAAGTAAAACAAACATGCCACTTTTTTTTGTGCAAACCAAACATGCCACTCGAACCACCGAAAAACCGATTTCAATAAAAGGGCCATGTATTGGCAATGAGGAAGAAATAAACTATTAAACCAGTTGGTATGATTTCTCAATTCAACGTAGTTCCACGATTAAGTAGAATCACCTCAAAAGCTGCACGAATCAAAAAACTATGCAAATTACAAATTAGAGGTTCTCTACTTAAAGCAATTGTGAGTATCATCAACCTATTGAAATTGATTTTAGTCCAACCATGAAACGGTATGTCCCAAAATCAACCGTGAACTTCAAGATGGATTTTTTTTTTTACTTTCCAACAAAGCTTTAAACAAAAAAAAATATCAACATTAATTTCAAGTTGTGATCCATTTTTCAAAACGGATCAAACCGGTTCTCGTTTACCTTATTTGTAAGTTTACGAGTTCAAGCCCTTTCAAACAAGATGAATGCGACTATAAGAGATATCTAAACACTCAGAAGACACATCTAACAATTTATGGAGACTCATACATCATCTTACCATGTAGCGGCAATCATAGGATTACGAGGATCTTCATTTTGTTAACTTATTATTTTTGGATGCATTCACACTTTGAGATTTAAAGGACCAACAACCAAATTACCTGTGTTGGGTTTGTTAAAGCTTCATGTCCAACTCTTTATTATCCAATTAGTATGATATTGTCCACTTCTGATTTGATTTCTGCCACACACCTCTCATTCCTAACTCATAGGATACCATTCATCTCTCGAAGGGTATTTCGGTTTTCTTGCAGATTTCTCGTCAACAGCTCTGATACCAATTGTTGGGATTGTTAAAGCCCCATGTCCAACTCTTTATTATCCAATTAGTACGATATTGTCCACTTTGGGCCTTAGAGGTTGGTCCGCATGAATTTACTTTTGGTTTCCTTCCCAAAAGGCCTCGTATTATTAGAGTTAGACATCTCTTTATATATTAGACACTCCTTATCTAATTCTCTAATGTGGGACTTAGTTTGTTATCTCACAACCTGGACGTCCTAGGGCAATATTACTTATATGTTAAAGCTCTTAAGACTCGAGTAAATCATCAAATTCCTTTAATTTGGCCAAAATCCCATTATTTTTGTCCAAACCGTTAGTTTTATTTACTAAGTAATCTTTGTTTCTTGTTTTAGTTCCTTAGGTCGGGTATCAAGCCTATATAAACTTAGCCTTGTTTCAATTTGTAAGTCACTTTTTAATCTAAGTTAATACATAAATATTTTGTTTCGAAGAAAGTTTTTTTTCAAGTTGTTCGTCTTTAGTTGTTTAAGTGATTTGCTTATGTCCCTATTGACCCATTGATTCAATATTGTTTGTGTGATTCAAGCAAATTTGTTCACCACTTATTGAGAGAGAGTCAGTCACACCCACTGACTGAGAGAGTCAATCACAAGATTCACCATCACGTCTATCTTCATTCATCTTCCCCGCATCACTTGTTGACCACTTTGATCACCTTTTGAGACACAAAATTGTGGTATGATTACTAATCATGCATCAGTAAAGTTAAACCCAAAGCGAACTTCAGATTATTGCAACAATAGGGTCTTCACCTATTTAGGTGGATAAACGAAAGCTAAGACGAGTACACTAAAAAAAAAGATTCTGAGCTATTTAATACGAATTCCAACTGTACCAATACCAGAGCCGTACTTTTTAGGCGGGTGAATACCCGTTTGAATTCGTGTCGATGTTCAGATTTTGGTTAATCATATTTCAAATTCGCATAGATTTTAAAACTCTTGGTATATTTTTTTATATTGGATTCAAAATTTTGAGTTTGGTAAATAATACTTTGGTTCAAATATTTTTAGAGTCAGTTAAAAATAAACATGAAATTAATTATTGAAAGTATTCATTTCAAAAACACATTTCATGTATTAATTCAGATTTTCAGATCAGATTTTGTTTTTTATAAAAAATTAGAAGTATGGGTTTTAGAGTTTTGTTGGACACTTTTTCGGATTTGAATAATACAAGATACCCGAAATAATACCCTACAAAATCCATTAAAATTTGGATTCAGGTTTTTCACTTTTGATTTCAAATTCAGTTACAAATGCACATACCTAGTGCTCGTGCTTGTCCCAAGGGATTGAGCCAGGGTGACACATCGTAGACATTAAAGTCATGTTCTTTTTGTAGCCGCCGGGAGCAGCGGTAGCGGCAAACAAATAACACTTCGACGGAAACAAAATGAGCGATCTTGAAAGAAAATTTAATTATCGTGGCTTGCCGGCGTTGCCGCAGCGACTGTAAAAGGGGATGCGGCTGCCGCTGTTAATTCCAGCGTCCCAAAGCATGTCTAATCTAAAGCTTAAAATGATCGCTGCGTCCAAACTCTGGAAATCTTTTCTCAGATGCATGCTTTAAATTTCGACGCTGACGCTAAAAGCCGCGACTGTATCCCGAACAGGGCTTAAGTAAACAACTTGAGAAATCTGGTCAAGCAACAAACTCAAACCACACAGCACCCACTGGAATCTCATTCACTAATGTGCAAGAAACTCTGGCTTTAGTTTCATTCTTGTATTGATGTAACCCTTACAATCATCAATTCTACAAACAGATAAAAGCTTTATTTTTGGAATAACTGAAAAAGGTACTTGAGCAAAAGAGACTTAAGATCCGTTTTGACGGGATAGAGCAAGAAACACAGTAGCAGCTGAGATTTGAACTTTGAGATCAGCAATATCAATATCATGCCCACCTTCCACTAATCCCCATTTGTCCACCTGTATGAAACGTGTGAAGAAGATTAGATACATTAGAAGTAAAAAGGTCTAAATGTAAGCAAGAGAGTGAAGAAACAAACCTGTAAATCTTCTTCAAGTCTAATCAATTTGATTGCATCATCGATCTGCAACTTCCCACAGTAGATGCCCAGAGCAATTACTACAGAGTGAGCTGATGCTTCAAGTGCATCGATGCTAGCGAGTTCACCATCATTTGTCTTCTTGAGCAGACCTTCTACTGCTTTCACTAGCTTGTCATCTTGTTTTCCTCCAAAGATGCTTGAATACACTTTGGGTTTGATCCCAAACTCTGATTCTACCCACTCCAGTAGAGGATCAATCCTCTCCACCTGAACCTCTGCAAAAGCCACACAAGCGATATAAGTCTAAACTCCAAGTTCGTTGAGTTGAAGAGAAAATGCATACCATGGACGTCACTAGTTAGATCGTTATCCTCAGGTGCTCTGAAAAAGACGAGATCTTGATGCAACTTTCTTAATAGATGCTCGATAATCTTTGGGCGTGTAAGAGGAACTCTTTCAAGCGCAGTACATGCTAGTTTCATCAGCGGCATTGTGAATGGTCTGATTCCTTCTGCTAACTACACATGATCATTGCATTTGTTACCAAGTCAGTCACTGCACAGACATTAAGTAGAATGACAAAAGAAAACGAGAAGAGAAAGGTCAAGCCTAATGCTTTAACATCTCATGAACCAAACTCACTTCCACAAATCCAACTTTCAACCTATTGGTCACATATAGAACTCAGATCATAAACCCAGAAGCAAATCGAACATTAGAGACTCTAACAAACAGTAGATTATAAACAACAGCAGCTCTCAGCTTTACCTTTGTATAAACAATAAAGAGACCCACTATTGATCAAACACTAGGGACTCCAAAAATGGATCTGTTCTTTGCTTATTCAACTCTGGTTAGTTGTTCATTGACATAAACAAACTAAGAACAGCAAGAACTCAGCTTTAGGTTGAATAAACAATAAACAGATCCAGTTACAAGGATTCTACCTAAATCCTATCAAACCCATTATTGATTAGCTCGAGAGAAGTATATTTATAAAGCAAAAGAGATCTAATCTGAAAACGAAGATAGAGAAAAACGAGCAGAGAAGGCCAAGTCTAATGCTTTAAAATCTCATAAACCAAGTTCACTTCCACTAAACCAATTTTCAAACTACTGATCATATTACAGAACTCAGATCACTTAACCCTGAAGCAGTATCAAACATTAGAGACTCTAAAGAGCTTTAGATTACAAGTATCAAACTCTAAAAACTCTGGTTAGGTGTTCAGTGACATAAACTAACAACAGAAAAATCTCAGCTTTACGTTAAATAAACAATGAACAGATCCAATTACAACGATTCTAGCTAAACCCTATCGAACCCATTACTGAATTAGCTCCAGAGCACTAGATACATAGCTCAGAGAGGCGAAAGAGATGGACTTTTGAAAACGAACAAACCTGATACTCCCACTCAGCTGCAATGGCCTTAGCGAGAGCCAAAGAAGGAAGCTTGAGAGGTCTTTTCGAAGGCGTTTTAAGTGTCCTGTAATCGAGCATCACGGTCCATCCATTCCCATCGTCCGCTTCTCTCGTCGTCACCTTCTTGTAGAATCTCTTCCCAACTATCGAACCCGTCATGAAAGACGTCGGCATCGTCACCGAATCCGAGTCGTTGTTCCGCCGAGCGTTCGGGGCTTTCACGAGGATGGGTTTCTCGTTTTCCTTGTCGAACGTGAACGACGACGATGAAGAAGATTCCGTTGACTGGCCATCGGAATCGGGTTGACGAGCAGCAGATGATGTACAGAAAGATCGGGCGCGAACGACTCTAGCTGATTTGAAGGCTCTTCCGATTAGCATCGCCGCCATTGACCCGACGAAAATGGAACTCTCTCTCTCTCTCACACCTCTTGCTTAGGGGTTCTAGATCAGAGAATCAGAGAAGTCGATCGAGGAAACGGCGTCGCATTACCGGAAGTGATAACCCTCTAAGTCAACCAGAGTATTTGGAAACAAAAGATGCAAAACCGAGCCAAACCAAATGCTATTGCCGAACCCGAACCAAATTTGATTACAAACCAAATGGTGGTTCCATTCTTTTCGTGGCATTTTCTCTTCCACTTTTGATCATATGATGTGTTTATAATATTGTTATAGCTCCACTAAGGTCTTCATGACATGCATGCATCAAATACATTATACATTCCACAGGTCCGAGAAAGATATGTCAATTATAAATACAATGAAATCTAATATATTAAAACAGAAGTCATGACTTTTTTTCATGTGTGATTTTTTTTAATTTGGACCATTCCTAGAAAATATCATATTTTACATAAGTTCATTATCATATCTTTTAATATCTTTATCTTTTTATTTGAAATACAAATGAATATATTTAAAATGTTCTAACAAAATCTTTTGAAAATCTTCTGAGAATCTTTTTAAATTTATTTTTGAAAATTAGTTAGTTTTAATTTAAATTATCATAAAATATAATTAGAAATTAAAATTGAATATAGTTTTGGTTTATAAACGAAAATTTAAATAAAAATAAATTAATTAATTTTAAAAATACATTTACTAATAATTTTTAAAGATTCTGTTAGAAATAATATTTATTTCTACTTTAATTTTTTCAAATTTGTTTTCTAATAAAATAAAAATTATGATTTTTTGATGAATGATATTTTTATTTGGACCATCATTTAAATTTTCTATTAAATGTATATCACTAATGCTAATATATATAATATTTTTAACTACTTTAATCATAATATATTTTATATCTTTTATTTTTTTAAAAAAAAATTTAAAATTCTAAAAAATCTCTTGAAAAAGATTATAATAAGATCTTTATTGTCATCAATTGAATATAAATATTTTTAACTAATTTTGTAATTAGTAATGAAATGTTACTAAAAGAATAAAATTATATCCTATTTTATCAATTTTATAATAATATTTATCATTTTAAAATAAAAAACGTTATATTGAACAAAATATGATAAAATTATTTTAAATTGATAAGTTAACATATTTTATTTTCATAAATATTAAATATTTATGCTAAAAATATAATATATTGGTTGAACGAGTTAATATTAGTAAACTATATAATACATATATAAAAATTTATCTTATCTTAAACTTTTTAATATACAGTAATTTATTATATAAAATTAATAAACATTAAAAATTACTAAAAAAATCTAGCGATTTGAGTTACGGATCATGATTATAATAAATTAAATACAAAATTGTTTTCATATACGTTGTTTCATGCATTAAAAATTTAGTTTAGTAATCAAACACAAATTCAATAGGACAAATATATAATAAGCAACATATATATGATTTAAATATGTGAGTAACATTAAAAATATATAGTAATTATGTAAAACAAATATCTATATATATATAAATGTGAAAATATATTCCCGCACGGTTGTGCGGATGGAAATCTAGTGAAGTTTTAATTGGTATGAAGGTACTCAAGTCCAAGAGTCATCTCTTTTATATCTGGTCGCCTGACCTCGGTTTCTAACCTTTGCTGCAAGGTAATTAGGTAATTTACATAAACAATTTTACTCCACGGCATATAGATAATACTGAAATTCTCAAAAGTAGTATGCAAAAGAAAATTAAAGCTCTGAAGCAAATAGTGGTCAGTCAGCAGATCAGTTGTCAACCATCTCCATCAAATCTGAATAGTCAATCTCAATACGAATCACTTGGATCTGTACGTAACTCTTTTATGCACGAGATCATCTATAGCAGTTCTTCCATCTCCACAGATAAAGTTGAGAAATTTCTACAACAATCTTGTAGTCCAAATTTTATAAATATGAAATAAAAGAAACTTATGTGTAGTATGGGTTACAAATTTTTATTAAATTGGCGATAAGGAAGACGAAGTTGTTCGGCCCAGCCGGCATTGAACATAGCCGTGAAAGCCGTCAGGTTCAGAAGATAATCATCATATCATATCATCTGTTTGAAGTTTGAACCCATCACACCAAGAACGTGGGATCTTTAGTGTCAGAGTCTCCAGGATCCTGACACGTCATTAAATGGGACCCCATAATTTTGCAAGCGTTTTGCTTCTCTCATACATTTTCATTTCCAAATAGAGCACAAGCTTTTTCTCAATCATCAATCTCCCTCGTCGTCAACTCCAAGAACAAATTTAGAAGCAAAAAAAAAAAAAAAATCAAAACCATTGATTCGAAATGGCATCGTGGAATTCGATTCCGCTAGAAATATCGTACGAGGTCGTAGGGTGGATCGCGTTCACGTCGTGGTCGATTAGCTTCTACCCGCAGCTGATTCTGAATTTCCGCAGGAAAAGGTAACCCCAATCTCTCTAGATTTGTTTTTTCTTTTCAGCGGAAAATTGAAATTGGGTTCTCTTTGATCGATAGTGTGGTTGGGTTGAACTTTGACTTCGTGCTGTTGAATTTGACGAAGCACTCTTCCTATATGATCTACAACGTCTGCCTTTACTTCAGCCCCATCATTCAAAAACAGTACTTTGACACTTATGGCGATCAAGAGGTGGGTACCCTTTTGCTTCAACAAAGTTTCTTCCTTTGAGAATTTTCATTAGACTGCTACATGATTTATTCTTAAAAGAGTCGTTTGTTACGTTTTGGTACCATTTCTTCAAGAAAGTTTGTTTCTTTATAGTCATTTTTGTTATATCATTTCTCGTAATTTGCAGATGATACCTGTGGCTGCTAATGATGTTGCCTTCTCAATCCATGCTGTTGTACTCACAGCTCTTACACTCTTCCAGATCTTTATCTATGAAGTTAGTAGTTTGCTTCTTTTTTTTTTTTCTTTTGGAATGTCTGCTTTGTTTCTCTCTATATCTGATGGTTTGTTTATATTTGACTTAATAATGCTCTCAGCGTGGACCTCAGAAAGTATCCAGATTTGCTACAGGTCTTGTGGTTCTTGTCTGGGGTTTTGCAGCTATCTGTTTCTTCATTGCTTTACCTTCACAGTCTTGGCTCTGGCTCATTACCATCTTCAAGTATGCTCTATTATCCCCTCCCTGCCTTTTGCCCAACTCTCTTTTAATGCTAATCTGACTCTTTCTTTATGGTTTATTGTTGTTGTATAGCTCGATTCAGGTTGCCATGACATGCGTCAAGTACATTCCACAGGTCTGAAACAACCCCTGAACCTTATACACTTCTGTAAGCAGATTCATTCATCTGTATTACTAATGTTCATGTGTTTCTTCACAGGCGAAGATGAACTTCACTAGGAAGAGCACTGTTGGGTGGAGCATTGGGAATATTCTTCTCGATTTTGGTGGAGGACTTGCTAACTATTTGCAGATGGTTATTCAATCTATTGACCAAAGTAACTATCTTTTCCTTCATCACATTCCACATCATTAAGATTTTAGTTTGATACACAAAAACTAACATCATCTTCTTTGTTGTTTATTTTAGATTCATGGGTGAATTTCTATGGCAACATTGGAAAGACTCTTCTATCACTCGTAAGATAATTTCATCCAGAGCCCTCTTCTTTTTTTTGGATTCTTCCTCTGTTCTTTGTGTTGTCTCTTGTAATAACTCTCTCAATATCTTTGTGCAGATCTCAATATTTTTCGATATCCTCTTCATGTTTCAACACTATGTGTTGTACCCTGAGAAGAAATCCCCAAAATCTCCGGAAACTGGTGAGGAATCCAATGAACCTCTCATAGATCCTTCTCATGAACATGTTTAGAATCAAAGTCACAAAACCCTTCTTAGTTCCACAGCCTTCCCTTTGTACAAAAAAAGTAAAAGAACTCTTCGGACTTGTAGTTTATCCACATGTTGTTGTCTTATTATTTCAATAATTTCAGTGTATCATGTTTTAGAAACAACGAATATGTAACACTATCTTGAGTTTCTTGTAAGAGCAAGACGAATGAGAATCTTTCTCGTCCTAGACTAATATGTACTATTATTGTATATTAATTGTGTTGGATCGCTAATTATTAAATGTTTTACTGTATATAAAAAGATATAGTTGGGGTAGTTCAAAAAAAGAGAGATAATAGTTATTAAAGAAAAACAAAAAAGATATATTTACCTCTTCTGCAAGAATAAAAAGTCTCCAATAATTGTATAGTGGAAGAAGTTATCTACACAACTCCATTAGATTAGGTCCACAAGTTACACCTTTTTGGGGTATTTTCTTTTGACTTTTGTGAGGATTCCGTGTCCCGCAAGCATATTCCTAAGTACCTCTTCTTATTATATCCTTCAAGCAACCCTTTTTATCATTTTCACATCTTTCATTCTTCTTCTTCTTTGTGTAGTAAAAGGTCTCATCAATAACCTCCTGAGATGAAGCGTGAAGGCAAGCAACACGGTATGGTTAGAACCTACAGGATCCTGCCTCCGTCGCTGAATCCAAGACCGGAAGCCAAGTTGGTCAACCCTTTGACCTGTCGTCCAACCGCCGGTTTATTTACCAAAGTGTCATCTAAGCCGACTAATCACTCCAAGTTCACCGGAAAGTGTGGCCAGGCAAGGTGTCTTGAGTGCCACATGCATCCCATCACCAAGTCCAAAGTCAAAAGTAAAGGGTCTTCCAAGGTGAGATCAAATGACGTCACCTATAAGATGCTGACTTGGCAGGTTGCTTCTGGTGGGCACAGACCCGGTTTGAAGCTTTCCGGGTTCTCGGCTACTGGACTTCTTGATCTTATGTCTGATGATTATGGTTATGATCATGATTATCAATCTGATGAAGAAGAAGAAGAAGAAGAATACATAGGAAGTGTTGTAGAGGAAATTGTGGATATACAGAGTGATGATGATGATGATGATGATGATGATGATGGGGAAAAAGGAGAGGATGTGTCTCATGATGATAGTGAAAAGGAAGAATATGGGTCTCCTGTTGCTGCTGCTGATGATGATGGAAGGATGAGTTTCTGTGATGTGGGGGTGATGATGATGATGATGGATCATGTGGAAGAATTTGATGAAGAAGGATGGTGTTTGGTTGAAGAAATGATGACTTAATTGATCTATTTGATTTATTCCCCCCAAATAATTGTATTTCCTTTTGCTTTGTAAATTGTTTTAATAACTTTGGGGGATGAATGATTATTATCTATGTAAATGTGATTTATTATTTAAATCAAAAACTATGATTTGTAATTATAATAACTTCTGTAAACTTGAAACATCTACTTACCAACTCTCAAATTATATCCTGCAATCATATCTCTATGAACAACAACACTAGCAAACATATTAAAATGAATGTAAGATTGCAAAAAAAGAAAAAAAAGTATTTCACTGAAGATGAAGATACATACAACATAACTTTCATTATAGAGATACAATACAAACTTCTTGGTATTCCAGTTGTTTAGCTACTGTACACTCAAAGATTCTCTTCTCTTTTACCATACTTGAATCCTGAGGACAGATCTTTCTAAGAGCTTTGAATCCAGCGGAGAAGAGTCTATCTTTTATCCTCAGAGATTCCTCCTCTGTGTTTTGGTTGGCCCTTCTGTTTCCCCAACCATCTCAGGGTTGAAGCAAAGACATAGAAACGGTTTGTTTGGTTTCTTGTCAGTCTTTTTCTGAAAGAACAACACAACCAGTGTCAGTCTTCACATTAAATAATAGAAATGAGAAATGTTCATTCTTCTCATGATTTGTTGAAATCTAAATTTTACCTTGGAGTTTTGACGTTGAGCCTTAGTGCTGCTGCCCATCAAAAGCCTACATCATAAAATAATTATACAATTAGGAAAAGAAAATCATCAATTCAAATGCAAATTGACTCCAGAGTAGAAAACAAATCCGGCTTACTTCAAGAAACTGAATCTTGGACGAACTGATTTTTCGTTCTTCTTGATCGAGTCCTCGCTGCAAGATTAACATCATAAAACCAATCAGATAAGAGGACAAGATCATTAGAGAAAGAACAAAAAACAATCAAAAGCTGCTTTGCTTACCTTAGTTTCTGTGTGACAACAAGCTCCATTGCTTTGTCTGGAGTTTCTGATGGAAACACCGATGACTTATTGGTTACAAATTTTCTCTCTTCTTCTTTTTCTTCAACAGAGGAGCTCTTCTTCAACAATTCTTCATCCTCTTCCCTTTCATCAAGCACTTCAACAACAGCTTGTAAATCATCTTCAGTCACCGGTTCAGCTAACGAGCTACCCACCACAACGTCTTCTTGTTCCAAAACTACAACAACACATTTTGTTTCAGGTTCTTCACTAACTAATTCAGTTTCACCGCTCTCTTCTTCCTTAGCCTCATCTTTAGTCAATGTCTCCAAAGTGTTTAGCAACACCGCAACACTTTCTGGTTGTTGTTGTTGTTGTTTTGATTCATCTAAAGAAGTTTTTGCTTTCTTGGATTCAGCGATTTTCTTGTAATGAGCGTCAAAGAAAGCTTTCTTCTGAGCAACGGATCCAGGCTGAGAATACTTCTCTGCCTCGTCGACATACTTCTTGTGCGAGAAACTCGACCATTTTCCCCATTCAAGATTCTCTGTCGTGAACCTACCAAATGAGACTGATTGGCTAAGCGCATGTTTAGTATTATCCTGCAATCCAACAAACCAAATTTGTAAACTTTCTATTGAATCAAAGTGTTTCCAATCAAATCATTAGCTAAAGCGCAAGCCCAAACTCAGTAAATTAATAGGAAGATTCATACAAAAAACATTCACAATTTTTCGTCTCATAGTCTATCCATAAAGTTAATAACTTGTGATTTAAAATCGTCCAGAAAACATTGAATTTTCCGGAAAACTTTTGCAATTAGGAGGAACTCAATCAATAATAATAGAAAGGAAAGGAACAAACCTGATGAGTTTCATTACGAGAAAGAGGAGGAGCTCCGAACGAATATGAATGAAACAGAACAGCAGATTCACCCATTCCCAATCCCCCCCACAAGATTCTCTAAAATTGTTTTCCTTCTTTTTTTTGTAAGCCAAAACGGCTAATAGAATTCGAACGTTCGGAAACAATTCTTTTCTCAGACCAAACACATGTTTTAGAAGACCATCCGAAGGAGTTTTGTTCGAATTTGGGTCCCACAAAACAGAAATAAAATTTTGAAAAACTTAAGAACCTTTGAGTTTTATATAGGGGAATTTGATTTGATAGAAAAATGCAAAACTGTGCTTAAATTATGAACCTAACAAGTTTAACCAAAACACAATTATTTCTGCTATGGTTGTTAACATGAAGTGGTTGAGAATTGAAACAAATGGGGAAAACGAAATTTTCTGGTGATGATATAATTAAAAAGTTATTTTTCTTTGGAAACTCTGTGCTTTCTAAACTGAATTCTGTGTACCTTTAAATTGGCAGATAATAGTAATGCGTTTTAAAATATCTATACTATTAAAAGGGAAAAAGTCCTAAAAAAATCTACTTATAAAAAGTTGTTAAACCATTTCATTAAAACTAATAATATTTTTGGTCTTGCCATAATATTTGACTAACAATAAATCACTTAAAATTTTTCTAACAATAATTTATTACATCATACTTTTTTGTACATGACAAAGTTATACGACATATCATATCATTTGCTACACAAAAATGATATACGACATATAGATCCATACATGTCTCATTTCACTCAATATAAATGAACTTTCATCCAGTATAAAATCGTTAATCCAGCAACTATGTAACATTAGACTACATCATTTCTATACTTTTGTCCTATATTATGAAAAAGCTCATTCATGTCTCATGTTAATATTCAATCTATACTATTAAATTTGCCAAAATCCACCAAGTAAATCATAAGTTTCACGAGTTCAACAAATATAACTCTTATAAAATGCACACAAAATATAATATGAAAGAGTAGGTTTGGGCATCGGCTCTTCTGGTCGGGTATAGATTGGTTCCTTTCGGGTTTAGGTTTTCGGATCATAAACATTTGGACATAACTAGGTATTTAAAAAATATCGGTTCGGATTCGGATCGATTCCTTTGGAGTCCGGATCCATAATTTAAATACCTATAACTTTTGGGTATGTAACGGCTCCGAATTGGTTTGAGATTTTTAGAACTCGGAAAACACTTGAAGTACCCAAAAACCCAAAAATACTAAAAACACAAAAAAAAATACACGAAAACACAAACAAATACAAGAAAAAAATATTTGAATTCCAAAAAAAAAATTACATAAATCTGACCTAAGAAATGGACGATACCTAAAAACTTTTTCTAATACCCAAAATATTTATAAAAAATTAAAATTTTATGTGAAACTCGAAACTATAATCGAAAACTTGGATATGAAACTTAAGAAACTATTCATAATACTGAAAACATATTCGAAATACCAAATATAAATCTGAAATACCCAAATATAGGCTATATAGCTAATATACACAAGCCATATACTTTGGATACCCAATTGGGTCTCGGGTAGGACCCATAATCAAACAGAGACCATTGGTTGAAGAAATAATCAAAGATGTACTTTGCCCTGAACCCGGACCCAAACCACAATTATATTTATGGGTCAGTTTTGGTTAGTTTTTTAGATCCGATAAAATGTCCAAGCTTAATAAAAAATTTATATAAAAGTGTACATACAAGATCTTATATAAACTAATTTATAAATTATATCATTTAAAATAAATGCACGTCTTCTATATAATGACTTTGTAACATAATAATGTACACCAATTTCAAAATACTAATTCAAAAACTTTGTTTACAATCCAAAAAAACCCGTGCTTTCTAAGCGCATGTCAAAATCTAGTATTTTAGTTATTTTTACTAAACATTTTTTGCTCTATCAAGTTATGCTTTATCAGTGATAGAAAGTACATTTATCAGATACAATATTTTATAAAAACTCTGGACAATTTCTCTATCAAATTTAATACCATTTTTTTTAAATGTACCTTTAAAAGATGATTTTCATAAATACTTTAAATTTGTGATAAGAAGATTAAATTAACTCTCATAAAAATCATTCTTAAATATAAAAGATTAATTTATAAAACATCTATAGAAGTTTATAAACTCAACACCACACCCCTTAAATACTAATCCTAAACAATAATCAATAAACCCTAAGCTTAAATGTTACAGTATTTTTATTTGAGTGTATTTTTGAAAAGTAGTAGCTAACTTAGGATGTTTTTAAGCAATTTCTCTTTTGAAAATTAATTTTCCTAATTTTAGGAAAGTATTTGTTGAAAATTGTGATTAGTTAATAAAATACTTTATTAAAATTCAAACCTAAAATCCTAATCTTCGCTAAAAGTTATTTTAAAAACTATTCTCAAGACTCAGTTTTTTTCTTTCAGTTCAGTTCAGTTTTTATGTTTTTGGTTTGGTTTTTGCTCTCCGGTTTAAATCTCATAATTATACGATGATTGATGATGATGCATATGTTCAGAGGTGCCTTGTGCCACGTCCAGACCTGGGCTTGAGCAGATACCTAAGAAACATTTGCATGGGGCCTACAAATTGTATACATTTTTTGGGTTTGCATTTTCTGTTTTTATTGCTAGCATATGAAAAGAAAAATCAGTTCTAAGACGTGTTTTGAGCATATAACATGATAAATGTTTAATTTTGTTTCATTCTCTTATATAAAATGGAATAGAAAGATAATTTTCAGAATTGATACTTTTATAAATTTTAAGGATATTGTAATTTTTAAATGTAAATTAGAATTTTAATAATTTAAATTTTTATAAATTTATTAGATAGGGACTATATTTTTGGTTTCGTATTGGACCCGAAATATCTCAGGACCGGCACTGGCCACGTCTTTCAGTTGATATCATTGTTGTGGTGGCGATTGATCACGCTTTTCGCAATCGGGAATTCTTTCTGCTATACTAACATTCTTTGGTGTTATTTGCAAAATTTTCTATGTATTGGTTCGTTGCGCTAAGCACTCCCTTACATTCGATGGTAAAGTCATCTCTCTCTCTCATTGATGAATGATCAATGTATATAGTATTTGATTAAATCACAACAGGCAATAGCAGTGGTGACTAAGAACGTCGGCCACGTGTCGTTTTGGATATCTGTCGTTGCTGTCATCAGCGGTATGGCTTGGGGTGCTTACTCTTGCATCTACAAATTTGATCTCTACCTCTTTGTAACAATTTTTTTTAACCATTGCTATTTTTTTAATTCATATCTTGATTTTGAATTGTTAACAACATTTTGTTTTTTTTTGTTTGTATAAGCAGTTGTCTTCAAATACTGGTGTTTACTTCGAAGTTATGCTTACTATTACAAATCTACTCCAAAGGTGAAATCAGAGTGGATTGAGCTTCTGAGTTATGGTTTGTTCACATTTCTTTTTTTAGGCCAGACATAAACTTGATTAGGTATGCAGTTACTCTACATAATGTGTCATGTCTAAATCATTCAAATATGTTCAAAGTCCTCCACATTCTCTACTCCAACTCTCAATAAACATCAGAAAGCTCAGTAATGTTTAATTTTTGAACTACTTGTAAACTCAATGGACACACAAGAGGATGAAGAAAATCGACTTAGAGACATGTCAAGATACGACTATATGACTTAGCCGAAACGACTTTCTTAAAATCCAATTTATATTATTCAAGTCGGTTTAAAATGTTTTATATCGGTTAAAACCGAATCGATGTAAATTAGTTTAAATTTGTTAATTACTCAATAATGTTTATATAAATCTTCAGAATTGTCTAATTTCTTTTGTTTTGTGTATCTAATTTTTATAATTCATGAAAATAATTTTATAATTAAATCCAAACTAAAATATTTTATAAAGTGTAAAATATATCTAAAATAAATCAATAATTCTTTAATACCTAAATTCTTTTAGGCCCCGAATAATCCATATAGTCGTTAGTCCTCTGTAAAACGAATAGTTACTGCCTAACAATTTTTTGAACATTGGTGGGGATCTAGTGAAGACACTTTTTCTTAGGGTCTGCATGCTCCCTTGATTAAAACTTTTAAGGTGTATAATAGTTTGCAATTGAGTATCTTTATGGTCCAAGAGACTGTACGATGTAAAAAACGCCACTAGTTGTATTAAAGGGCCCAATATAGACCTAATATCTTCCGTTGCTCACCCAATGAACCGTCCAGGTCGGGTCAAAAACTTGACGCAGAGTGAAAGAAGACCATGCACCATGACGCGAAACGCAGCCAAGTTTTCGAGAAAATGGATGATGTACCATTTTTTAAAGGTTTTTTAGCTTAAAGAAAAGGCCCAAAATTTTTAATTTGATTGGGGCCTTTAATTTTGATGGCCCATCCCTTGATGTACCACACCGAAATCAGCTATAAATGGTGGTTCATCTACGACAATAATAGATCAAGACGTATATTAGATGTTTTCCAACTTTAGTTTATCAAAAGGAGAAACATGATAGTGATGATATGATAACTGATTATCATAATATGAATATCTTTGTGTTTTGTATGATTATTTATACTACTACACCAAGCATCATCATAATCATCAAGTCTGCGTTTTGTTTCCCACATGGCTAGCTAAGCTTATATTACAGTATTTGTTGGGTTAAGATATTATACAGGTTTTAATACGGATTATTTTCCAAATCTACTGGTATTTGCTATTTAACACAAAATATATTTAGGAGTTATCTTTTCCATCAGCGTTGACTGCACATCCGTAACTAACGTAATTCGCTTCATAATTATAATTTATAAGCAAAGTAACGGGTTTAGATCTTTACTCACTTTTTAAAACGATTATCATTTTTTCTTATTAACCATTAGGAAAAATACGAGCTTATTATATTTAAAGATATACGCTTGTACCATTTTCCTATCAATTTTTAACAATAAATAACGAATTGTCTCCACGTCTATTATTATTATTATTATTTTTTTTTTGTAAAAGGGCTGTCCACGTCTATTTTTACAATCATTTTAAACTAAACACAACTAATAATTCTATGAACCGAGATAATCACAATTAAAGAATTTTTGTCATTATGAAGCTAATACTACCATTCATTTGCTAACTAAAAGAGGCAATAAACATTAATTTACTTGATGATAACGATAAGAAACATTATTTTACTTTCAAAAGCTTTCTAATTCTGCAAGATATTTTCACCCCTTTCTCTTTTGCTTTCCTTTTTTAAATCCAAATTATTGGCCGCTTATGGGAACGTGAAATACAGGATCAATTATAATCTTGATTAGCTGTCTTGATCAATGCATCAAAGCCGGCCAATTTTTTTAAAAAAAGAGATACACATCTCTAATTTTAGTTCCAAAATAAAAAGAAAAAAATTATTTAATAAATTTCAATATTCCCTATCTTAAATCAATAGTTTCCTCTCTCTATATAAACAAATCTCGCAAATTACTCAACAAACAGCAACAAATATTTTCTCATTCACTCAAAGTTCAAACCAAAGCAAAACACAACTCTTTTTACGAAGAAGATGATGATGAAGAAGATGTTTGTTCAGATCGCAGTGTTTTGTCTATTGGCTACGATCGCAGCCGTCTCCGGCCACGAAGGTCACGTTCACAGCCCGGCTCCGGCACCGGGACCGGCAACTAACTCAGCTGTCGTTCCAACCACCAACATGTTCACCGGATTGGCTTTTGCTGCCGTAGCGCTTGTTCTTGGTCTCAACCACTGAGTTCATCATCACTACTGCATTCAGCTTTTCTTGTTTGGTTCAGTTTCTATGAGATTATTCTCTTGACTTTCAATATTCTTTTTGTTCTATCAAAGTTTCATTTTGTTGTTTACCTTATTTGGTGAATAAAACAAAACTCCATTGGACTCCTGTTGTTTTTTACTATGATTTTGGATTTAAAATCCGATTCATAGGAAACACCACACAAATTAAATCTCAATCTAAAAATTACGATATGGTTCACTATAACTAGATTCCACATGATGTAAACCTACGCATAACTTTTGCAGAACGATCTAATGTATATATAACCAGCTTTTTCTTAGTGTGTTGCTGTATTTAGATAATTAGAATCCACTTAAAAAACTTACGTGAGACCAATGAGGATAATGAACGTACTTAATAAGTAACAAGTTGGGTATCTTATAAT
Organism: Brassica rapa; assembly: GCF_000309985.2. Taxonomy (NCBI): domain Eukaryota; kingdom Viridiplantae; phylum Streptophyta; class Magnoliopsida; order Brassicales; family Brassicaceae; genus Brassica; species Brassica rapa. Next base: position 10,434,485 of record NC_024798.2, read on the forward strand.
AGAGACGAGTCCATAAGTAAAGGTGGGGTTAAGAGAAACCCGTTCCCGTATCGTAATCGTTAAAGGTATGTAAGTAGATAAATGTCGACCTTAACAGAACAGACGTACGTAGGTTAGCACACAAATTTAGAGAGAGATGATGGTTAATTTAAATTATACTCAAATGTATTAGTAATTAGATCATGTAGTAAATAAATATAGTTTTATTAGTCATAGAGCAACTAGATCCGTTGTAGCACACCGGTTAATTTCAATCTAAATTGCTTGAAATCCGGGTTCAACTCCCGGGAGCGGAATTTTTTTTTTTAAAATAGTTCATCAAATCAATTTTAGGAAACAAAAATAAAAGAATAACACAGATCAAACTCTTCTTAACTATTTCCCTTTACATCTAAAATTAATATAACAAAGAATCAATCTGTATTTTTCAGGGAAACCAAACACGAGAGAGCGACCTGAGCTAGAGGTTTCCTACACACGCAAAGTCAGATCATCATCATTCATTCATCAAGATGAGATCACATTACCAACAAACCCAAGATAAATTAAGAAACACCTTTGTTAACTGGTAACAGAAACCACCTGTATTGAGACCAATCGTGGAAGAAACAGAAGTGTCATCTTCTTTGTCTGACTCAGGGCCTCTTCATCCTAAAGCTCCATTAAAGCAGCTTCGGTTTCTGACAAAGGAGCTGCAAAAGAAAAGCAATTAGATCCTAGACGCATAAGATTACAGAAAATATACAGAACCGTTCTATTGATGACAGTATTAATGCGTTAGTATTATTAGAGTACACTTCAGCACAATGTGAGGTCATGTAAACACCAAAGAGGATATAATGAACGTACCTAACAAGTCTTCGTAGGTATCTGATAACAGGGACGAGTCCATTAGTAATGGTGGAGAGAACACTTGGTCTTCGACGTCGTAAAACGATTGTTGTGCATCAGAAGCTACACTGTTTGATCCAGCTACTGAGAGAAACCCGTTCCCATTATCGTAATCTTTGAACGAATCCAGATCATCGAACGTGTCAGGTATATCGCTGTACTTGCTTGGCGCTAGCCTATGGGGAACATTGGATTCAAGAAAGGAAGGCTCGCTCAGAGAGGTAAGTAACCTCGACCCTCTGTGAGGTAGGCCTTTGGTTTCTGATGTAAATCGGGAAAAGCCTGTTCCTGAAAGAGGTACAAAATAATGCTCGGAGCCTTCATCGGATTGACTGTCCCGTGATGATCCTGCTGAAGATGGGATCAATAGAGCAGCCTCCCTTACAGATTTCTTCAGGTTCTGGACAAAAGAACTGTTGGTATCTGAAACCAAAATTAGAGTTGTAAGACAAAGGTCTCTGTGAAATGTACTGGCATATCACAGTTCAAGAAAGCCCTTTTTGATATACTATACAAGTTTCGTTTTAGTTGAGAAAGTCGGTATGCAACAAACCAGTCGGCAAGTTGTCTGCTCGAGTCTGTGACAGTGGTTGTTGCTCAGTAGTGTTCTTCTCAGACAAGCTTTCCATTTTGTTGACCTCAGAAGCCATTGGGTGTCGCTTTTGTCTATTTCCACCTTTACCAGAAGAAGTAGGAGTCGAGCTAAATAATTGTGGAAGCTTTAACGTAGGACTGGCTGAGACCTTCTCGAGCTGAACATTAGACATCTTCGAGGTCAGCTCAGCAACATCATTGGATACACCTTCCTGTATTACAATGGGGTGGAAAGGTACATTAGCGTTTCTATCAAATATGCATCGGAAGAGAATAAAAGTTGACTGATTAAACTGTTACCGTAATTCTCCCAATCCCCTGAGATTGTAGAAGTGAAGCTGCTTGCCCGTTACTTCTCGTAGCTGGAGGTAAGGTTGGGGGAAGATTATTAACCTTCTCAGTACATTCTAATATGGATTTCTGTATGGCTGGAGAAACTTCCTTTAATTGGTTGATGAGTACCTGCATATAGTGTGGCATCAGCTGTAAGAACGTAGTAGAGATTTAACCAGTAAAGTATGAGCTACATTCATAACACATATTTTGTAGGCATGCTCCAAGAGATCCTAAAAACAGTATGGTAATAAAAATGTAGTTACTCAATCGATCAACTTTTTATACTCTCTCAAGAGAAGCTGAATCAGAATACACACAATTATTCATGGAACTCCGGAAATCTCCAATCAAACAACATACTGCCTTTTATAAATAAAATAGAACTGCCCGGAAAGTAGACTTCTAGTTTTTTTTTTGTTGCTGAATCGGATTATAAGCTCTGTTTCCTCAACAAAAGCATTTTACTTTCTACGTTTTGCATTTGACTTCCACAGTTGGCCAAATGCAACTTCTACCTAAGGCAACAAACAAGCAACACATTTACCTGAAAGCTAGCTAAATGTTGTTGATGTTCAGTCAAAGTTGCAGCCAATGATTCAACATGCCCACTTGTACCACCATCATTTGCAGTCCGCAAAATATCTGGACCTTCCCCGTCATTTGCTTTAGCCTAACATGCAAAAGTAAAAGATAAGCAACATATCCATGGAACTAAAACCTCACAGAGAAAAAGAGTGGAGCATTAATCAATGACATAAAGCGTACAATTAGCCAGAATTGTTTGAAGTACTTAAATATCCCCCACAGAGATAAGAGAAGACATACCAGCTGAAGAGACTGTTTATGAATACGCTGCAATGCGTGTGTCCAGCGCCTTATGATTTCCGCTACATCAACTGTCTGGTTGATTCTTCCACCTCTTTCATCTACTCGAGAAAGTGTTTCATCACTTGCTTGTGAGTTGGTTTCGAAACTGTCTCCAAGAGAATGCTGATCATGCATGTTTGCGTACGACCCATCACTTAGTTCTTTGTCATCTGCAAGTGGCAGAGCTGAATCATCTGAATGGGCAGAGAGCAATTCTGCACGAGGAACTTGAGAACTCTGGTCCATCGCTGCAAGTAGGGCTGATCCTGAAATTCGGTATCTACAGATCAAAGGTAACCAGAAGTCAGTATATTAGGAAGGAGAATTCAAAACCGTATGTGTTATAAGAGGCCGGTTACCTATGCTCTCTGTGAGCTATCAAATCCTCAATGGGACCTGACGCAAGAACTTCATGCTGACCTGAAGATAGTAAAAAAAAAAAATCAAACTATGAAAGTCTCCAGCATAATTCTAATTTCCAAACACTAGTTATCTGAATTTAACACAAAGAATGAAAAGAACATCATAAAACCTTACCTTTGCGAGCCATTATAGAATCCCATAACCGAGTGGACTTTGAAACTAGATGAGAATTTTGGCTGGAGCTAGACACAAGATCATCCCACACCTCTCCTTCCTGCTTAACTTTGTTTCTTAAATCGTTAAGTTTTTCTAGTTCCTGTTGCAGGTAAGCCTGATGCCAACGAAACAAAAAAAAAATGAAATGCATCAAGAAGAGCCTGATATAATCAGAAAAAAAAAACAAATCAGTACCAACCACCAAAGAAGAACATACCTCTTCGGCACAGAGACCACGGAACTCTGCAGTCATCTCATGGGCTAAATTAGACCACATGGCCTGTCTTTGTACCGCAGTTTCCGCGTCTTTAAGGAATCTACGACGCTCAAGCACTATCCGTGCCTGTAAACATAAAAACGAGCATTTGAAGGTTATTCCGTTCATTACTACTCAAACGCGTCCACATAGAACACACAATCTTGTAGAGAAACTATATGAATACTACTACCTTGGTAACAGGAAGCAAAGTAGCTGCATGTGAGAAGGATACGTCAGTTAGAGAAGAAGGCAGAGGATTGGAAGCCACGTCAGCAGGAAAAGTCCGTCTATGAACTTCTCTTAACGCATGCAGTGAAAGCTGCCATAAGAGCTCCACAAACCTGCAATCAAAAACAGGAGGTTCCACAGTTACACATCTATTGCTGCTAAAATTAGCTTCAACCACATCAGAAGCAACCTTGGTCCACAGCAAGTGGCAAGTGATGAAACTCTCGAGTTACTCCTTGGTAACGCCCCTTGTGACTCAAGCTCGCTTATAATCCCTTGAACAACCTTCATTGCCATCATTCTAGCGTTAAGAAACTATGGATTCAGTAAGCAAATTCTCAATGATTTACCTTTCGAAAATCGCGAGATTGAGCCGAATCGAAAATTGGCCAGACCTTATCGAAATCCTGAGAGATCAACGAAACTCAAAATCAAACGAGTGATTTCAAAACCGGTTTCGAGAGAGGAATCGAACCTTTGAAGACTGAGCGGGTCCTCGGAGAGAAGAGAGGATGAAGTAGAGAAGCTGTTCTCCCAGCTTCGGGTTGGAATGGCGGAATAACCCCACCCGAGGCGTGCCGTTGGAGGATCCGAGCCCGATCACGTTCGGATCCAAACCTAAGAGTAAGCAGTTGGTGTACATTGCGCTCTCGAGCTCTAGTTCCCTCTCCTTCTCTCTGTCCATCGTCATCACCGATCTTCCTCTCTCTCTCTCTCTCTCTCTCTCTCTCTCTCTCTCTCTCTCTCTCTCTCTGCCCTTTTTCGATTTATTGAATCTCGATCGAAATGTGTTTTTTCCGGCGACGTTTTTAAATTTAAGTCCCTGAACATAACTAATTTAAGGAAACTGTCCCTACATTTTTCTAACTATCTGAATAGTGGTGAATTAGCGAGAATGACAGTAACTTTTTTAACTCAAAGTATATTTTATTTTTTCAAATTTACTTTTAAATAATAATTGTTTTCATTAATATAAAATTAACTTCTTAAATCATTTATAAATGTTAAAAAATTATTTATAGAAGTTTGTAAACTTAATCTTATTCCCAAATATATTATTTTTAAATAATAATCATTAAATATTAAATCTAAATGTTATGGTATTTTTGAAAGTTGGTATCCAATTTAGGGTATTTCAAAAAAAATCTTTTGAATATTTTGTTTCTTGAAATAATAGTGCTCAACTGCTCATACAAAATATTCAATACAAAAACCAAATTATATACTAACATAGTTTAAAGGGCAATTCTCATAAATAGACTATTTTCAAGTTTTTGTCACAAAAATAGATCACAAGGAAGAAAATGACCAAAATATTTCATTTAATAGGTAAAAGAACACTAATACCCTAGATATATAAAAAAATTAAAAAAATGTTTCAAGTTTTTAGATTATATGTTTTCAAATTCGAACTTTTTTATAAATTTTCTTTTAATTTTTTTTCAAATTTTTTTTTCAAACTTTTTTTTTCAAATTTTGTTTTTGTAATTCGAAAATACTTTTTGAAACTATTTTTAAAAATTTTATTTTCAAATTTTTAATATTTATTTTCTATTTTATAAAATTTTAAACCTCAAACTCAAATCCCTACCCTTTAACTCTAAACCCTAAGGTTTGGATTAGTTAATCCTATGGGTGTAAGTGTATATTTACCTCTTTAATGAAACATTTTGGTCATTTTGATTCTTAGAGTCTATGCGGATGATTGGTAGTTGTTGTAGGTGTTGTCAACATCCCTATTTATTTCTACAGCACCAAATTCAGAGCAATCAAACTTTAAATTTTTTTTTGAAAACATAGCTCTTTAAATAATCTACAGCTGTATAAATGCTCTGCAGAGCCAAATATCCAAAGTAATTTTTTAATCATTTCAATAAAATTCTACAGCAATAAAATCTAAAGCCACATCAAAAAGTTTACAAATTTTTTTCTAGAGTAAAAATTTTAAAGCTACAGCCATTACCAATCGGACCCTATATTTGTGATAGAAACTTTTTTATTGCTATCTTAGGGTATTAACCTAGTTTAAAAGATTTCATTAACCAAATTTAAATTTGAATCAAATTTCAATAATTTTAAAATAAAATAAAAATCATATGCGACTAAAATTAGAATTTAAATTGAAACCAAAAGCAAACTAAATCAAATTATGCATGATATATCATGTTTTACTTTGGATATTATCATCCTTATATCAAAACAAATCAATTGAAAAATTTAAAACCAAACCAAAATTCGAATTTAATATTGCTAAAGTTATTGTAGCATGGTTAGTAGACATATTTTAACATAATAGTATAAATTTGAAACGATAGAAATATGGTTTAAAAAAAAATTTCCCAAAACATATAAAAGATGTGAATCCAACATGGTTGTTAATAAAATAAAAAAGAACCATGGGGTAACATTATAACAAAATAAAATTGGGGGATATAATTTGAGTTTAAGAAACTAGAGTGCTCTTTTTCTAAAATGTTTTTGACTTTATCCCAACGACACGTCAATTAATCATAGGCATTTTCCAAATGTAGAAGCGAGGCTAATGCTAATGTGCACCTACGGCATTAGCAACAAATCACATATAAATACTGTCTTATTGTTCTGCCGTATTTGTCACTTTTCTTTAACATAAAATCTCCAACGGTTGGAATGGATAATAACAGAAAGTATTACTACATGTTAGGGTCTGACTGGTTCAAACGCAGCGGTTGCGGTTGCGGTTGCGGTTGCGGAAGTTTGCGGATGCGGGTGGTTGCGGTTTCTAGCGTTATTAAGCGTTTTGTATGACTGGCACAACATTTGAAAATTGTTGTGTTTGCGGATCATTTCTGACTGGTTTACCCACCCACCCACATATACAAAAAAAATTAATAAAGAATATTTAATAGACAAAAAAATAATTATAAAAAATTAAGATTAAAAATAATAAACTTAAAATCCAATAACAAAATAATAAATAATAATTAAAAACAATTAAATTTATGGCATGATTATTGTTTCATGCATTCTAATAATCACCAAATATTTCATCAAGCTGTGCAACATACTCGAAAAAATTTGTTCCGAGACGTGGATTTTCTGGATTCATCTTATACATATTGTAAAATTTCTTCAAATAATCCCAACGATTTTTAGCGTGCTTCCAACTCATCTCTATTCCAAATTGCTCATTAAGCTTCTTGACAATATTTTCTTTTTGGGACAGATTAAAAAAATCTGTTTCCTTCATCTTTGCTCTGTTTCTCCACAATTATACATTCAAGTAATGTAGGTGTCATCTCGTTCGTCCATGTAACTTTCTGAAAACCAAGACATAGTGAATTTATTTACTCTTTGCAATCCAATAAAGACAAAGTTAATAGTAAATAGCATACCGTCATCGAAGCAGAAGCCAAAATATCTTGTGAAGCCATAATTATCAATTCTAACATTAGATAGTATAAAAACTCATTTAGAAAACAAATAAACTTGACTGATAGAAATATAAAACAGAGCCAAAAGTTAACAATAAAAGAAGACTAGAATTACCTTCTTCTGTCGCTAAAAAGAATGTGTGCTATCAACTACAAATTGTGTATTTGTTTGACATCGATTGTGACGAGATGTATCTTTCATACTTTGTTGTGACGGCATTACAGGATCTGTCTCGATAACATTTGGAGTATCTTTCATTGGAGTTTCTAACCAGGCTGTGTCATCTTGTTCCATATGATCAAGATCATGTGAATCTTGAATCTGAACTTCTTCTTCATCACTTAACTCAACTCGTGGAATACGATGATATACACCACGTCTTGGTTGCCATGACTCCTCAACCACGACAGTTTCATCTCGAAATACCACGTCAAGAAGCGGTATAAAACGCAATGGATGTGAGCGAAATTTCGAAGCTTCAGGGTAAGCCTTAGAAATCAAAACAAATAATCACTAAAAAGAAATATATAAAACAAGAAAATTAACGCAACGTGAAAACATGGCTTTATGTGTACCTTGATTTTGTCTTTCCACCAATGCTCAGGTGCATCAATACTACCTGTTCTACTATTAAATCCAAGACCAGTTGACCCAAAAGTAATTCTACGATAGATTTCATATTGCTTTTTCAAAGTATCAAGTCTGTTTTTCACTTTGTTCCAAGTGATCGCAACTGGAAACTGTTTTTTAAATTCTTTGAGAACATTTTGCTTTCCCTGCTCACTCAAGTTTTTGCCTTTAGAATTTCCATCTTGTTTTTCCAGCGTTATCAGTTCTAACAAGAAACGAGTCATCTCATCTGACCATTGTAGTTTCTATTCAAAGACCAGGTTAACATATATCCAATTACGAAACATACAAATATATATATGAATGATATACTGGTGATTCAGAGAATTTAAACAACAAAACATATAAGAAATCATAAAACAATAAACTGGAATAAAATCATAATCCACTTACGTTGTTCTCTTGACTTCCTTCTTGGTTGGAAGCCATGATTTCAATGGATTGAAACTGTATTAGGTTAACGTGAATGAGATATTATCAAATATACACATATATAACGTTAATTAAAAATGGATTAGTTAGGATATATAAGTAGCTGTACGTGATTTTGATTAGTTAGGATATATATGAAATCTAAATCTAATTTAATATTTAATATTTTTTTCAACCGCAACCGCCCGCAACCGTAAACGCTTGCGGGAAGGAGCTTTTGATTTTGAGCGGTACAAAGTGGTTCGAAGCGGTACAGAGCGGTTCATATGATTATTTCGAAACGCTGTCAACCGCTACCAACCGCAAAAGCTGAGTTTGCGGGTGGTAGCGGAAAAACCAGTCAACACCTTAGTATATGCTATTGACCATACTCAGGGACGGTCCCGAAAGAAGTAGGGCTCTAAACAAATGAAAAAATGGGGGCCCTTCTAACATAACTAAAATTTTAAAATTCATGAGCAAGAATTTTTTTTTTAAAACAAAACAGAAAAAAAAACTAATTCTCAAACAAAAAATTAAAAAAAACTGTAAATGTGGGAAGAGAAAAGATTTATTTTATGTAAGTTTCACTAAATTCTGTTGTTCGATTTTATTATTTATACATATAAACATTTTTTTAATGTTTCAAAAAAAAACAAATTTTTTTTTAAATGGGGGCCTTTTAATAATGGGGCCCCAGGCCCATGTTTCAAATGGCTCTCCTCAGGGACGCCCCTGACCATACTACATGTTATAGATATTAGATGCATGTGTAATAATAATACCAATGGCAATACGATAATATTTCTTTATTGGTACAACAGAACCTGGTGGATTCAACGTATTATTAATATACTTTCTCTGCATTATCCTTTGAATTTGAACCAAAGCAACACACTTGTACGAAGTTGCTTGAATTTTCATTGTCGTGAATCTTATTTTTTTTAAATGTGATAATTATGGCGCATAGGAAATTATGCTTTTTTTTTATAACCACACGGGAAATTATGCTTATTTGTATATTTTTGGGTCTTTAGAATTTAAAAAAAAAAAGAGTATAGAGAATGTTTTTGCTTGTTCATCGTTTGTGCCATAAGGCTAAATATATACCCATGTATCTTTAAGCGATATGTACCAATCAATAAATAAAAAATTGTAAATCTTCTTAAACATGTATACACCAAGTATTCATACTTGATATGTAACTTGCCTGCATGGCTGCAAGCATATCACAATACCTTCTCTCAAGTTAAAGCGTGAAGATTAAAAGAACGCCCAAATTGGAAAAAAAAAAATCAAACTCTCGATGTAGGAGGAACATGTATCAGTCCAGTCAGCGGTTCCTATAAAAGATGAAGAGGTGGTTGTTCTTGGACAATATGAAGGGATATATATAGGGATAACCCTACTTTTTCAGACAACTCAAATAGCTCAACGTTTGTCATAACAATTCTTGGCATACACAACCAAAGATGGGAAGGTGCCTCTAACAATTCAACTCGGAAAAAAAAAACATATGATCATAGATAGCATCAATCTTTAGTGAAACCAAAACCAACATGTTTGTTTGTACATTCTATTTTTTTTTTCAATCATATTTTTGTCATAAACACGGCTGGTCATCATCTTTTCATTGAATGGATATTACATCGATTATCAATCATACGAGTTAGGGCTGGGCAAATAAACCGAACCCGAAAACCTGAACCGAACCCGATCCGATAAAAATGAATCCGAACCGATCCGAACCCGACATAAAAACCGAATGGATCTTGTTTTATGGTATTTCGGCTTATGTGTATTATCCGAGCCGAACCCGAACCTAAATGGATACCCGATAGAATCCGAAACATTCAAAATTTTTTAAAAAAACTTATACCAAACATGATCTCAATTCCTAATATGTATTCAAAATATATTGAATATCTAAAATAATTATCTATGAAGATTGATGGTTGAATGTGGCAATTGAAGGTTGAAGTTTTTAGATTTGAGTTTTATTTTTCATTGAATAATGTTTTTCATTTCATGAGAACTTGATTTTCGTTTCATGCTTTCATTTATTTGGTTTTCTTTCGATCATTAACTATGTTTACCTTTCACTTGATTTTGTATGATTACATTTGATGTTCCTTTCTTTTTTTTTGAACCGAATTTATTTATGTTTTGGTTACAAAATAGGTAGAAATCAAGTATTTTAAAACCGAAGAACCGATTTTAGTTACTTTTTCGTTACAAAGTAGATATAAATCAAGTACATTTAAACCGAAGAACCGATTGAGACCCGAACACGAAAGTACATCGGGTTGTACCGGTTCTTTGAAGATTTACTAAACCCGACCAGAACCCGATAGAACCCGAACCGGTCCCGAACCAAATTTTCATATAACCCGAATGAAACTGATTTTGATAAACCCAAAAAACCGAAACCCGATTGGACTAAACCGAAACCCGATTGGGACCCCGGATGCCCATGCCTAATACGAGTGCATATTAATCAGCAATGAAAGATGATGTTCGTTTCACAAGGTCTTATAATAAAACACGTCGCTTCACTCCACCGCGTATCCTCAAAACTAACTCTTACATCAACTACGTAATTGTGAACTGAGACTGTCTTGTGTTTATTTATTGAAAATAAGATAGATCTCAAATGAGGTAAATGTTATATAATTCAAAGAGCATTTTGGCCAAGTAAAAAGTTTCTTCTTTTTCTTCACAGTTCAAAGAGCATTTCACCATTTCATTAAATCCAGATTCACAACTTGATCATTAAAATATCGTAGAGGTTCCCCATAACCTGCAAAAGAAAAAAAGCCACAAGACGAAAGTATTCAGACAAATCTCACAGCAACAAGTTCCTCCAAGAAAATAACTACATAATTCTAGTTTGGCTTTTTTCCACATACCATTTAGTTCATCAACGGTTCAGAGAAAAGAGCATGCTCTGGCCACCGGGCAAGTAAGCCACATTAGGAGATCTCGCAAGTGTAGCTGCAACCTCCCTCGAAGCTTCAATCCTCCTAAGCTCGATAAGTCCCATACCAGCTTTAGCCGTAGCGTCAGAGATCAACTGTGCAGCTTCACTCTCACCTTCAGCTCTTATAACCGCAGCCCTCCTCTCTTGATCAGCCTTCATCACCACAAACTTAGACCTCTCGGCCTCCTGCTGGGCCACCTGTTTCTGCTCAACAGCCTTTGAGAACTCATACCCGTAAGACAAGTGCGTGATTGCAACATCGTCGAGCACAATGTTGAAGTCTTTGGCACGTTTGATTAGCGATTCACGAACAAGCGCTGAGACGTGAGGACGCTCAGTGAGGAGCTGGTCAGCGTTGAACTGTGCAACCACGGCTTTCAAAACCTCGTTTCCAATAGAAGGAAGAACCTTCTCGTCATACTCTAGACCCAATGTTTGGAATATGTATGGGAGACGCATGACCTTGAGGCATGATTAACATCAGCATAAACAATTCAAATACTATATAATGGGATTAAAAGCAGCATAAAGATTCTACATTGGGCAAATCTCCAAAATAGCACATTTCTAAGTTTATGTCACAAAATAGCCCTCAAAAACTAAAATGACCAAAATAGCATTTTATCTTTTGAAAAATTTAAATTTTTTTTTATTTTTCAAAATTTGAAATCTTATCCCACTCCCCAACTCTAAACCCTAAAACCTAAACTCTAAACTCTAAACTCTAAACTCTAAACTCTAAACTCTAAACTCCTAAACTCCTAAACTCCTAAACTCCTAAACTCCTAAATCCTAAATCTCAAACTCCACCCCTTAACTCTAAACACTAATGTCTAAATTAATTTACCACTGGGATATAAGTGCATATTTATCTCTTTTGATAAAACATTAAGTGCTATTTTGGTTATTTTTATTCTTAGAGGCTATATTTGTGACAAAAACTTTTTTTAGTGCTATCCTAATCATTTTCTGAACTACATTTCCATAAACCCTAACCCCTAAATCCAATTCCTTAATAGTCAAAACCCTAACCCCTAAATCCAATTTTTTTTTCCCCTAAATCCAATTCCTGAGATTCGAACTATGATAACATCAGCACAACCTCAATCTTCGTGGCGATCAAGCTAAGTCTAGTTCGAAATTTATACCTCAGGGCGAGAGAGAACACGAAGGGTGAGATTGACCATCTGAAGATCCTTCGTGCCGGAGATCGAAGAGAACGTGTGGGGCTTCGTGCGGATGTCGAAGATGTGAGGCTTCTGCAGAATCGGGATCAGGAAATGAGTCCCTTCGCCGACGGTCTGGTCCATCACTCCTCTGAATCGATCGAAGATCACAGCTCTCTCTCCGCCGTCAACGGTGTATAGCGACGTGTTCAGCACCGTCGCCGCCGTTCCAAGACCGAAAGCCGCCTTCGCTAGATTGGAGAGGAACGAAACCGCTGCTTGTTGGCTTCCCATTTCTCGATTCGGAGTAGGGTGAGGCGTGGAGAACGAAGTGAGGAAGAAATTGAGACGACGACGAGAGGAGGAGGAGAGTTTTGTTAGGGTTTATGGAAGCTACTATGGAAAATGCTTTAATGGGCCAAGTTTATTACCCAATAACTTGGGGTTACGCCCATTAATAGCCCGTCAGAATTATCAAAAATATAAGAAGATAGATTGGCCCACAGGAGAGAAAACATTTACAAGATTGCAACATTTATTATACCAGGGGCATAGCCCTTGCGCAAGCGCAGAGCCGGATACGTTGTTGATGCATTGCATAGTTATGTCTACGGGATTCTGTCGTTTGTTTTTTATTCTGAATTTTTGTTTTTGTGTGTTGTCTGTAAGGGTGTTAAAATGGATCATGACCCATGGGTTAACCCAACCCAAGTTGACCCATTAATCCAAATGAACTTTTTATTTTTGATCCAATAGGTTAATGGGATAACAGGTTAATGAGTTAATAAGTTAATGGGTTAACAAGTTAATGAATTAGCAAGTTAATGGATTTATTGGATTGAGTCAACTCTGACCCATTTTGTTTTCAATTAAGAAAACCATGAGTAAACCACCCAATTCTAAGGTTTGATAGAATTGGAAAATCATGAGTTTCTCAAAAGTTCAATTATTTATTCGGTGGTAAAATGCGTTTCCCGCTAAAACCGCAAAAATAAGTTTTTCCGCTAAAACCGCGAAAATACGATTTTCCGACAAAACCGCAAAAACGCGTTTTTCCGCCAAAACCGAAAAAATGTGTTTTCCCGCCAAAACCGCAAAACGCGTTTTTCCGCCAAAACCACAAAACGCGTTTTCCCGCCAAAACTACAAAAACTAGTTTTCCCGCAAAACCACGTTTCCCGCAAAAACACATTTTTCCGCCAAAACCACCAAACGCAATTCCCCGCCAAAACTGAAAACCCAGTTTTCCCGCAAAAACGTGTTTTCCCGCCAAAACCGCAAACCGCGTTTGCGCCAAAACCGCAAAAAATGTATTTTCCGCCAAAACCGCAAAACCGCAATTTTCCGCCAAAAACTGTAAAAATCAGTTTTTCCGCAAAAACGCGTTTTCTCACCAAAACTACAAAAATGTGTTTTCCTGCCAAAACCGCAAAACGCAATTTCCCGCAAAAAACGCGTTTTCCCACCAAACCCCAAAAACGTGTTTTCCTGCCAAAACCGCAAAACCACATTTTCCTCTAAAACCACAAAACGCGCTTTCCCGCCAAAACTGCAAAAAAACTTGTTTTCCTACAAAATCGTAGTTTCCTGACTAAATCGCAAAAACTTGTTTTCCACAAAAACCACAAAACGTATTTTCCCGCCGAAACTGCAAAAACTCATTTTTCCGCAAAAATGCGTTTTTTCGACAAAACCACAAAAAATGTTTTCTCATTTCGATCAACTTGGTCTTAACTTAAAAATAATTCATTATAAAGATGTTGGGTTGATGGGTCAACCATTAATCCATCTAACCTATTTAATTTAATGGGTCATGGGTCAATCCAACTCATTTATTAAATGGATTGGGTTGACCCATGACTCATTAACAATAAACCCATTTGGGTTATGGGTTGGGTTGACCCATTTGACCCATTTTGACACCCTAGTTGTCTGTAATGGTGATGAAATGAACATTGGAAGGCACGTAGTTTGATTAGGTTGAAATGTGTTGATATTTTCATATCTTAAAGTATTAGCGCTTTCATGTTCAAAAACTGAAGTTTATGGAGTTGGTTAGTGTTTAGTTAGGTAGTTGTTAGTATATAAATTAAAAAATGTGTAAGGAAAAAGATATAAAATTTTTTTCTTAAAAATTAACAATTATCCGAACAATAAATTAAAATATTTTATATTTTCCCTAAATGAATTTCAGAAATATAGAATTGTAATAAAATGTATTTTTAAAAATTAATAACTATAGAAATTTATAAAATTATATAGTTACAAAATCATTTATTTTTTGAATTTTTACTGGAGTTTGTTAAAAATAATTTGTGGCGGACAAAAAAAGTTTGAAATAGGTGGACCAAATAAATAAATTTTGTTATAGTTTATAGCCCAATATAGTAATTAAGTAAAACCGGGGTTTTAAAACATTTTCTTTCAAAAGAACTCGGCCTTGAATCTGTAGTTTTGTCTGCTTCTGAGAAAACTCATGTTTTTCCGTTTCTGGAAAGTCGACACAATTTTCTTCCTGTCAGTACTTTGCGTTTTTAGTTTGTGAGATTGAAAATGATAATTGTTTTACAGCCTGATTGATTAGAGATTTGCTTACATCAGCTCCGTCTTCCTCCGGTGTAGTCATTGATCTTCGGAGGTTTCGTTGGCGTCGAAAGTTAGACCTGCAAGAGAGAGGGTTTGAATATGTTAATTTGCTTGTTTGTTTTGTTATTCGTTTGGGTTGGTTATATGTGAACTGAAACCATGGCTTCTGATTTATGATTTGATGTTTTATTTGTTAACATATCGATTGATTGTGACAGGCCATTGTAGGCCTTTCTGTACACGATGTTGGCTATCGTCCTACACCCATCCTCATTTCTTCTCATGTTTAAAATCTTGAGGTCCTTGGTTTTAGTGACTCTTGACAGTGCCACATATAGGTGACCATGGCTGAAGACTGGTTTAGGCAAGTATAGAGCAATGTTTGACAAAGTCTGTCCTTGGATTTTATTTACTGTCATTGCATAACAAACCCGGATTGGAAACTGGCGTCGTTTCAAGGTGAATGGATGGTTGGATTCTGGTGGTGACAATATGATCCATGGTAGCAGGATATGATCCGTCTTGGTTGTTGTTGTAAGGATTTCGGTTTTAATAACCTGACCAGAGATAGCTACGCGCAAGATTTAGTATAGTTCAACAAAAAACAATTGATATTTGTTTGTTCTTGTTTTGTTTGTAACAGTGTTTTGAATGATTAGTGGGGCTTATGGTCTGTTTCTTTTTAAGTGGCTCTTTGGATCGCATTAGTTTAATGTTTCAGTCTTTTGTTTGCAGTTGCTTCCTGTTGAAGAAGTTTTTCCTACTTACCTTATGATAAGATTGGGCCTATTTTAAGTAAATTGGAGTTAATATATACGTGGAGTTCTGTTTGTGGACTTACTTATTTGGATTCGTTGGGACATTAGATCTAGTGTCCCAGCGTTAGTTCACGTGTGGCAGTACTATGAAATGTGAAGTTTGGTGGTTACATTCTACGAACTGATGTTTGATGCTTCATGTATTCAGTATCCAAACAGGCTTTTTGTTGTAACACTTTTTTTTGTAACACTGGTATACAATCAGGTTAGTCCTCCATTTTAACAGCCTCATTATTGTAGTTTCTCATTTGTGTGATAAATGAGGAGATATCAGCTTGGTTATGGCTAACTTCTTTAAAATCGTGATTATTGCTTTTTGATATTTTAACGCCTCATCAGAAGTTTTTATTGTTGTACGTTGGGTATGTGACAGTGTAGATTTAATTAAAATGAGCTTTGTTGGACCCAATTTCAGTCAATACATTAATGGGCCACAATCAAAGACATGGGCCGCGAGAACCGAAGCCCATAGCGAGTATTCGAGCTCGAGACAGAGACCCCGAGGTCTCGGAGATCGCGGAGCGGTTACGAAGATCACGGTGTCGACCCACTATAAAGAAGGAGGAACGGATACGAAGGAGGACACGTTGAAAACCCTAGAGAGAGCTACACCCACACTTCGACCTTGTTTTCATCAACCTTTAGATCTTTTCTTTGAACGATCTGATTGTAACATTCGATCTCGTTTTGCTCATTGTATTCGAACTCATTCATCAATAAAAGTCTATTTTTGCCTACCGGAAACTGATTATATCGTTGTGTTCTAAAGATATTATTGCCTACATCATTTATCTTATCCTGATTAAACTCCCGATCCCTATCAGATTCTTAGTGTAGATTTTAGGATCTACAGGCTTGTATTTGAGTTTTTGTTAACTATGGTCATGGTTTTACAATGTGGCATGTAATTCTGTATTCTGGTTCAACCGGTCGTCGGGTTTAATAAGCACCATATAGTGTTCTATAAAGTGGAGTGAGCTTATTTCTTAGGCTTCTCGTAACAGTAAGTTTATTTTTATTTGGGATTAAATAAGTTTTGGCTAGCCTGTGTTTTTTTGTCAAAGTAAAAATCAGTTCAAGATGGCTATCAGTTAGTACACATTAGTTATGATCATAAGGTTTGTAGCTATCGACGTATCAAAGAGAAGAAGGCTAATAGAAGGATTTTCTCAATAATAACCGTCCACACCCACCCGTTCTAATTTTTGGTGAAGTAGGCTTCTCTGGTACTTCTATTTTTCGCACCATCAGTACTTGGATAAATATAAACATTTCCGTGAAATGTAATACACTTATTAATAATAAATATAAAAACAAATGTCAAGTCAAAAATGTTAGAAATTGTTAGTCTGTAGAAAATATATATACTATACTAAAAGGGATATATGAACTTCAGGGAGGACGTCCACGTCAGCTTGGAAAATCATCCAATAGGGAGGTTGCTTTTTGCCACGTCACACGGATCAAAGTGTTATTGGGCTTCTTTTTTTTTTACGATCCCGCATGTTAATCTGAATGGCCCAGAAAACCCCATTTCCTTTTGCTCTTCCTCTTTTTCGTTTCCGTTTGACGATATGAAAATATAAATAACTCTTCGGCTCTTAAGCACTCCGACCACCACATGTGTAACGTCATCCGCTTTTCCCTTACATCTCCTTTAATCTTAACATTTACATCGAACCCACTACTATTCCGTTTTCAACTTTTTAGGAACATAATTTTTTCTAATTTTCATTTGATCTGAACAAAAGAGGATCAGCAGAAGGACGGTTCGAAAAGAAGTTGAACATGAACGTGAGGCTTAATCATCAAGTTAACAAGTTATTAAACTTCAGATCAAGGTCGATGATAAGACATGTCAATTGTCGATGAGAAGACAAGTCAAATCGTTGGATGCTCTCTTCAAGACCTTTGATTGTGGCTCTGTATCACGTGTTCATCCACTCAGTTTAATCGGCGATGGTGACTATTTTATGATTCAGTCATAATTTCAGAAACTTTGTTTTCCCCAAAAAAAGAAACTTTTTGAAATATTTTTCCTATTCAATGATATGTCTTTATGTTGGTGATCTTCAATCATGACCGATGATTTTAACGGCCTCTCCCCTGATATTGATGATCCTCCTTAGAAAGCTCACAAAACCTGATCTTCCACAATCCAATCGACAAACCAAAGCAGAATATCAAAAGATCTACAGGTATTGCTTTTTTCTTTCTGGAATATCTTAGTCCTCTGGATTTTTGGTCAGTTTAATATATATGGTATTGATTCTGTGTTTCTCGCCCTTGTCAGTCTTCAGAAGACACAGAGGTAGGCTTCATTAACTCACACTATAGTCCTAGATGTAGACCTTTAGGTGATTTTAACCAATTAATTAATTGGAATGTTACATTGACAAGAATCGGGAGAAATAACTTACCACCATAAAAGTGAATCTGTCTTTGTAGAGTTTAGTGGGGGGTTAACAAAAACAGTCCTTAATAATAAGAAATGTGAATAGTAGTAAATGTTCATACATATGCTTTTGATACTCACTGACTTAATATAAGAAACTTTATTACATTTACAAGACTCTAAATGTATACTTCAACAACCTTATCGCAGTCAACCTAGCTTCGGAGCTGACAAGAACGTGGATAATAACTAGCAGTGGCTGTCGACTAAAGGTGCATCACTCGGTTGATACAATGCGAGTTGCAAGAAAAGTTTCACGTTAAATGTGCAAAACTGATGCCAAAATGCAGATGGGACAATGTAAGTGTTGCATATATTATATATATGATAGTTCCTTTTTAACACCTTTTCTTATGAATAAATGAACTTTGTAATGCTATGCCCTTCAAATGCATCCTCTAAGTTCCCCTGTGGATAGACTAATCCAAAAGAAATAAAATGCAAGTGTATTCCCAGTAAAGGGTATTGTCATTTTCATGTGTTGATAGGAATTATAAGGTGATTCTTATTTTTGAAAATAGATTGCTTATAATCACTTTCTCTAGGCCACAACACTCTCAGCCTAATCAAGTATCAAAAAAAACTGACATCATTTAGCTCCAGAGCAAGCCTGTTCATGGATTACCCAAGAAATATGTTCTATGTTGTTCAGGACTTACAAATGAAGAGAAATATGGTTTTTTTACTCTTTTGTTTGCGATTTGGTCAAATCACAAATTTGCCAAAGTGTGTCTATATCTTTTCTTGCAGGGATCAATGCATGTCTGAAAAACATAGAATGTATAACCGAGCTACATGAGATTTCCATAGATGATCATGGAACACGACAAGGACCTTATATTGGAAGACATAGCCTTGAACAAGGTTAGCTTCGTTTATCTCTCTGTATATATGTTCCAACAGACTTGAGAATATGAACATCGTAACAGTTTAATTTACCAATACGCAGAAACCAAAACTTTATAATGGACTGAAGTTTTACATTATTGGATATTTCAAGCTTGCTTACAAAGGATATCTTCAAGATATAGTAGCAGGAGGAACAATGGAGGTGATCCATTTCTACTGATGACTTGAACAGTTATAGTGTGTAGTTTTGAGCCAAGCAAGAAGAAAACTCTGACACAAAGACGAATTGATGTTGAAGTCTTGGAGAGCAGGAGCAAGAACTGCAAACAGTTCATGGGTCTTGGATTCTATTGCAGATTGCCAAATTCTAGACTTGATATAATAAATTTGTGAGATTACATCTTTGGGTATTCTGTTTTAGTAATTTCATTTGTTTCCTTGCCGTTAATGCTTGCAGATCTTAGATTTGTAGATGAAACTGAGAGTGTTGACTCATATAGTTTTGCATCATAACTCAGCAAAAAAGTTAAATATATATAATTTATGATTATGATGCAGTACTCACTTAGCGAATGAATGCAATAAGATGTAGTACTCATTTTTATTTTAATACATAGACTGCTGCAAGTAAGTGTTATTATCTAAAGTAAGTTTCCCGAGAAATTTTTCATATTAAATAAGTTCAAACTAATATATATACATTATTTCTTTTTACACTATCACTTAAAAAATATTTTTGAATCAAAAGAAAAAAAGTCCACTTTGATTATATGTTTATTTTTCCTTAACACTCTAATTCTATGTTTGTTTTCAAATAATAGATATCTCTGTCTTTATATACAAGAGTTACTTGAAATTTGATTTTGTAAAAAAATTAACAATATTGACACAATACAAATCCAAATGATCAAAAAAATGTTATCGATATAAACCCCCAAATTTGTAAAAAAAATTATTCAGACTCCCAAACTATTAAATTCATTATTAAAAAGTTTACAATTTTCAAAGCCTCTAAAATTTCGGGATAAGTTTTTGAAGGACATTAACACTTATCCAATAACAACTCTCCCCTTTAAACAAACGAAAACGATATGAATTGAAATACCTAAAATATTGTTTTGTTAGATCAAGATAAGTGTTAAATTATAACTAAAAAATATTATAATAAATATTATAAAATTAACAAATGTTCCACACGAAATGCAGAAAAATGAATTATCAAAATAGATAATAGATACAAATGTATGATTGCAATATTAAAAATTTGAAACACGTATAATTGTAATTTTTGGTATTACAATTTAGAGATAACTTAAAACTTAAATAAACTATACATTTAAAAATATTTAATAAAAAATATGATATATTATGTACTTTTTTAGTTACTAACCCGTCCGTAGGACGGGCCAAACCCTAGTATACTAATAAATATATCTTATCACCGTACAGGAAAAAAAATATACTAATAAATACTAAAACAAACCGAAGTAAATAATACAACGCTTAAATTAATCATTTATACAATCAAACTACTATATTAATGACTACGCGAGAGTATTAAATTATTAATTGAGCATATCAGTCTGCGACGACAAAAGTGGGAGGCCCTTGGTGCGAGATCGAGTTAATGTCAAATGGTATCACCAGTGAGGAGCAATGCACTTTGAACTTGGAATTCGATCATACAATTTTCATGGAATATACCGCAGTTAAAAGTTTTATCTTAGTAAAAATGTAAATATAAGCATCATCACTTTTAACATTATAGAAATAGAAGTCATTATTCTCAAAACTGAGTCATAATTACATATATGAAATAGTATTAAAGAAAGCGAGTTGTGAAACCAATCTACCAACTTTTTTTTTTTTGAAACTAATCTACCAACCTTTTTTAACGTTGAAAAACCATTCAATAACCGTCCACTCCCGCCCTTTCTATTTTTTTTCTGTGAAGTAGGCCTCACTTGGTCTTCAAAGACACTGAGGCAGGCTGTTGCAGACCTGCATTGTGTGGACTCAGATTAGGTCCTTAGGAATATATTAACCTACACGTAAAGCTATTTAAGAACCTAAGAGCAACATTATCGTCAGGACAAAATTTTGGTATGTTAGCATTTTCTATTAATATTTTAAGACCAAGAGACAATACTAAGGTACAATAGGAAATGGGTAGATTATTGGTAGATACTTTTGTTGTCTCTTAGTAAATAAACAAGGCAAGAACAGAGATCTATTGAAGCAAAACTCAAAAAGAGATATCATCAAAGATCAAAGCTTTATGGACAAACAATCAAACCCAGAAACTTAAATTCCATTAAAACTGTAAACCCAATTCAATCAAGCGTGGTAAGAAGAGTCATCAGAGTTAATCGTAATTGGAAGAAGCAGGACAAGACTTATCACCACCGTTAAACCACCAACCATCGTCTCTGCCAATGCTGTTTCCGTTATCATTATTGCCGCCGATATCTCCAGAAGGAAAGCAGTTTCTCGCTCCTAGCTATTGATTAGTAAAGCTCTCATTAGCAGTGGCGACTAATCGTGGGAACTGGGAAAGGGAGGGAAGCGGTGGTGGTTGGAGTGATTGCGGTGGGAGAAGTACTGTCCAATTTTATTTCAAGAGAAGAAGAGACACGTGTTCATAAGGAACGTTTGTTATCAATACTATTAAAACAGGAATATGCCCCATTGATATTAGTTGAGTCCAATTTTAAAAAAATAATTTTTATATAACTGCATCAAATATAACTGCATCAGTTGATATATTCATAATTATGTAGATAATTGAGTAACTAGATCTAAAATTAACTAAAAGGGACGTAGGAAGCAGTTACGTAGAAGAGTTGATCAATTATATTAGAAATAATCAAGACCCACTTTACTGAATTATCTGACCCACTAAATAATATATATCTTCTTTTATCAAATAGTTAATCTGGTCATAGATTATAAATCAATACTATTAAAACAGGAACATGCCCCATTGATATTAGTTGAGTCCAATTTAAAAAAAACTGATTTTTATATAACTGCATCTAATTATATTAAAACACTAACTATGTTGTAATTTATAACTTCTTCTACCTCTAGCAGAAGCAGTTATCAGGTTCTCTTTAAAAGCGCTTTTTATGATCATCGATTAATTACTCAGTAACAAACAAATACAGAACTCAGACACAAATTCAGAGTACACAAATTATATTATCTATCCATTTGTGGTTTCTGAATTCACTTTCTAGCTGATTTCCTTCGCTCCACTTACTGGTCGAAGACTACAAAAATTAAGACAAAGGGCCATGTTCGAAAATGTTCGAGATATAGAGCTATGCTTGGGCGTGGTGATTTCGTCATAAGCGGCGAGCAAATCGAAGGTCGCGATTTTTTTCTTTTTTGAGTTTTGAATGTTTAAAACTGATTTTTTACGACAGATCTATGTATTTGAGACTACTGATACGTAATCACACAACAATTTGATAATTTACAAGGAAATAGTTGATGGCCGCATGAAAATAGATTTACAGTGTCAAAACCCTAAAAAAAAATCTGGAAAAGATGATGAAAATTACAATTATGCCACTTATTAAAAAAAAAAAATAAAAATGCACAACAAGCTTTTGTCGTATAGAATTAGGAAACTGCCGACAAAAAAAAATTAGGAAACTAATTCCAAGCAACTGAACCAACAATTGCCACCAGGCCACTGAAATTTAATATTATTGATCCCAAATTTATTAATTACAAAACTCGGTTTAACCAATTCCAAGCATAATCAAATAAGTTTGATTCTTAATACTTACCATAAATGAAATTTCTTGATCAATTCCTGATTTTAGTCGTTTGTAATAGGAAACCAAAATCATTCTTTTCCTTACACACAGTTATTTTATTTTCATTACACACTTGCTATATTTTCTTTAGCATTTATAAAAATAATTTTACATAAATATTTTTGGTCATTTATATTATTAAGTGGACATTATACCCGCGGGTAAAGATCTAGAACAAACAAATATGATTTTAAAAAAACGGATATACGGACATATAATTACAAAGATTGAGTGTATGCCAAATCAATCTTTACATTACTATTATTTTATAAAATAGATTTTGATTAAGATTTACATATATATGACTACAAAGAAAAACGTAAATATGATTACATAGAAAAACACAAATATGAAAATTAAATTTCTGAAAAAAATTAAAACAAAAAATATAGTTAAAACAAAAAATATACCCGTCCTCACTATTAAAACAGGAACATGCCCCATTGATATTAGTTGAGTCCAATTTAAAAAAAAATGATTTTTATATAACTGCATCAAATATAACTGCATCAGTTGATATATTCATAATTATGTAGATAATTGAGTAACTGAATCTAAAATTAACTAAAATGGACGTAGGAAGCAGTTACGTAGAAGAGTTGATCAATTATATTAGAAATAATCAGGACCCACTTTACTGAATTATCTGACCCACTAAATAATACTCCCTCTGTTCCTTAATATTACATATTCTAGGAAAAAAATTTGTTTTAAAAAGATCTATTTTTTATATTTTCAAGATATGTTTTATTAACTAATTGCAAATTTCAAAAAACTTAATTGCACTTACTGAATTGTTATCGGTTTAAAATTATGAAACAAAGATAAACACAAAAAAATATGCAAATTTAATGTGTTTTATTAAAATGTGTTAAAAATCTAGAATATGTAATATTAAAAAACAGAGGGAGTATATATCTTCTTTTATCAAATAGTTAATCTGGTCATGGATTATAAATGGTGTATTCTGGAAGTTTTTCTTTAATTTTATTTTACTTTTTAATTTCCAGTTCATAAAATGTTCCAAAATTTGAATTATCGTAAATGTTTTGTAAAGTCTGTACATATTGTTTGTTATATGTACCGCTAAGGAAAAAAAGGTACCGATAAGGAATATTTAAATAAGTTAAAAATATATCATATATTGCTAATAGGTAAGATTAAATATAAAATTCTAATTTAATATGGATTAGATCAATTGTATATCCTAATTATAAGAGATATCATATTTATTAGATAGAATAGATATGAAGTATATGTTTTTAATATTTAGTCACAATATGTCTAATAGGTGCAAAACAAAATATAAACAAAATATGTCTAATGGATTAAAGTATATGTTTTTAGCTATTTATTCTTTAATCCTTCGAATAATGTAGTATTTTGTCAAAATCAATAGCATGCTTCAATCTGAAACTAAATATATATGAGCATATTCTAAATACAAAATTGAAGTATTTAACAAAATCATTTAAGATATAGAAAATTTAGTCCAACCAAAATCTAAAAAGTATATTTTTGGAAGTAAATTTAAGATTATTAAAACTATTTAATTAAATTGATATTATTATAGAAGTATTATTTATAAAAATATATTCAACGAGTTTTAGTTAAAGGGTTTTAAATAGGTTATTCGATTAGAAAATATATATTAAATGTGATTATAATTAAGGTTAGTGAAAATCATATTTACACATTTACATATATATATAAATATTATTTATAAAAATATATTCTATGATATTTATTTAACGAAATTTAAATAGGTTATTCGATTAAAAATATTTATTAAATGTGATTTTACTTAAAGTTACTGAAGATCATATTAACCCATTTATATATATATATATATATATATATATATATATATATAACAGAATATATTAAAATTATTTTTTAAAACATTTTTCAAAAAACATTGTTCGGTTTTTGGTGCGGATTGAATTTGATATTAGTTTTCAGATATAACACTCTAAGAACCGTTCCAGTATATCAATCATAATCGTGTTTGAATAGAATACTAGATTTTGACCCGTGCAACTGTACGGGTGTTTGTTTTCACTTTTCTATACATAAATTATTATTTTAGAACATAAATGGTATATATTTTTAATGTTAATCATATACTTAAATATTTATATAACTATTTCAAATACAACAATTTTATAATTTACATGTTATAATTAATTAATTTTTTAAACCTATGTATTTTACCACTTCTTATTATATATTTATCTTATTATATTTGCATTTAGTTATTAAGCAAATTAATATATTCATGAGAAAATATATTTAAAAAATATTTTGTATTTAATTTATGCTAAATTCTGACCCGTATTTCAAAACTGGATTTCTTTTTATCAATATTTTTATGCTTATTCATTTTAGATAATTTATTATTGTATATATAAAAGTGTAAGATTTGTTAATTTTTAGACATGTATTATATAGTTTGTTAATTTTAAGCCGTTCTATCATCATATTATATTTTAAATAAATAGTTTATACTTATGAAAATAAAATTTATAAATTTATCAATTGAATATAATTTTATCATATTTATTTTAGTATAATAATTATATTTTAACATGATCAAGACTATAAAAATAGATAAAATAGGATATAATTTATTTATTTTCATTTCTAAACAATAACTTAAAATACATTAAGTTATTGTTTAAATATTTTTACACAGATTTATTAGAATTTTTAAAATATAATATATATTATATTTAAAATAAAAATATATTATGATTAAAGTAGTTACAAAGATGTTATATTATTAAATTTAAAGAAATACATGTTAATTTTTATACAAATATTATATAGTTTGATAATGTTAACCCATCTTACCAACATATTAAATTTTATTTTTGAACATAAATATTTTATAATTACGAAAGTAAAATATATAAATATATAAATTTAATACAATTTTATTATATTTAGCTCAATATAATAATTTTATTTTAATATGATTGATTATGATTATATAATAAATAAAATATTATAGATTTTTTATTTTTCATTTTATATAACTGAATATATTAATGTATAATAATATTTTAAACTAATTTCGAAATTAGTGAAAATATTTAAATATAATTTTGAAAATGAAGATCTTGTAAAAATCTTTTTAAACAGATTCGTTAGATTTTAAAATAAATATATTTATATTTAAAATGAAAAGATATCAAAAGATATTATGATTAAAATATTTTAAGAAATCTATTTATTATTAGTCTGAATTAAAATGCAGTATGAATTTCTATGAATAGGTCCATTAGGTCCATTTTTTAAAAAATCACACATGAATCAAGGTTGTGACTTCTGTTTTAATATATAAGATATTAAACACAAATATAAATTAAAAAAATAACACAAATATAAAAATTAAATTACTCAAAAAAATTAAAACAAAAAATATACCCGCCCTTCGAAAGGGCGGGTCAGAATCTAGTTGTTCTTAATTAAGGAACATTTCATCTAATAATAGGCAATTTTCTTTTTCTTTAAATCCTAATAATACTAAGAACAGTTTTAAGAAACGGTGATATTGATGCTCTAAGAGCAATCGCATTGGTGATTGTAAACTTGAGTTCACACGGTTACCGAAAAAGTAAAATATTAAAATAATACAATATGCATGACTCCGTCTCGCCACGCTCCTTCCGCATGAACCCGGATCATTACTGTTTAGCGGGCTCCACGCCACGTGGCGGTCTGCTATTGGTTAGCTTATTTTTTATTTTTAAATCAAAAGAAAAATCAAAAAATAAATAATAAAAAAATCAAATTGTGAAACCCAACCTGGGGTTCATTAATGCGCTTGCTCTAAGTGGCTGATACACGTGTTAGGTACCTTAAAATTTTGGGATCTTCGCCATAATGAATTGAGTTGTATGGGCATGGTCATTGCCAGTGGCGGATCCAGAAAGTTTTTGAATCGGGGGCACATGCACATATTAATATTTTCTTTTTAAATGATACACATAACAAAAGTTAACTATAAATATTTTAACTCTTAGTATTGCACAAAATATATTCTGACTTTTTAAAAGTGTTTTAGATTTATCAACTTATTTTTATTGTGACATTTGATTTTTTATAATTCCTTTAATCATTCCAATAACGAAAACAATCATTTCAATGAGTATAACTAGATTATCTAGTATAAACTAAATATATGGAATTTATATTTAGCGGCATGATGAAAGAGGTTATTAAACATAAATAAAAAGAAAATACATGGGGTTTTTAAAGGAAAATAAGTCGCTGAAAAACACAATAACATATGGCAAACGTCTCTTTAGATTACTCGACCATATATGGGACCCAGCAGGAGGCTAAAATAAAAGAGCAGATTAGATTAAAGGAAAAAAATAATAGAATAGAGGCTTCGAACCACGGATAGTTGAATGATGACAGGGAAGTGAAGCCACTGAACTAGTTCAAGCTATTACGTTCCAACTAATACTGAACAATATATATTTAGTCGGGGGCACGTGCCCCCGTACCTGACAAGGTGCATCCGCCCCTTGCAAGTTGTCTTGATAAGACTTACTTCCCCTAATATGTTTGCAAAGAGACAGTAACGTGGGAACCTTTTGGAGAGGTTTTAATTAATTTAAGAAAATGGGGGAATTAAGAGATAGACCTTTGCAGCTCAGAATTTGTTTTTTGCGGGCCATGAGTTGACAAGATATTTGTCTCTAAAGGGAACCTGACTCAGGAGATTAATGAGAAAGAGTAGACTGAGTTGTAGCACCAGACTGAGCAAGTGAGCATCCTCCTCGAAACTGGATGTGATTCAAGAGATAGGTGTGTTGGTCTCAAACCCCTTGTCAACGTTATTATTAGATAAAGATAGTATTTATCTAGGATATATGTTAGAGATAAATATGGATTCAGTTGTGATAAGCTTGACATCCTATAAGTCAGCTATCGACACTTTGTATAAATACCTTTGTAAAGTCATGAATAAGATCAACACGTTTACTAATATTCACATGGTATCAGTGACAAAAGAAGTCGAACCAAGGAACTTCAAGGAGGCAGTTCAGTATGAAATTTGGAGGAATTCAATGAAAAGTGAGATCAAAGCATTTGAAATAAATAAGACCTACAGCATTGTGGATTTGCCGCCTGGGAAGACCGCCATTGGGAATATGTGGATCTTTAAATATAAATACAATGCAGACGGAACTGTCGAGAGACCTAAGTCACGGTTGGTAGCATTGGGTAATCGACAGGTTGAGGGTGAAGACTATGATGAAACCTTTGCCCCAGTAGCCAAGATGACTACAATACGAGGATTGTTGCGTGTTGTTGCCGGGAAAGGCTGGATAGTGCATCAAATGGATGTACATAATGCTTTTCTTCATGGAGATCTGCATGAAGAAGTCTATATGAAGTTACCCCAGGGTTTTCATCATCCTGATCCACGGAAGGTTTGCAGATTACATAAGGCTGTTTATGGTCTGAAACAAGCGCCTAGATGTTGGTTTGCAAAGCTGACAAATGCGCTTAAGAAGTATGGGTTTCATCATTCTTATTCAGACTATTCATTGTTTACGTATGAGAAGAATGGTTTGGAGTTGAAGGTTCTGATATATGTCGACGACCTTATTGTGTGTGGCAATGATATGGAGTTGGTTACTAAATTTAAAGAGTATCTTGGACGTTGCTTTCGTATGAAGGATCTAGGGAAGCTCAAGTATTTCCTAGGGATTGAAGTTGGAAGAGGAGAGGAAGGTTTTATGCTTACACAGCGTAAATATGCACTTGATATTATTGAAGAGACGGGTTTACTTGGTGCCAAACCAGCAGCTACACCAATGGAACAAAGACATCAGTTGGGGACTGACAAAAGTGCATTTCTGAAAGATGCAAGGAAGTATAGACGTTTTGTAGGACGCTTGATATACTTGGCTGTGACAAGACCAGATCTTACCTATGCTGTCCATATCTTGTCGCAGTTCATGCAGACGCCGAGAGAGAATCAGTGGGAGGCTGCTTTGCGAGTGGTTCGATACTTAAAAGGGACGGTTGGTCAAGGAATTCTGCTGAGTTCTAGTTCTGATTTCAGCATCTCGGTGTATTGCGATGCTGACTGGAACTCGTGTCCTACTAGCCGCAGATCAGTAAGTTCTTTTGTTACTCTTGTTGGAGGGTCTCCTATCTCTTGGAAGACTGAAAAACAAGATGTGGTGTCGCATTCTTCAGCCGAATCCGAATATAGATCCATGTCTGAGGCAACGAGAGAGATCAAATGGCTTGTAAGGTTGGCAAAAGACTGGGTTTTGAACCTAAAGGAGCTGTTAAGCTGTATTGTGACAGCAAATCCGCCATATATATAGCAGCTAATCCGGTGTTCCATGAGCGAACCAAACACTTTGAATCTGATTGTCATAACATCAGGAATGCGATAAAGGCTGGCCTAATCTCTACAGTTCATGTTCGCACCAATGAGCAGCTAGCGGATGTACTAACCAAAGCACTTGGGAGAGTTCAGTTTGAGAATCTATTGTTCAAGTTGGGTATTCGAAATCTTCACACTTCCAACTTGAGGGGGAGTATTAGATAAAGATAGTATTTATCTAGGATATATGTTAGAGATAAATATGGATTCAGTTGTGATAAGCTTGACGTCCTATAAGTCAGATATCGACACTTTGTATAAATACCTTTGTAAAGTCATGAATAAGATCAACACGTTTACTAATATTCACAGTTATCCTGACATTCAGACCTGTAGTGAACAGTCATATCCGCTCCTGCTAGCAGCACACAACGCAAGACAAACAACAGTTAAGCAAGATGCTTGAGTTTATCATGTTAATATGCAAACTATTACTACCTATGACAACACCTTATTTATCCAGTAAATTTTCCATCAAGTTTGGTGAGCTTACTGCAATAACTTATCCGTCTTGCATATGCTTCAGGTTGAGCACTTGCACATTCTTAAACGTCAAAATTGGGCTAAACCCAAATTTTTAACCTGTAAAAAAAAACAAAACCATTTTAGTTGTTTGGCGTGAAAGTTATCTAATTCAATTGCTTTTATTGATTAACATACATCCACAGACCCACACTAACACTTAACAAACAGATATAAGCCATGTAGCCATCACAGTTATTACCTAAGTAGCGAAGGAGAGAAAAACTCAGTTTTGGTAATGGATGAGAACAATAAGAACTTTAAGGAGAATTTAATTGGAGTATAACGAAAAACTATCTAAAGAATACACAAATGTAAATGAATACTAACCCTAGAAGAAAAAAAAAATGTGGGACCCACAAAACCACCTACGTGGACACTTTCAGAAGTGAGAAAACTGTACTATTATATAGATTTACATTTAAATAATCCATAGAGGGAGAAGGTTTTGAAAAAAAGTATCAATAAATCACATGTTTATTTTATTATTTACTGTATATCTTCTTTTTCGTCAAACTAGTTTTCATATATTGGAACTTACTCTAAATTGTTCAACATACAAGAAGATACAAAAACTAAAATGGTTTAAAGAACCACAACTACATAGATTAATAACCTAAACATTAAAGAAATTAATAGGAGCATACAACCTAAGCAACTAATAACTCTATTATTGCTAAAAAGTGAAAAGAAACTTTGAGAATGAGATGATCTACTGTCCAGAGATGCTGTAGCAACTAGGCATTGGCAAAAAAACCAGAACCGAAGAACCAAACCGAAACCAAAATACCCGAAACCAGAACCGTATCGAAATCTTCAAATATCTGAATGGTTCATATATTTCTATATCTGAAATAACCGAACTGGAACCGAATCGAGAACCGAACCGTATCCGAATATATAAAAATATCAACTATATATACATATAACATAACTAAATAGATATTGTAGTTCAAAATCTATTAAATGTATCCAAAAATATTTGAAGATTACTAAATTATTATAAAGTATCCGAACAACCTCAAAGTATCCAGATAGTTTTATCCGAAATATTCAAAGTAATCCGAAATATTTTTTATCTAAATCATCCTAGTTATTTGATATTTTACCCTAAATAACTGATATTTTATCTGAATTATCCGAACTACCCCAATCCGGACCGGAACCAAATAAGAACCAAATTTTTTCGGGTTCTTTTTAGTTCCTAGTTTTACTATCCAAACCAAACCGAATCCGAAACTGTCCTAAGTGAACCAAACCAAACATATGCCAGGTAGTAAATGGATCCTCTAGCCTCCTACTCAAAACTACCCGAAATCCGAAATACCCGAACCAAACCAAACCGATACCAGAAATGCCCAGGCCCAATAACAATTAGTACATAAGCAACAACAGAAGTCACGTCAACAAACACACAGGGCCACATACAACAGTGCACCAACATGGGTTTCAAAAAGCGTTTTAAGACTTCTCTAAGGCATGAGGCGAACCTCGGTTGGGGGTCACGCCTTGAGGAGGTGAATCCATGTGAATATAAGTAAGTGTTGCTTCAACCTCACCTGAAGCCGCCTTGGAAGCCTTACGCCTAATTACTTATGCAACTAAAGGTAAGATTCCTATCACAAGTTATTTTGCATTCAAAAATTGGGAATTATGATTACCATTTAATACCGACTTCTTGTTGCGGTTTCAAAACTTCATTTCACGTAAAAAATAATTAACGTCTTTACATTTTTGAATAAAGATACTTTTGTGTGTGACTCTTCTACTATCCAAGTATATATTTTTTTTTTCTTGTGTTTCTGGTTCTATAAATCTTTTGCTTCTGGTTTCATAAATCTTTTGCTTCTTGCTTCTGCTATATTCTCTAAATATCAATACTCTTTTCTTATCACCATGTATACTTCGACTAAACAAGTCGATCCAGCCAAAAAGTATGCCACTGCTGATTCTAAGAAGTTTGATTGTTGGATATATAAGTTTTGTGGTAAGGTCACAATGGTGGAGTTTTATGTGTTGAACAACATATGGTTGGAGGCTAGCCAACTGTTACTCTCTGTCCTAAATTCGTAGATCATGTGAATAAAGAAGTCAAAATTTTCTCATTAACAAGGCTGTAGCTAAAGCTTCCCTCTAAATGCAACAACCAGCGTTTGGTTATGATGATGAACTAGAAGAACTTCAAACAAGTTAAAAACGTCCATGTCTGCTCAATCTGAAGAAACGTAAGGGTCCTATAGACATCTTTGTTGCTCCTATTCCACTTGATGTATTGAAAGGAAGAAAAGACGTACAAGATTTTTTTGGAGTATGTTATTAAGAACTTATGGACAACGCGTTTAGTGCTTTTCAATGCATCCAATTATGACAATTTCAAGGAGGAACTCGAATTTGTAGCTCAATATAGTTTTGGTTTTAAGCCACCAAGTATGTACGAACTGTGAGTTCCTCTCTAGGTTAAAGAAATCAAGGAAACTGAGAATCAGCTGGTGGAACACAAAGCCTAATGGGTAGCGAAAGGCTGTTCAATCATGTTTGATGGATGACATGATTCAGTTGTACAAAAGAACATCATCAACTCTGCATTGATCTCATGTTGGAGAATCTACAAAAGATTCCTTTATTTAAGGCTGCAATAAGAAGCTGCATCTTTTTGAATGGCTACATCTATGGTCATACATCTCTCGTAAATATGATGAGAAGGTTCACAAGCCAAAAACAATTGCATAGACCATCAGTTCATCAAAAAATGATTTGTCTATGTCGTTCACCACACTTGGACAGTACTACCACCACAAGTATAACTTGAGAAAGTTTATAACTTCTCAAGATTGGATTGATTCAAAGTGGTCAAAAGAATTAGGAGCAAAGAAGGTGAAACAAATCATTATGTAAGACAACTTGTGAAAAAAATTTGTTTATAGAATCAAGTTGACTGGGCGGTAGATGGGGATAAAAACCAGCTATAGGGTACATTTATGAAGCAAACAATAAAGCTAAGGAGACGATTGCCAAAACCTTCCTCCATAAAGGAGATCAGTACAAGCGTATTTCTGAAAATAATTGATTAAAGGTGGAACTGCCAAATCTATCAGCCTTTTTCATGCTGCTGGCCACTTTTTGAATCTTGAATTTCAGTACAAAGGGCCTGGAATGAATTGTTAAGAGCTCATGACAGATTTACACAACACCATTGAAAGATTGGTTCCTCAAGTTACAACACAAGATCATGTACTTAAAGAGCTAGATCATTTTAAGAATTCTTACTCTTTGGTAATCCCATGGCCTTAAGACAAAGGGCAACAAAGGCACCAGCTGAGTGGTAGTGGTCTTATGGAGCTTCTACTCCAATACTTAGAGATTTTTCTGTAAAAGTTCTTAGTCTCACGTGTAGTGCAACATGTTGT
Organism: Brassica rapa; assembly: GCF_000309985.2. Classification (NCBI taxonomy): domain Eukaryota; kingdom Viridiplantae; phylum Streptophyta; class Magnoliopsida; order Brassicales; family Brassicaceae; genus Brassica; species Brassica rapa. The sequence goes on from NC_024798.2 coordinate 10,467,725, forward strand.
GAGAGAAATTGGAGTGTGTTTCAACATCTCCATACCAAGAAAAGGAATCGATTGGCTCAGGTCCGGTTAAATAACATGGTCTTTGTTAAGAAAAATTGTGCTTTAAAACATTGTTACTATCTGAAAGATAACATTGATCTAGAAAAAATTGGTGAGCGTAATTGGTAGGAAGAATGGATGGAGAATCTTCGGATGATGACTTTGTTGATCTAGTGTTTGCAGATGATGATTTAACATGGGAACTGGTAAGCAAGGCCTCCAAATTTAATGAGCCTAGTTACCCTACTAGAGCATCTTCAAGTATGAGCGAAAAAGGTAACAATTCATCCACAAGCTAAACTCAAGGTCAAAGAGTTTCTCAAAGGCCGTCACCATCTCCAGTGATGTTGAGTGATGATGATGATGATGAGAATGAAATTCAAGAATATGTTGGAAATGTGGCTAATAAGTTTGTGGGTGTTGATTAGTACGAAGGCAGCGGTGATTTTTACTTTCAGTGTATAAAGTAGGTTTCCAAATATATGAAGACTTAGGTTTTATGTTTAGCTTTTTTTAAGACTTTGTTGGTTTGATTCTTTGTTTTAAAACTTTGTTGATTTGATTCTCTGTTTTATGAAAGACTTATTTATCTTAAATTTTAATGATATGGGATATTGACAAAGAATGGAAGAACCAGAATGATTTTTATGTACTGACTCATTAATCTTATGTGTATTGTTCAGACTACAGACTGCAGACTACGCCTTGGGTTGGCAAGGCGTTCAAAATTTGACCTTCCTCCTATCCTCAAAGGATGACACGTTATTTTAAACCAGGGCCACCAACTAGTTGAACCTGAAAGCTGTGAAGAGAACCTCAATGGAGAATAGTTGTGAAGTTGCAAGAACCTCAACTACGAAATAAACTAACTTGGAGCCAAAGACTTACTTATATTTTTGGAGTAAATGAGTTCTATTTTTTCAAATGTCAAACCTGAAACGATAGACAACAAATCCAACAAGAGAAAAGTCAGAATAAAAACCTCATATTGAGATAATAAAGAGCTACAAGAGCTTGACTTCCTCACACAGAGGTAAAATAAGTCCTGTACTGAAACTCAACAGAGTATACCATCCTCATATTGGTTAACATGAGCCAAAGGTTAAGACTCAAAGAGAGAGCAATATCCTCATAATGAGATAAAGGTAGTCGTATATTGATACATCCAACAACTAATACATGGTAATATTCAATTGTATATGACTTGTTCTAAAAGGTAACAGAGACCATACTTTGTGAAGACTACAAAAATAGAGGAAGGTTCTACAAAGGGTAGCCATGGCTCCAATTGGGAATGAGACAAGATTGAAAGCTGAATCAAGCAGTAGATAACCACTCTCTAAAGAATACGAAAAAGTACTTCGGTTAATCCAAAAGTCATTGAACCAGAACTTAGAGAAGAAGCTGCAAACAAATGGAAGGAGGGACGCCTGAGGGAATGGAATGGATCCGGTGGGTCGTGAATCTTAGGAGGGTCGAGAGGAGGTCACAACGAACATGTTTAGAATAAAAGTTAATGTTGGTGGCTCTTGAGGTGGATTTGGCAAGGGCAGAGCCTAATTTTGAACAAACATCATCAAGACCGTGGAAGCAGGGCCGGCTAATTAAGGGGGGCAAACGGCCTACTGCTTCGGGTCTAAGACCGTGTCTCTCTGTATATTAATAGTTAAGAAGGCCAAATATTTTTAGAAATGTATAAGCAAACAAAAAAGTAACAAACATAATAAGTAAAATTAAAAAGGCCCAAAAATATTTTATATATATATAGTTTTATTTTCATTACAAAATATACAAAATATTATTGACTAGTTTTAAATATTAAATAAATATAAATCTTAAACGGTTAAAAATCACCCTAAGGCCCGTAACAAGTGTTAAACCAGCCATGCATAGAAGAAAAGAAAAGAAGGAAAAAGAAAGAAGATTCTCGACGGTGGACGAGAGGTCAAACCGACAGCGGTCGTAACAGAGATGGAATCCTTATCACCCATCGCTTGGACAGAGAAAGGGTAACCCTCGAACATTACCTTTTTGTCTTTGACATTTTCTGTATATATTTTATATAACCCCTAGATATTATTTGTGGATTAATTTGCATATCTGTCATCACCACATTCAATTTCAACAAAAAAAAAAAGATGACATGTCTTTGAAAAAATGTGACATGACATTAACATTTTTATGACATGTACAATTTTACTTATAAAGATTTATATTCTTTTGTAAAGTTTTTTTAAATATGGTAATGATTATTAATTTATATATCATCATTAATATAAACTTTATATATATATATATATATATATATATATATATATATATATGTATATATATTTTTTATTTATTTTTGGAAAGACTATTAAAATATACTAATAACTAATAACTCATATATCATATATCATTATTAAATTAATATATATATATATATATATATATATGTCAAATAAATAAATAAAGAAAGATAAATATACTAATGAATATAACTTCTTACATCAACTTATATCATATTATGTATAAGTATATAAATGTTATCACAATTAATTGTAAGTGTGCATTAAAAATACAAAAATAAAATAATACTAATCAATTTTTTTGATAGTCAGATGATTAAAATTTTATATATCGGCTCATTAGGTTAATTAAAATTTGATTTTCGCAATTTAACATATTTTAACGAGAAAAAAAAATAAAAAATTCATTAGAACTTTTATATATATAACTAGATAAGAGATATGTTTAAAATAAATAATCATTAAAAATATAAAATAGTTAAAAATTCTTTTTTCGTAAAACATAATTTTAACTTTATTAAAATTGAAATAAAATTAAATTGAAATAGTTAAACCTAAGCAAAAGAAATAAGACTGCAAAAGTATGTATATACTCTTTTTTGTTTTCAAATCGTTAAAGTTAAAATATAAAAATAATAATGTCCAAATGTAAATTAAATTATTATTTTTAAATAAAAGAATGTTGTATTTAAAACTATTATTTCTGCGCATGGCCAAGAAAACTCCTAGTAATTATTTAAAAAACTGTTATTTCTAAATCGAATAAGTTTTATATGTATTGGACTTTATTATATATTCAGTGTTTTTAAATCGAATAATAATTCAAATCAAATTGCCACAGTTATATATATTCCTAAAGTCAATTGGTACAAGTCAACATTCTTGAACAAAATATAACGCGAATTATTTGACAAACTCGAATTCAAGAAACTTAGGGTATCCGGATTCGGATATGTCGAATCTGGATTTCGGATATCCGTCTAGATAACATACTAGCCGCGGATATTCAGATCCAGATCTGTGAAAAAAAAAATATAAGAAATTTTTTTAAAACACAGGAAGTCTAAAAATAACACATATATTAAATATTTATACAAGATTATAAATATAAATATGTATATAATACTATAAAATATAATATTAAAAAACTAATTTATGTATAAATTTTAATATGTCAAATATAATTATTAATAAATTAAATATTAATATATTTTAAAAATACATATATGGATCCGGACCTAAAAATCAAGATACAAATATGGATTCGATATGGACGGATTCAAGATTTTACTATCTTGATTCGGAACCGGACACTCCGAATATCCTATTTTTTAGCGGATTTTAGGGTAGCATGTGAATCAAATTTAAATCTGGATACATATAAACCTTCCAAGTATTTTATATTTGGAATGATTACGTGCTCGCCAACTTATATAAGATTCATTATTAGTTCGTCTCGTATACTATGAAAAAATAGAGAGAATGACGGAGTTTTACTTACAAAGTCACACACGGTGACTTCAGCACGTTATCTAAAATGTCAAATGTTTCGGTGTCGAATCTTACATGTTTGAAAATAAGAAATATAAATATCCTTCAAAATTCTTGTATATACTATGTTTTTCTAATTAATATGATACATTGGAGAGTTGACTCGACTTTGTTGGCTCATAGTAAAGCCGTAAATAGTTTCTCCTCCTACAATATATAAAATATCTAGATGTTCTTGTAAGTCAGATCTTCAAACTAAGCTTAAGAAATAATTAATTTGTTTTGCTTAATAAGTAATTTGTTATGGATGATCGACATTTGTCGTTTAGTACAAATAACTTTTCTCTACTAAGCTATGCTAATGGTCACCCATATATTATTTACAAACTAGTAATAGTACAATGATTCAATGAACGTAATTATGTAAGTTATACTCACAGCGATGCTTACATTCAAAGAATAGATTATAGGAAGGTACTATGTAGTGATGTTCCAGATCGTGTCAATAGCAATTACAGAGTCAATCATTCTAACATAATAATTTGGTTGACCATTCTGATTGGCGATGATCATTGATAGAAGTGTGTTTCATTCATTTCTTCCCTTGTTACTATGGACTTTCACAGAAATTGTAAATTCTGAAAAACAGTTTGGACTTCTTTTTTTTTCGTTATTAGGTCAAAAACATTTTGGACCTTAACCAAAAATAAAAAAAATTGGTGACCTCAAAAGATAAATTCAATAATGAGTTTACTCTCTCATATGATGTTCCTGACAAATCTCCTTAAAATATCTCGGAGAAATGTTGAAGCAAGTCAGGTTCTTATGTGAAAAGAATATATATAGTGATGCCATTAATATCAGTGCAGTGAGATTAAGTTTTAGAAACTAAAAATATAAATTTTATGAGATGTTTATGTATCAGTTGTGAAATACTCACGGAATTGTACACTACAAGAAAACAAAAGATTTACTAGGGCGGTTTTCTTCGTGATTTCGTCGTAAAAACAGTATTACGAGGAATTAGCGAGGAAACTCGTTTCGTCGTTATACGTTTGTCGTAACGCATATATCCTCGCTAATTCGTCGTAACGTAGCGAAGAAATGATTTCATCATAAAAACGAAGAATAATATTTCGTCGTAAAGCTACGTAAGGACGTCGCTAAATTTTCTCGTAAATACCTCAAAATGAGTTCCTCGTAAAACACACGTAAATAACTCGAAAGTAAATACTCGTAAAGTAAACGTAAATACCTTGAAAGTTTTTCTCGTAAAGAACACGTTAACTTTCCACGTCATTTCCTTGTAAACTCTTCCTCGTAAAAACCTCGTTAAACTTCCACGTAAAGAAGTCGCAAAATTAGCTACGAATTTACTTTGTTTCATTATTTTACAGAAATATAAAAAATTATAATTAAAAAGCTAATTAAAATTATTTAAATTATTAATAAAATTAAAATTCTAAAAAAATGAAAACCAAAATATTTTATATATAAATAAGTTTTGAATTTATAATACAAGAACTGATCAAATAAAAAAGAACTAAGAGCTAGTCGTGAATCGCCCGGTAGAATTCATCACTCCTCCTCGCTACATCCTCCTCGGCATGTGTGTCGTCGGATGTTGACTCGCCTGGAATAGGATTTTGTTGTCGCATGTTCCTCAAAAAGATCTCCCACTCCGGATTTGTGGCAGCTACAACGTACAAGAAGCCCCCGAGTCCACCCACACAAGCTGTGAACGCAGATCGCGTCAACTCGTGATGCAGCTCAGTGGACTCTCTACGCAGCTCATCGGACTCTATACGCAGCTGAGAGACTTCATCATCCCGTCGCTGACAATAAGACGATGTCGCTCTCGGAACATCGTTGACGGAACCAATCCCCAACGTCCGTCCCTTTTTTTAGGGACAACCTTAAAAACAAAAAATAAATATTGTTAGTAAAAATTTAAAGTTCAAAATTAAATGAATAATAAAAAAAATTTAAAATTTTATAAAATTTACCTCCTCGTAAATCTTATCCACTTCAGGTGTGGATAAGGTGACGGGTAATCCGTCGGTGGACTGCTGGGTCAGCTGGGTCTGGTGTTCTTCGACCCGAGCAGCCAAATCGTTGTAGCTTTGCTCGGACTTGCCATCTAGAAATTGGCCCGCCTTGTTCTTGTGGGTCCTCTCGTAAAGTTCCATAAGAGACAAGAGTTGTCCCGTCTCTTTGGCCTAAAAAACATTTAAGAAAGTTAGAATATAAAAATATAAAAATATATATTAATTAAAAATGTTATTTAATAAAATATTTAATTACCATTTCCAAACGGACACCGGCGTAGGGTTTTTGGCCCGTAGTGTGAAGTATCGGCCCGTTCCCGTGCTCGTCGACCGTGTTACGGGAGTTAGAGCAAGACTGGGCGATTCTAAAGGAATCAGGAAGGCGCCAATATCGGATGAGGCCATCCCACACATCTGTGGTGAGCTCAGCGGGTTTGCCACGCTCATACCCCTTCACGATCCAGTCACCCTTCCAGTTGGAGACCGTGTCCAACAAGCGAACTTTCGGCTTCGCGATAAACTTCTTCCTCACCCTCTCAGTGATCCCAAGGCCTAATTATATTTTTGCTGTTGGAAAAAATAAATTTATAATTAGTTTTATAGAAAGAAATATATATATATATAAATCATGAAAAATTAAAATATATATAATTAATTAATAGAAACTTACAGCGTAAATTTGGAACCGCGTCTTTCTGACGTAGTGAAGCGTCTTACTCCAGTTCGGATGTGGCATGGAGAAGTAACCTTTCATCGTGTCGGTTACGTCCGATGCAAGACATCATTCAACCTCAAACCTGGAAAATACAAATTTAAAATATAAATTATTTTTTAATGTTATAAAAGAATTTAAAACGAATAAAAAAAATGTAACATACCACAAAGTTCCGTCCGGTCGGTCGGGGTTGATGACTGGTAAACCTTCTCTGCCTGGCAGACGGAGAATGTCTTCTACAGTGTACTGCGAGTAAGGAGCACTGGGAGGCACCATCAAATCGGGATGAATCTCGGCGGGCATCGGAGGTGCCATCGGAGGAGGCACAGGAGGAGGCATCGTCGGATGAGCCATCGGGGGAGGCATATGAGGAACCGATGGTGCACTAGAAGAAGGAGACCCAGAGACTCTCTGACTTTACTGAATCTCGGGGACAGTCTTCTGACCCGAAGAGCCGGGAGCTGAAGAAGACGGGTCTAAACGACTATCTGGCTCACCGAACATCTCTCTGTAATGGGCAGTAAGTTTGCCTTTTCGAACCATGGGAAAAAAATTAATTTTTAAAATTAACATCAACAGTATATTTCCCAACATTATCCACCTAATCAACACTAAATAACATAAAATCCGGATATAGTAATTTGGCGTGAAACCTCTATTTATTAAATGCTTCCAAACATTTTCACGGTTTGCCAATTTCGAATTGTTGCATTTCCGACAAGGACATAACATCTTACCACTTTCATGGGCGAGCGGTGTTGAATCTGCTTGATGCATAAATGTCTCCAGCCCCGAAAGGTATTCTTTCGTCACTCTCCCGTTAGCATCTCTATGCATATACATCCACTTCCACAACTCGTAAATAGTCCCGGAGCCAACCATTTTTTTTTCTTTCACGTTTTTTTGTTGTTGGTGTGTTTAAAATGATGTTCAAAATCCATATTTATAGGAAATTTGGAATCTGGTAGTTGTAATTTTTCTATGAATTTACGACGAAAATTAATAGGATGCCCAAAAAAAACGTGAGGCACCTACAAAGTTGGTGGATTCAAAATTTCCTCGTTAAGTACACGTAAAATATTTCGTCGTAAAGAACTCGCGAAGTTTACGTCGTATTTACGAAGAAATAGTGTTTCCTCGTAAAAGCCACGTCAGTTTACATCGTCTTTACGACGAATCTGTTTTGTCGTAACGTTACGAGGAAATAACGATGCTTTTAGTTTTCCACGTAATTTCCTTGCAAAATCGGCGTAATTTTACGATGATTTTTTTTCCTCGTTAATTTTCCTCGTTAAACTTGTGTTTTCTTGTAGTGGTAGAGAAATTTTTTTTGTTGCAAAATAAGTGTCGTTTTAGCATTTCAATACAGAATTTATTAACTTTATTTTCCAGTTTATTTTTCTATTGGTTGAAATATGTTTAGGTGTATGGGTAATGATGTTTTTATATAGAAAAGATGCAAAATTAAACATTTTTCTTAATCTGTATGCACAAATCTAAAATGATACTTAATATGAAACAGAAGAAATACTATATAAAATAGTATTAAACTAAAAATTATACATAAAGTGAAGCTGATAACGTGGTATTAAAGTATGGACAAATTTTAATGATGAAGACAAAGCCAGAAGCGGTTTATCGAAAAAATGGTATCTCGAAGAGAAAATTGAAAACTTAAAAATTCATGTTTCTTTATGAGAAGTTTCTTTTTTCTTGGTACAAAATTAAAAAAAGGAAGATTCACATGGTGATTTATATAACTTTACTTGTGAAATGTTAGCCACAAACTATTAAGTATAAATAACCAAGTGGGTGTGGTCGGGAGGCGAATTCTCAGTGTTTTTAAGATATCTGGGTTCGAGTTATTGCTAGTTCAGATTACTTATCTATGTGGTCACGTGGATATAGTTAGAACCATATTTTGGACGTCATTTGAAAACCTGAAAAATGGTCCATCTGTAGAATGCACTTCAATTTGGAGATTAGTCTGAGCTTCGACATGGGATATTCCAGATTAAAAACTTTTAAGTATACATAGGTGTAGAAAAGTATTGTATGCACTATAAGAAAAAAAGCTTTTCTTAGCGGACGGAAAACGCTATCTAGCGATACGATAGCGGTTTATGAAACGCTGTATCATCGTCCGTCATAGTAGGTCAAACACATTAGATAGCAGTTTTTTGCATTGCTATCTTATTGTTATATATTATAACGTTTTTCTGTATGCAATTAAATATTTTTAATAGCATATCTTTACCGTTATTATTTACATTAAATTATTTATTTTAGAATTAATTATTTAGAATTTATTTATTTCAAATTTATTTATTTGTAGGTTTAATAATTAAACACATAATAAATTATTTTTTTATTAAACATTATAAATTACATTTGATAGAAGATAAGAATCGGTTTACACTTAACACTAAACCAAATGTTTTAAAAATTAAATCTAATCTAACCTAATTTTAATTAAACCTAATCAAAACCTAATCTTCTTGAGCCAGCCTCCTCACGAACTTCTCCGTTCCTCGCCGCAAGCCCCATGACCACAACCTCTTCTCACGGCCACCAACTTCTCCGTCGCCTCCTCGCTGCAAACCCCATGACCACCACTCTGCTCCGACCACCCGCTTCTCCGTCGCCTCCTCGCCGCAAGCCCCATGACCACCACCTCTCCTCACGACCACCAGCTTCTCCATCGCCTCCTAGCCGCAAACCCAATGACTACCACATCTGCTAACAATCACCATTTCTTCCTCACTTTTAATGAGAACAGAAAACCAGATTTAAAAGAAAAGAGAGAGAGAGAGAGAGGTGACCAGTGGTGGTGAGAGAGACGGTAGCGAAAGGGGGAGATGGCGGTGGTCAAGCATCTTCAGATCCGCGGTCGATGGGTTCGACTCCACCTTCAGACTCGTGTGTGTGTGAGGAGAGTGTTACAGAGAAAGGAGATGTGTGTTACATGAATTGTGTGTGTGTGTGTTTGAGACAGTGAGGGAGATGAAGGGAATGATACAGAGAGGAAGAGATCGATAGAGTCTAGAAGAAGGAAAATGAAAAGATGAATTCTTAGCCATTGGATTACAAATAATCAATGGTCAGAAATATTAATCCAAATTTTGACGAATGGACCAATAAGAACGAAGGAGGAAGATCATAAAAGAGTGATTTTTAGCCTTTGGATCAAAACTAATCAAAGGCCGAAAACAAAACTAATAAGAATTATCTGTTCATTTATCTATAATTATCTTTTTGTGTTGTTTTTTATTTAATGGTTCTATTTTTATTTTTGAATTGTATAATGTAAATTTGAAATATTATACATAATCGGAGATATATATTATAAAAATTATATTTTATTTAAAGTTTTAGGTTTAATGTTCTTATGATATATGTCAAAGTATGTGGTTTAGGGATTATATTGTTAGAGTTTGATTGGAGATTTAAGGCTTTGTGTTTTGAAAGTTATATATTAATATTAAAGAGTAAATTTCGAGTTTATGTTTAAGATCTAAAGTTATAGTATGAGAATATTAGAGTTTTAAGTTGTGTGTTTATAGTTTAGGGATTAAAAACTTGTTTAGGATTTGGGGATTCAAAAAGTTAAATATAGCATTTCATTATATTCCGAATATACCATTCTACCATAGCGTTTCCAAATATACAAACGCTATCTAAAATTAAGGGGTATATCAACCATAGCAGAAAGACAAAAAACGCTATACTCTAGTGCTATGAAAACGATTATTTCTTGTAGTGATGTATTTAACACAAATGAAATAGAACTTTAGAGAAAAAGGTTTTAGGCTTATTGTAAGTAAGCAAAACAGCTAAAAAGGTTTCACTGAAATGTTTTTGGATTGCCTATCAACTAAAAAGGTTTCATTGAAATGGTTTTGGATTGTGTATAAATCCTTGAACATTTAATGCTAGATCAATAGATCAAGAGCGTTTTTGAGCTACTAAAATATTGTTTTTCGTGAAACTTGTAAATTCACTTGTAAATATATATATATATATATATATATATATATATATATATATATATTTATTTATTGAATTATACATGGGTATCATGGTCTTACAGAAGTGGTCCAGACTAGTCACGTATTGCCACGTGTCGATCTCATATCCTTGGCGATGCCGAATATTAATTCTTCAGTGGCCGAGAATCGAACCTTGGTGGCTTTAACGTATTGGGTTTTTGCCCTCAAGCTAATCACGCCCTAGTTAACTATAAAATATATTATTTGTAGAGAATTTTCTTATGTTTCTATTGTGTTCGGTTTTGTCGTGGTTAGTTTTTGCACTTTCAATTAATGCTTGAGGTTAACTAGTTTTCTATGATTAAGAAAGTTAAAAGAGCAAATTGAGTAATGTTGAGTTCTCGTGCTCACCGCTATATGAACTGTGAAAGCAACGGATAAAATTCAATGGATAAATACATGTAGAACATGTTCCTGCCATATAATTCATAAATGCTCACATGCGTAGGGGTAAGATAACTTCTCCTATAATAGACATAATAATAATATGTAGATATGCGTTTAGATCGAATCCCTAATTGCGTTGGTGTTAATTTAATGTTCATTTTCAATAGAAACTATGCAGACCTTTTGTTAATGTGGTCTATTGACAAAATATACAAGTATTGAATCAAGTAACTGAGATTAATTTACCAACAGCAAAAAAAAGTATCAAAAGAAAAGTCACTGTAATTTTTAGTAGAAAAGTTCATAATGGTTTGATGAGTGGGTGTTAAATTAAAAGACAAGTCATCCACTATTTACACGTCATAGATTCGTGTAAAGCTCTTATGGCTAATGTTAAACGCTTGATTAGTTCTGAATTCAGCCCCCAAAATTCCAAAATCTAATGGTTGTAGCTTAATAGTTAATACATTTATCTATGTTGATCAATGATCAAGACCAAATATAGTTTTTCTCGTAAACCTTTTCTTCATTGCTTGAAATGTTTTATACCGAACTAAATTATAATAAAAATATCATCAATGATCTATTCGAGCCATTACAGCCGTAAAACAAAGGCCAAATCAATCAAACACAACAACGACTAAGAAAGAAAAGTCAATGGAAGAAACCACTTGACCGAATAGCAAGAACGTGACAATATAGGAAATGATAGAATAGTTTAATGGAGATTATTAAAAGCGAACCAGCCACTTCATTATCTTTTCTTTTCGTTGACTCGTCATTTTCTAAAGTCGCCCTCTGTTTCATGGGATATTTCTATGAACCCTCCTCATTCACATATTAAACACTAAAACCAGTAAATTAATTTAAGAATTTAATAGATGATGTCAGAACGAAAACACAGAAAATTAAAGGGAAAGGCCAAATAACAAAAAAAAACACAAATTCAATAATTACCCAAAATCACCTCCTCTGTCGTACTTTTTCTTCATATTTCTTTCTATCCTTTCTTTAGGGATCTTTTTTTTGGCAAATAAAACCAAAATTCAAAGGCGGAACTGAACAAAATACCTCAATTTTCCTCGTTATGCTTTTCAAATGCCAAGAAACTAGGTAGCCAAAAAATATGATTTTTTATAATTTACTAAAATACATTATCCCTTTTACTCCATTTTTCAAAAAAAATACATTATCATACTTTGTCAAAATACTCCATAAATCATTATTCACTACATCTTATGAAAATGCCATTTAAATATTTTTACATGTATTAACAAAATGATATATTTTTATTTTTTATTTATTACAGATATTTAATCAATAATGTTTGAAATAAATAAAATTATTTATAATATTAATTCATTTTCAATTAATAATTAACTTAGAGTAAATATAATCTGCATTAAAAAATTAATGACATTTTTAATAACAAAGAAATGTGTCAAAATGACATTCATGATGTAACATAGAAAGTATTACAAAGATAGTGAATAACTGCTACATAAGCAACCATAAAACTATTGTATTAGCTTCACAAAAGAATTATTGGCTTATAGCATATTTAACAGCCGTTACCCTCTCATTTTAGGGATTTTGCTAGACAATTCTCTCTTCAAATTTTGAGTGGGTGAATAGTAGAAACCCAAAAACTGTTTACTTTTACTTTAACCATTATAATTTATGTATTTTACAATCTCATAAATAACTTTATATATTATATTTTAGTTAGTATTGTTATATTTAAAAAAAATCATATATTTTATACTATTTATAGTTATATTTGATTACTAATTATTATATTTTCATAAATCTTATTTTAATATCTTTAAAATATTATGTTTTATTTGTTTATAGAAGCTTTAATAGTTTATTATTTAAAAAATTGAAGATGAAGAAATAAATTATAAATTTTCTTAGAGTTAAATTTCAAGGTGACCATATGATTTTGAAAGTGTTTCTTCTGTAAAAAAAATTGCATTTTGAGATGCTCATAAAAGGTGCGTGAACCCAACAAATCACTTCAAACCCGAATTTTAATTAGCCATGGTTACTTATAACTTCTCATATATTGTTGTAGGCTTGGGCATTTTACGCGGATCCGAAAATCTAAACTGAAACCGACTCGAAAATACATGTTCGGGTCCAGGTTCGGCTCCGGATCCGGATCTAGGCCAAAGTACCTATTGGGTATAATTATTTTGGATACGCGGATCTCGGTTCGGGTCTGGGTATTATCTGAGACTCGATCAGATACCCGAAATACCTAAAATTTATAGTATATTTGGGTCTTCAGGTATATTTTTGGTATCATGGATGTTTTTTTTAAGTTTTGGGTTCAGCTTTTTGGTTATAGTTTTGGGTTTCAGGTAAAATTTTAGATTTTCAGAAATATAGTTCGGATATTTGAATAAAATTGTGGATATCTTTTTTATTTTTGGGTTAGACTTCGGGTAAAAACTCGGATATTTTTCGGGTTTTAGTATGTTTCTTTCGGGTATTTTCTGGTTTTTGGGTATTTCGGGTCCTAACTACCCGAACCGACCTGAAAACCCGAAATATATCCAAAAAATTATGGGTATTTTGTGGGTGTATAAATTATATATCTGAACCGATTCGGATCCGACAGGAACCGATCTTAACCCAAACAAAAAATTTCTAAATATCTAGTTGGATCCAAATGTTTAGGACTCAAAAGATCTTCATCCGATAGGAACCGACCAGAACCCAATCCGAAGACCCGAATGCCCAAGCCTAATTGTTGGATTCATAGTTGATAGACGAGGAAATAAATTTGTAATAGTTCCTTTTGGTTAATATTCTGGTCATGGATATGGTGATAAATTTAAATTTTATTTTTATGATCACTATACGAGAACCAGCATGATTTTCTTTTATAAAAGTTCTTCATATTTGATTTTTTTTTTGTTTATATTGCAAGCGAGAAAATAAAAATAAAAAAATCTAAAAAGATAAAGAAGCCAAAAATCCTAATAAACCGAGTTGGTACAATCTAATCGACCATGTACAATTTAAAACCAACAAGATTATATGTCATCTGTTCGTATAAGGTTTTTGCACACGAATTAATAAAATTGTTAATTTTTTTGTTTTATCCATATTTAATATATTTTTTGTTTGGTTTTATCAATTAATTAATTAAAAATAAAAGTAAAAACGAAAATTTTATTTAAAATATACATTGGAAATATAGAACGACACTTTTAGTGAATAAAATAAAACGATGAGTATTATTTAGTAACTTTTGTTTTGATTTTACTTTGAATTAGAAACATAATCATGGACAATAAACGAACGGTCAACTATAAGCTAGCTTGTCTTTATATAAAAGTTATTTGAAGTTTATATTTCTGCATTTTATTTCACAATATATAAACGGTATATATATACTATATTTTTTGTCAGCATATAAACGGTATATATAGTATCATATCAAAACGGTATGTTTGATGTCAAAAAAAGAAGAAAGAAAAAAGAGAGATAGATGATGTGTAACTCTCAAAATCACAACCAAATAAAACACTTGTTGTAGTTTTCCACGAGTAATAAATATATAGTTTGTTCTGATTAGGTGACTTGGAAGTCTGAACAGAAATTATAAAATTTTCGTGTATGACTGAAAGCAAGATTTACATAACGTCAGTTTAAATAACCCATAAATTTTTAAATTAATGCAAACAACAACAGGTTCCTTAGAAGAAAAACAATAATAACCGTCTTAAAATTGTGCAGAAACTATTCTATTAAAACAGCAGTATGACTAGTTGATAAAGGTTGTGTCCAATATATTTTATAACCATCTTCTAAATATCAATTATAACTGACTTTTATGAGTTTTATACAAATATTGTAACCACTAATTCAATTAGCAAAATATGCCGGACTCACTTCTCTCTCTCTCTCTCTCTCAAACTGTCGACAACATTAATTTCAAATCGTACAATTTCATATAACTAACAATTTGTGTAAGTATGATACAAACACAAATTTCCGTAGGTTTAATCACAAAAACAGACATATTTTTAGGTTCAGAAACGCGGGCGTGGTGATCAATTGCTCGGTGATGGAGCGCTCGGCGGAGAGTTACCGTGGCGATTTTGCCAAATTCGGTTAATAAATTGGTTTTGTAAAAATAATCCATATTCCTGGGTTTTGAATGTTTGGAATGGAATTTATATACCAGATCTGCAAAGTTGATGAAGGATCTAAAAGAAAACCGCAATATTGCAGCCTATAATGATAATTTTTTTATGACGGCCATGGAAATGTTTTTGCAGAAACCTAAAAGTTATCATAAGAAAGATGAAGATATATTTACAATAGTGCCATTCATAAAAGAAATTATTTTTTTTTTAAAACACAAAAAGTGTTGTAATTCGATCGAACACGTGACATGCTGTAAAAATGAAATCATCTCTATGCACTAAGCCAAGGTAAATCATTAGTACATGAACTGCAACGCATCATATGTAATACCAGTTTTAAAACTTATGTTTATCTAGGTTTTAAATTAATCAAATAGATGTGTAAAAAAATTTTATTCAAATATTTAATATCGAAAAGTAATTATCTATTGCTCAATGTTTTGAAAACAGAACCGGGCATTGGCATCGGGTCAATGGTCAGACCGGTCCAATCAAGTTTCAAATTTTAATTTAATTTTAAATTAAGTAATTATATATATATACACATATATGTGTATATATAAAATTATTATTATATTTTTTTTTTCAGAATCTAAAAACTATATGAAAATAAAATGAAAATTTTTAAAACAATATATTAATGTAATGAAAACTAATATATTTATATAGATATTAAAATAATATTATTTTTATGATTTTTTTTAAAAAAAATGTATCTTTTTTACTTGAATTTCATAAAACCATGTTTAAATATCAAACCGGATAATCGGTTTTAGCAAATTTTCATGGTTTTTAACCGTTTTTTACCAGATTTGTCGGTTTAACTCAAATCCGATTCTAGCATAATCCGGAACCTGTTAGAAGTGCGAGTTACGGTCCGGCCGGTTCGGCCTCGGCTGGTTCAGTTTTCAAAACACTGCTATTGTTTTATATCATTGTGTTCAAATTTATTTTTTATGCACAAAAACTATCGACTTTTTATGTTCATACAAAAATGATATACAAGATATGTTATCATATTTAACCTGTTTAGCAAAATATAAAGTCTTCCACATGTACAAAATTTATCATTACCAAAAATATTTAGCATATTTAAAAAACATAAAAAAATTGTAAAAAAATCCATGTCCTGATTTTGCAAAACTGTAAAATTTTAATGTTTCAAATAATCATGTGTGTCCTATAAGAATAATTAACACTATTCAAATTTTGTAAAAATAATCAGTCAACACATATCCGCGTTTTTAAAGCGCGGGTCTAAATCTAGATTATTATTTGATTACTAAATAAAATTATAACTATACTTTGTTATTTAAAAATTAATAACTGTTTAGAAATAAAGTATAAGGTTAATGTTTGAAATAGCTATGACACAAGTACTGACGGATCCTGGAAAGATAAGGCTGAGTTCTCAGGGCAAGGATGGTTTAGTACTTTACCAGGCTTTGATGGTTTGTTAGGGGCACGAAATGTATGTGCATGTCTATCACCTCTTCACTCGGAGGTGGAGGCATTGATATGGGCAATTGAATGCATGAGGAATTTACGACATTTCAGGTTACGTTTGCAACAGATTGTTCTCAGTTGGTGAAGATGGTTTCGGAATCCGAGGAATGGCCTGCATTTGGAACCTATCTGGAAGACATCAAGTTTTTGAGAAGAAGCTTCCACAACTCAGAAATCGTTCATGTACCAAGAACGGCGAATCAAAAGGCGGATAGCTTAGCACGCAGTGCCCGGCATCAACCGTCTTTCGTCGTACACATGGATGCAGAGTTTCCAATTTGGTTTACAGAGTCAATATGAGTCTGTGAATTGTTTGCTGTCAAAAAAAAAAAAAAGCTATGGCACAAGTGTATAGTAATGCAACATCACAAATTTAATGCAATTGTCAAAACCTCTTACGGATAATTTAAAAAATATTTTACACAAATATTATTATAAAGAAAAACATAAATATGATTATTACAAAAGAAAACATAAATATTAAAATTAAACTTCTAAAAAATATAAAACAAAACATATACCCGCCGTTAGAATCTAGTATTATGTTTAAAGACATTGCCGAACGTTGACAAAAAAAAATGAGATTGCCGAACGCATTTAACTACGTCTCTATCTAGTAATATAACAGTGAACCAATTGTTTTATATAGTAGCAAAATATTCCTCATATATTTTTGACGTATAGTTTGATTCTTATTTTCTTTTCACGAATATTATACTATATACTGTTTATATATTGTGTAGACGACAATTAAGACGACTTGATTGATGTGTGAACAAAGAGAACGGTGTTCTTCTCCCACTTTATTTTAGTCAATAAAGGATAGCTTATAAAGCAAAACATACTATAGCTTATACAGAGCCGAGTCAATGAATTACGTCATTCACCATTCATATTTTACGTGACAATTTTAAATATTCACAATATAGTATCAAATGCATACACAGCTGATTTATACAAATTGTCGATAAGCTTTAAACTTATAAAATAAGCAAACGCCCTCATCTATTTAAGTTACGAACCTAGGGATACTATACTATGTGAAATAAAATGCATAAACAAACACTTATAGTAGATGAATGAATAGTGAATAATATTTAATTGATTAATTTGTATTGATTTTTTAAAGATTATATTGTTAGTTGCTTAAATATAGGAGGCTAGGAGCAGATTCCAGCTCACAAATCTTGTGCCCATCTCCACAAGTAGTTTGTGAAGTCAAACAAAAAACTTCAACTTTTTAACATACACACCCTCTGTTTCTCTCTCATAATATTCAAACTAATTAAGTGCATATATATAGATGTATGAGTGTTTATAACTTCAGGAGGAGCTCTATATATTTAGCATAATATCTCTCTCAAGTGTGAGAACAAAGTTGTGAAGCTCTTCTTCTCTCCTATTCATTTCTCTCTTCCTCAATCTCTCTCTTTGTGTCACCATGGTATCTCAACCTCCTCAAGATGATTATGTGAGTCTCTCTTTCTTTTTTTTGCTTTATTGTATTAAAAATATTTTGTTTGTTGAATTCTGGTATAACCAAACTGTATTTTTAGTTATATTTTCTCATGAATGACACTACTAATGGGATGGAGTGTATTTATTAAAATAATAATCTTTCTAGTAAAAATTATGAGAAAGAAGGTTAGTTTTGTTTCGTAAAAAAAAAAAAGGTTAGTTTTGTTGTCTTTATCATCGCCAACTGTATTTTTCTTCTTACAAAGATTTTTTGTCGCCTTTTTCTCAAAGATTCGTTTTTTTTTAAATTTAGATTTTTTTAAAAAAAATATCTAAAAAATAAATTAATTGTGATGGTCAGAGATATAGACGAAGGAGAAGAAATGTTAAGAACCCAAATACAAAACTAGATTTGATGTAAGATATTTGACTTCGTGACTTTTGGTTTGAGTCGTCTGACTATTTTTTCTGTTCCAGAGATATTTATATTAACCATGACAAAACACCGAGTAAATTGTAGTCAAATAAACTGAAAAAAACCTGGAAATTTTACGAAAAATCAAAACGCTGAAACTTTAAGATAAATGGACGGTTATTTTTACGGGAAATTATAGATTTTTTATCATATTTCTTCTTCCTAAAAATTTCCGAGTAAAAAAAAATACCATGTTCCATTATTATTTCTTTTTCATATTGCGCAATTGAATTATTACAAGTTACAGGACAACAAAGAAATAAACAACTGTTCATAACTTTTTGTTGATAAGTTAGATATTTACCTTTACAGATACCGTACGTATGGCTTTTCCAAAGTTTAGGGAACTTGTACCAACCTAGACCGCCATCTAAAATGACAAACAGATCTTCCAAAACCCACCTTACACTTTCAAATTTTCTCCCTTTTACCCCAAACTTTATTATTTGTACTATTACGCTCATCACAAAATGAATTTTGCAACCGACATAAATCATTGACTTTTATTCTTTAGTAATGAACATATTAATCGACTTCACTTTGGTTCTTGCGCGTAGTTTAGATCTTAACTTAAGGTTGGTGACCCACCTAAATCATTTTAAACCAAAAGATCTTCCAAGAATACATAGTTATAACTTTCATTTTATTCTTCTTCTGCCCCATAAGTTATCACATCTCTCTTTTTGAGCCCGAGACATAAATATTTGTGAAAACCAAAATAAAACTAAATGTTTTCTTCCAATTTTGTGAAATAAAACAGGATGAGAAATCGGCGAGACAAAAAGAAATAGATGCTTGGTTACCAATTACTTCATCAAGAAATGCTAAGTGGTGGTACTCTGCTTTTCACAATGTCACCGCCATGGTTGGTGCCGGAGTTCTCGGCCTCCCTTACGCTATGTCTCAGCTCGGCTGGTAAATTTTATAATCCAAACCGGTTAGTGATTTTAAACCGGATCTACCAAAAACTAAACCAATTTTAATTTGGTTTTATAGGGGACCAGGAATTACAGTAATGGTTCTCTCATGGATCATAACACTATACACATTATGGCAAATGGTGGAAATGCACGAAATGGTTCCGGGAAAGCGTTTCGATCGCTACCACGAGCTCGGACAACACGCGTTCGGGGAAAAACTCGGTCTTTACATAGTCGTGCCGCAACAGCTGATCGTGGAAATAGGCGTTTGCATCGTTTATATGGTCACTGGAGGCAAATCACTAAAGAAGTTTCATGATCTTGTTTGTGATGATTGTAAACCCATCAAACTTACTTACTTCATCATGATATTCGCTTCTGTTCACTTCGTCCTCTCTCATCTCCCCAATTTCAATTCTATATCCGGTGTGTCTCTTGCCGCCGCGGTTATGTCTCTCAGGTAAATACTATAACCGGTTTATTAAATTCGGCTAGGGTGTTGGTTATACATAGGCCGGTATGAGAATCGGTACAATTTGAGAATTGGTTTATGCAACCAATACAAAATTAGGTACTTTAGTTTTTTTAAATTTCAAAATTAAGGATGGGAAAGGTAATTAAATGTTGGTTTGGTTTAGTCTCGGTTCGCATTTTTTTGTGGAAATTAAAACCAGATATAATTTTGGTTCAGTTAAGTTCATTACCGGTTTTAAATACTTTTCCTTTGGTCTATAGCTACTCAACAATCGCATGGGCAGCTTCGGCGAGTAAAGGTGTTCAAGAAGATGTTGAATACGGTTACAAAGCAAAATCAACGGCCGGTACGGTTTTCAATTTCTTCAGCGGTTTAGGTGATGTTGCCTTCGCTTATGCGGGCCACAACGTGGTCCTTGAGATCCAAGCAACGATCCCTTCAACTCCTGAGAAACCTTCAAAAGGTCCGATGTGGAAAGGAGTCATTGTTGCTTACATCGTCGTCGCGCTCTGTTATTTTCCGGTGGCCTTCGTTGGATATTATATTTTCGGGAACGGTGTTGATGACAATATCCTCATGTCACTTAAGAAACCGGCTTGGTTAATCGCGACGGCAAACATGTTCGTTGTGATCCACGTTATTGGTAGTTACCAGGTCGGTTAATATCTTAACCGGTTTTAATCATTTTTCGTATAAAATTTTAAAATTGACCGAATCTAAACCTTGTTTTTTTTTCTTTGCAGATTTATGCAATGCCAGTTTTTGACATGATGGAAACTTTGTTGGTCAAGAAGCTTAATTTCAGACCTACCACGATTCTCCGGTTCTGTGTTCGCAATTTCTACGTTGGTAAGTTATGTGTATATATAGAACTTTGAAAATGGTGTTATGGCGATCCATAAAACTGACTTTGACTTCTTTTTTTTTGGTTTATGTAGCTGTAACAATGTTTCTAGGTATGACGTTTCCTTTCTTTGGTGGGCTTTTAGCGTTCTTTGGTGGATTCGCGTTTGCTCCAACGACATACTTCGTAAGATTGCGTTTTCTAAACGCTTTTTCTCAGTCTGAGTTAGTTATTAATAATCTAATTTAAATACTGTTATTTTCTCAGCTTCCTTGCATAATTTGGCTAGCTATCTACAAACCTAGGAAGTACGGCTTATCTTGGTGGGCCAACTGGGTAAGTAACATTATTGTTAGTTTTTCTAGCTTTGCAATCAAACCGGTGGTTGTGTTTTGTGAAACTATTTAATTTTCTGAAAAGAAAAGAAATCAAATGTGGTGTGTTGTTTTACCAAAAAAAAAAAAAAAAATGTGGTGTGTTGTTTTACTTTCAGGTATGTATCGTGTTTGGTATTTTCTTAATGGTCTTGTCGCCGATTGGAGGGCTAAGGACGATCGTTATTCAAGCAAAGGAATACAAGTTTTACTCGTAAATGCTATGTAATGTGTGTCATATCACTAAGCAACATTCTGTGTGAAGAAGATTTTAAAAGATCAACATGAGACATAAGAATCAGTGGTCTCATGAGGTCTGAATTTGTAATAGCTTTAGAGTTTGTATTTTGTGTGTGTTACTGTGTTTGTATCTATTATTATTATTATTATTATTATATTAAACAATATATTTTGTTGTGCCAGGAAACTAATAGACTAATAGTACTATATTTTTCTTTTTTTTCAATGTGTTTGGTTTTATTTTATATATTAAGATTCTTTGTGTTCTCAAGACAAAAATGATAGATATTTCACACTCTCTTAGGTTCCATCATTATAAGCATTTAATCTAATCCATGGTTGACAAATGAATTAATTAATATCTGATGATTGAGATTTTATATGTCGCATATAACAACACAAATCAGAAAACTACGGATCCGAGTTAAGAAATCATATATATAATGAAACACTCTCTCCATTGAGAGTATCCACCTCAACACTTCTCTTATTAGGTGTGACCCACACAAGTAAATATATTGTATATATCTTCGGTGAACTATGTAATTAATCACATCTAGAGACATTTATGTGCTGATTGTTAGTCTATATTTAATTTACTAGAAAGTCCATCAACAAACCCACTTTATACGTTAGTTAGCTTAGAAGACATCTCAAGAAATTTCTGAATTTTGCATTATATTATTTATCAACTTCAGCCATATTATTTTCCTTGAAAATTGGGACACGCTACTACATTTTCGATCTAATGGGACTGGGCAAACAATATGAACAAAACCTAAAATCTGACCCACACAAGATGAGATGCTATGTTATTCTCCCGAAACATAAAAATACAACTGTTACAACTATCTGAGGGATGATAATGGCAATTAGATACCAAACAACAAATTGTTAATGAAGAGAAATTACACAAACGTTTCGGAGATGAAACCATTACGCACACCATTCTGCCATTATATAAATAAATTAAGCAAGGACAAAACACTATATTTCGATTAGTTCTAAACCAAAAATAGATCCTACCAAAACAGAAGTGAGCCTCCTTCAAGTCCTTCCTCAAGATGTCATCATTACCAAAATTGGTCTAACAATAACTACTGATTTTAAGAGCTGCATATTTACATGCAAGGAGATATTAGCATCATCATACGGACTCTGGAATCCTAAAGTGTGAAGTAAGCTCTCGGATCATGATTAAATTATGACTGTATTGAACCATATGATGAAAGTAATTTATTTATAGCTACATTCATATATCATTTGTATTTGACTTACATTCTCATGATTTTTCTTTTCTATGTAATGGGATAATATGGAACATCATCCATCCAAGGAATCATATTTGACTTCAAAAAAAATTAGCAAGGGATTCGAGGGCAGAAGACACTGGGTTTGGAATCTACAAAACAAATTTGAAAGATTTCTAACAGATGAAAAGCCGAAAAGGTCTGAAATCACCATTTTTGGCAAGAGATCTTAAAATTCGTCCATCTGAAATTCACATGGTTACAGTGGAGTGTTTGTCCATTAAATGATGTTCCACCAAATGATGTTGCACAAAAAAAGGGCTAAGCTTTCGTCTTTCCTTAAACATTGACAAGTATATGTAATTTGAGTCAGAGTTTCACCGTTAAAAGTTTTGTTTGTACCCTTCAGGTGGATGGGAATTTAATGGTTGTAAATTTGTGTGGCTTAGCTTAGAAGCCATTCCTGTGTTATCAAACCATAAATCCTTAGAGAAGCTTCTCCTGGAAAGGTGCAGGTGGAGATTTCTAGATCAGTAGGTATTTTGAAAACATTACTTCCATGGGATTGTAGGTACTCTCCAAAGCTCGCTGAGTTGCTTGCGGATGTTTCTGGACAGAAGCATCTTGAAAAGCTTGTCCTCTCTAGCTGTTCAAATCTGAGTGTCCTACCATAAAAATTTGGTGATATACCATGCCAGGAAGATCTTCTTAAGGATGAAACTCCAACAAAGAAGTTACCAGAATCAAATTCTCAGCTTGAAAATGTTTAAAGGATTAGTACAAAGACTTGAAAATATATTCAAGAGTTAACTTTGTGTCTAGGAATGTTGACATCACAGGAAGAGCTAGATCTTAGTGGCACAGATATCTAAAAATCTCCAGAAGATTCATTTGATGCACTGAGCATCTTTTCTAAGATACCTGACAGCGACACTATCAATGAGCTCATATTATTGAAGAAATAATTCATCAATGGGAGCGCTGGAGGAGCTACCTTTAAACCTCGGCCCACTACCACATTTGACTGAATTTTCTACAGAAGGATGCAAACATCTGAAACAGATTCTGAGTTCAAATGGTGGATTAAGTTCTCTTTCGAACTTAAGTAGGATTAGACAATATTCAAACTCTATCAAAAGAGATTTTTGACTTACACTTCATTTGAAAACTTGTGTTCAGAAGCTGCAAAAGAAAGAAGTCTTCTTCATTTCTGTTAGAGTGATGTATATTCAAAAGCCTCTATGTCATTCAAGAGATAAAAAAAAAACAATGCAAACGAACCCCGCGCTTGCGCGAGGTACCGGTCCCTAGTATAATAATAATAAATTAGACACTTAATCCATTACAAAACAAGATGCATGCATGTAGAAATACAAGTTTCTCCCTATGTGATGTTGAATATTACATGAAAATTACTTTTGAAGGATCATCGTCATTGAAAGGAACCTATCCAATGAAATTAAATACTAGGTCTGCAACAATCAGATTTTACTCTATTTAGTATTCATGACCCAAAATTAAGTTGGTTTGAGAAAAATAACTAGAGAACGTAATGATTATAACCATTTTTTTTTAAACAACCGTAATGATTATAACCTAAGTCTTTTTTTCTTTGTTAAATTTAATCTGAAGAACTAGTTGATCACAAGATTTCTCTCTTTCTCAAATGTAAAATCTTAAAAGCAATAAGAACACAAGAAATTTAACATGTATAGCATATCTTAACTCTCACTATAACCACCGTAGCTTAATACGACGACGAATACGAGTTACATAAGCGCTTGGTCCCAGAACCAGTTGTAACGGCTCCTGGAATTGAAGTTTTGAGGTTCTTATTCAAGAACATAGCTTCATTGAAGATAAACACAAATTATAATCAAGTTTCTGCCTTAATCCCATGGCCCATCTTGCAGACCTAAGCCCATACATTTAGAGCCCATTACTTCACTCTTTTTTGTCAACCCCATTACTTCACTTTTTGTCAACAATTCACCATCTCTTTTTTTTTTTTACTTTTCATTCATTTTTGCAACAGTTTTTTTTTTTTAAATTTATCATTTTGAAGGACTTAATAAAATAAATTAAAATATAAAAATATAATATAATTATGGTTTCATATGGTTGCACTCATTAATATTTTATGAAGTTTAAACAAATTTACTATTAATTTTAATAACTACCAAAATATGTTGATTTTTGATAAACAATTGTTTTGGCGTTTTCTTGTTCACTTTCATTTAATATTCCGGTTTATCATGTCTTATCACCGGATATACATACACAAGATAATTTGGTTGGAATATATTTGCTTATAAGTGTAATTTTCCTGATGGATCAATGTTTGAGACTATTTATAAACCGGGGCTTCTATCTCTAGTGGTAAAGGGCTTACAGCTGTGAGTACCGCCACCTGGGTTCGAATCCCGGCCACTGGGGAATTAACATTTCGACATCGCCAGGGACAGAGGACCGACACGTGGCAACACGTGACTAGTCTGGATCACTTATGTGAGGCCAGGATACCTCTGTATAATTCAAAAAAAAAAGAATGTGAGAACATATTTCGTCAAATAGTTCTTCAAGGGATTTGAATATCGCATTTACCAATTCCTTATAGGTGAAAAAAATCTCCAACATAATATTGGAAAGATAATGTATATGTAACTGCTATTTTCTACAAAGATAATCCTTTCATAAAATAAAAAAATATGCATATACAAAACAATAGATTTTTTCTACGCTGTAAATAATAAATAAACATAGTAAAAGGTATTTATATATAACCCCACACAACGCAGATCAATATTATAGTGTAGATAGCAAAATATAGTTAAGTACTAGCTAGGTCCAGTGAAATTTGTGCTATATGCATGTGTGAGCTGTAAGGTTAGTCCATAAAATCATGGGGTCTGTCGTTAAAAGAAGAGAAAGAAATATCCATATATATAGACAAGGACCAACCAAGACAGCCCTTTCTATGACTTCTTCCAACTAAAAATGCCATCTGTTCACTTATGATTTCTTCACTCTCCTATATTTTTATGTATAGGGTGTACTGTATGTACTTGTATTAAAATAAACAATCAACAAAATATAAAAACGAGGAAAAATTGAAATATGACCTTAAAAAAAAACGATTCATAAACTATAACTTACGACTAATTTGTTGGATGAAAACATTGAGGAGCGGCATGTAGATAACCGAATTAAAATGAAACGTGTTAGGGCTGGGTAAATAAACCGAACCCGAAAACCCGAACGAATCCGATCCGATAAAAATAAATCCGAACCGATCCGAACCCGACGTAAATACCAAATGGATCTTGTTTTGTGGTATTTTGGGTTATGGGTATTATCCGAACCGAACCCGAATCTAAATGGATATCCGATAGAACCCGAAACATTCAAAACCTCGAAAAGATCTTGTACCAAACATGATCTCAATTCCTAATATGTATCCAAAATACATTAAGAAATATTGAACATCTAAAATACTTATCTATTATATGAAGGTTGGTGGTTCTATTGCATGAAGGTTGGTGGTTCTATTACATTAAGGTTGATGGTTGAAGATGGCCGTTGAATCTTGAAGTATTTAGATTTAGATTTTGTTTTCGTTAAACAATGTTTCTCATTTCATGAGAACTTGGCTTTCATTTTATGTTTTTATTTATTTGGTTTTCTTTTTATCAGTAAATATATTTACTTTTCGTTCGATTTTGAATGATCACGGTTGATGTTCCTTATTTTTGAATCGATTTTTACTTAAGTTTTGGTTACAAAATAGGTACAAATCAGGTATTTTTAAAACTGAAGAACAGATTTTACTCATGTTTTGGTTATAAAATAGGTAAAAATCAGGTACTTTTAAATCGAAAAACCGATTGGGACCCGAACCCGAAAGTATATTCGTTGTACCGGTTCTTTGAAGATTTACTAACCCCGACCCGAATCCGATAGAACCCGAACCGGTCCCGAACCGAACTTTCATATAATCCGAATGGGGCTGATTTTGATAAGCCCGAAAAACCGAAACCCGATTGGATAAAACCGAAACCCGTTTGGGACGCCGAATGCCCAGGCCTAAAACGTGTACTTTGAGATTTTAGCATCTCCAACCCATTTTTATATTTGACTCTATAATAATATTTAAAAGCAAAATTATTTCAACACATTTTAATTTATTTTATTTTATTCCTAAAAACTCTTTTTATTTTAAAATAAAAATTGCAATTTTTACTCTTTTTATAAAAAGTAAATAACATTTTTCTATATTTTACTCTATATTTAGAAACTGATACTTTTAAAAACTACATTGGAACAAATCTCTATTATAAAATTCCTCTATTTTAAAATAAAGAATATCAAAATACACTGGATATAGTTTTACTACAATACCGTACCTTATTTTCCTTACGGGATTATGATTCTAAAGTGATGAATGATATACCATTTTTTTACGTACGTGATTATCCCGTCTATTATTTCCGAACATTCATATTTATATTTTTAAAAGTCATTCTGCTATATTCTATGACTTAATATACAATATCGTGAATCTACTAAAATTAGATTACATTTGTTTTATGATTATTCTGCAGAAACATACTCAAATATTCTGTTGCTCTGATCATCTAAAATGCGAATCACTTGTCAGATAATTATCTTGCCTACACATTTTCTTTACACGCCATAGTTATATGAAAAGACAATTATATCAAAGCAACACCATCCAGTATATTTGGAACAAGAAAATAAGATAATTAATCCATGGTTCGGATCTTCTCATACAATAGTACTAAAAGCCGGAGCTGGATAAAACTCTGACGAAAATTAGTCACAAGTCTAAGTTAGTATATATACATGCATGCATATATTAAGTTGCTTTCATAGTGTAATGTTGCTTACCAGTGGTTCTGTTTTCAGTTATACCTTCCAAGTGTTAGAGCTGATTCAACATCTAATCTCCAAGCCAACCCACCTGATGATCCCATCCTCCATACATCACACGGCACAGTCATCTTCACTTCTGACTCCGAGTGACTCTTCTCATTCCTCCACGTCGACGTATCATACCGAACCCTAACCCTGCATGTCACCGCACCGTACGACTCCACCATGCACGACATCTCTTCCATAAGGTCCGTCGCCACCACCAGCCATACTTTGATAGTCACCTCTGCATTCGGATCTCCCAACATATTCCGGTACGCCCGGTTGATCCAATAGACCCGGTTTGATCCATCAGAAACTAACCAAGGACACGTGTCAAAATACAGCATCCTCATCACTATCTCCTCCCCCTCATTCATACGGCTTAGCTGTAGCTTGTGATACCCTCCCAGTTCAGTACATGTGTTATTAACACACTCTACCGTCAACCACGACTCCACCACCGTCCGATCTAAAGATGATGATATATTTAAACTCGTTATTGGATCCATATCACTCGGATCCGTATTATCCTTATCAGCTTGATGATCTTTATCCTTATCCGGAAGCAACTGAAGTGTGACGATATCGCTCTTATCCTCACCGCCTATCTCTTCATCAAGATCCGTCTTTATCTTCTCTCCATCGCCGCAAGCTTTCTTATTACTACATATCATATCTTTATTATTATTACTTCTATCACTACTGATGTTTTTATTCTGAACCCTAACATACTTTCGTTTAAATCTTCGGTTTCTTCGGAGGAATCTGCAACTCTTTGTGTCGTCAGAAGATTCGCCGACAGGTGGTTTTGGTGCGATTGGACGGAACCGTTGCATTATCCTGCTTACAACGGTCTTGTCTTGATCTGTAACATCATCGCAAGCAGAAGCTTCCCGCTGCTTTCCGTAGTCTGTCTTCATCTCTCTATCTCTCCGGTAGGGTTAGTAGTTTAGCTGTTCATTTATGGTGTTTTGATGTATAAAAGATGGGAAAAAAGAGTTATATGCTGAAAGTTTGAAAGTATGAGAGATAGAAGAGGAAAGTAAGGATTTGAACACGTGGCTAGGGCAAGTGTTTAGCGTATGAGAATAAATTATTTTATGATTGGTTTCGTATGTGTTATGTGTCCCTCATCAACGATGCATTTCAACATATTTATGTTGAAGACAAAACTTCATACACGAATCGATGGCACAACAACAAAACAAAAAGATGTAATTAAATGAATAGCCAATCAGTCATATATTTATTATATATACGTATTCGAATTAACATAAAATGAAGTATAGATCATCGCACGTATAAATATTCGATATATATGAAGAACTAAGTAATTTACACAATGTAAATGATTAACCGTATGTTTTACATCTTTTTTTTTTGGTCACCTTATATGTTTTACTAAATACCGAAATATATATACGATCAACGGATCAAAATGTCCATATATAGTTATACATATTATCAATATATCTACGCTGATTTGTATGAAAATTATTACTCCATAATGTAACTAACCTATTCCTGGAAGTGGTTTATAAAAACGGAAACTAGCTAACGCATCAATCGTGCTTAATTAGTATAAAGTCTATTCATATAAAGTCTAAATGATTATATATCTATAAATCTTACATAGTTATGTTATTTTAAATTTAAATAATGCAAAATAAATATGTAAGAAAAGTGCTAGACGAATTTCGTAAAATTATCTTAAAAGTTTTCATATATGAAAAAATTACCATTCCCTCTTTTTAATTACTTTTTTTAGCAACATAAAATTTCACTGAAAGCAGAATTAGATAGTAGTTGTGCCTCTTGCAAGATGGGTTGATAGACATGCGTTAGCAAACCCATCTGCAGGTCCTACAAGAACGAAGAATAAGACCAAAATGACAAACGGTGAACACGAGGACCCTATAGAGTTTCGTCGACCGCTACTAGCGTGAGTAGATTGCTTAGATGTGAATTCAGATGTGGAGTAGATGAGGGAAGCAGCATGAAGGAGTGCTTCTCTCTTTTTAATTACTTTTTTTTTTGAAGTGAAAGACTCATCAATAAATTGTGATTGTGGATGATGCTCTTTAGACTTCAAAATTTAATTTGAATAAATATGAGAGACTTGTATAGGTACTTTATACTCGTTAAAAATAAATATAGCTAAAATATAAAGTTCAAACAGTCACATTAACATACAATAATTTACGTGTATATATTATGTACATCATATACATGCATCTGTCCGCTGTGTATATATATGAACTATGTGGCGTACGTATACATAACATACATATACACACGTGTTCAGGATTATATCGAGCCAAACAAGTACAGATAAATAATAAAGAAAGGGAACCAATAGTAAGAGGACTGTTGAGTTTTGAATTTAAAAAGCACGACAAGATATAGATATAAGAGCATGAGCATCAGTGAACCCCCCTTTGGGGTTCACCTTCTTAATTTTTTATTATTAAAGTTTTTCTTTTCCTCATTTTGATTTTTTTTTTTTTTAAAAAAAAAAAAAAAAAATTGACCAATCGCGGGCCGCCACGTGTCGTGGGGCCCGCGCTACAGTGATGAACTTTAAGAGAGAGGGTATCATGCAGAAGAGGTGAAAAGGGGTGAGTTCATCACTTTTGCTTTTTTTAATATTTTTTTTTTCTCGTAAAACGTGTGAACCTCCTCTTGAACCTCTAATGCTCTTGCTCTAAGCGTATCTATCGTGATATGGGTTTGAGATTTTGGTCCAAACAGAGCGCTGGACCAATAAGCAGCAACCATCTATTCTACCACTATGGAAAAGCTAAAGTCCACGTGGACTTTCTCCTCACCAATAGCGTCACTCTTCATTTTTCCCCACCACATAATGTCTATATATAAATATAAATTTTAGGACCATTTCTGATAGGTCCATACAGAGAGATATGATTTGGGTTTTATTCTTTGACTAGGGATTAACCCGGGCTACGCCCGGGATTTTTATTTTTTCTAATTTAAGTTGTTAAATTATTTATATTTAGGCTCTGATATATATTTATATAAATGTTAAAATGCATATCATAATTAAAATTTATTTTTAAATTTTAAAACGTTAAATTAACATATTTTTTACTATTTAAATATTTTTTTGTAATTTTATTGGCTATCTAGTTATCATATTTAGTAAAATTATCTTTTGAGCGTTGGAATAAATGTTTTAGAGATTTTATTAAACTGCAGAGTATTTTCGGATCGACCACATGCTCAACATTCGATCGATCCGTAAAAAGATGGTCGATCTCCTTGGCCAGGTAAGTACAATTTTAGCAAAAATATCTTTTATTTTCAAATATTAAGTATATAACTATTCTTTTTAATATTTTTTAATTATATTTTTTGATTAAATTATTGTATTATAATGGTTATGTAAATATTTTTTGTGATGTTTGAATTTGTGTTGTTCGTATACTTAACCTAGATGATATTGATGTTAAACAATTTATTGTTTTCTGGAAATAGAAAATAATGATATATCAAAACGTATCTAATACTTGTTAAATGATAGTATAATTTAAATTACATCCATTATTTGAAAATAACCATTTGTTGTTTTTATTTTTATTTTAAATTAGAAATTATTTTTATTTAAAAACATTATTCATATATAATATAATGGTTTAAGTTTGGAAGATTAATCTATATATATAAATTATGTATATTTAAAAAAAAAATTTAAGATATTATATATTGACTACATTTGAAAACTCTCTGAAATTATATTTTAAGCATAATATTATTATTATTTAATTTAAGTTATTTTAAATATAATATATGCTAAACCAACTTAAATTATATTTACAATAGGACCATCCTAAACCGGTTAGTAAACCAAAAACAAAACTAAACCAACATGAATCAATACCTGATTCGGCGAGGAAGGAAGTGTTTCGGGATAAACGTTTGAATGGTTACTAACTGAAATGGTTTGGTCATGAGAGAGTTAGTATGAATATTAACAATAAAATTATGGATTAGATTAATTTAAATTTGTAAGAATACCTTTGAGTCTATGAAAAGCAATTCAATTCCCATGAATAAGTTCGGCTTTTGGAAGTTGCGGGTTTCCCGACAATGAATCCACCTAACAAAAAGTTTGTTGTTATAAAAAAATCTCAGTCAAGGTCATTAAAGGTTTCTGGGACGGCAAGAGTTGATGGTGAAACCATTTTTTTGCTCGAGTGCTTTGAAATTTTCCTTAATATTGTGAGGTTGATGTGGATGGAATAATGAGTTTTATAGGGACTTTCTTGATGTAAAACTATACATTTTTTTTTAATGTGGTATTTCCATTTTTATATAATTTACTACCATTTTAAGATATAAGTACATTTTAAGATAAATGCTTAAATTTTAATGTACTTTTTCCATTTTTTAAAATGTTTATTTCAATTTCTTATGTTTTTATTTACGTAATATCTATATTTTATATTTTAAAATAGATATTTAAATATTAATGTACTTTTTTCATTTTTTAAATTGTGTATTTACTTATATTATATATTTTACATTTTAAGATAGATGTTTAATGCTTGATGAACTTTTTCTATTTTTTAAAAAATTGTGTATTTACTTATTATTACATATATAATTCATATATTATATATTTACATTATTTACTTATTATTTATTTTTCTGTATATGTATTTCCATTTCTTGTACTTTTCATTTACTTAATATCTCTATTTTATATTTTAAGAAAGATGTTTAAATCTTAATGTACGTTTTCCAATTTTTTAAATTGTATATTTCCATTTGTTATACTTTCTATTTACGTAATATCTATATTTTAAATTTTAATATATATTTTTAAATCTTAATGTAATTTCCCATGTGGAAGCACCGTAGCCTATTGGTTAAGGTTTAAAGGCTTCTACACCCAGGTCTGGGGTTCGAATCCCAGACTATGCAATTTATTGCAGATTACAGGAAATCCAAGTTTCAAGTCCTGGAGAGAGCGGTTTATTAAACAATTATACAGACTAAAGAGGAATGGCTTGCAAGAGATCTTCAACATGGTGCAAGTAAATCTAGTCAAGCGTGGATTTTCATAGGACGGCTCAGGTGATGCAGTTAGGCATAGGTCTTCATAATGCAGGTAGTATTGTCGGTTGTCGAATCGTCTACGTAATCTTTCCTATATCATAATTGTAAGATCATAATAAATCAGCGTTAAAAAAATGTAATTTCCCATTTTTTAAAGTTGGTATTTACTTATATTATATATTTACTTATTATTTATTTTTCTTTATATTGTGTATTTCTATTTCTTATACTTTCTATTTACTAATAATTTTATATTTTAAGATTGATTTACATTTTAAGATAGATGTTTAAATACTAATGTACTTTTTCCATTTTTTTAAATTGTGTATTTCCTTTTCTTATACTTTCTATTTACTTAATATCTATATTTTACATTTTAAGATAGATGTTTAATATTTAGTGTACTCTTTCCAGTTTTTAAAAATTGTGCATTTACTTATTATTGTACATATAATTCGTATATTTATATATTAATAATATTTACTTATTATTTATTTTTCTATATATTGAGTATTTCTCTTTCTTATACTTTATATTTAGTTAATGTCTATATTTTATATTTTAAGATAGATGTTTAAATCTTTACGTATTTTTCCATTTTTAATGTAAAACGACAATGTTTAATAGAAAATCTTGGACAAATAGTTAAATAGTTATATTTATGTTTTTTTTTACTTCTTATTTATTTTTCTTTATATTGTGTATTTCTATTTCTTATACTTTCTATTTACTAATAATTTTATATTTTAAAATTGATTTACATTTTAAGATAGATGTTTAAATGCTAATGTGCTTTTTCCATTTTTTAAAATTGTGTATTTCCTTTTCTTATACTTTCTATTTGCATAATATCTATATTTTACATTTTAAGATAGATGTTTAAATCTTAATATACTTTTTCCATTGTTTTTAAGTTGTGTATTTCTTTTTCTTATATTTTCTATTTACTTAATATCTATATTTTACATTTTAAGATAGATGTTTAATATTTATTATAATCTTTCCATTTTTTAAAAATTGTGCATTTACTTATTATTGTATATATAATTCGTATATTTATATATTTATAATATTTACTTATTATTTATTTTTTATATATTGAGTATTTCTCTTTCTTATACTTTATATTTAGTCAATGTCTATATTTTATATTTTAAGATAGATGTTTAAATCTTTACGTATTTTTCCATTTTTAATGTAAAACGGCAATGTTTAATAGAAAAACTTGGACAAATAGTCAAATAGTTATATTAATGCTTTTTTTCTTTTTTTTTTATAAAATAGTAATGTTACATTATGAAGATAAACCGTTTTTTTAGTGAACAATGGTAATCTTATATATGTTTAATGTAGTTTTTCCATTTTTTTATGTTGTATGTTTACATATTATTGTTATTTTTAAATGTAAAATGGTAATTTTACATATGTTTAATGTAGTATTTCCATGTTTTATGTTGTATAGTTACATATTATTTATTATTTTCGAAATTATATATCATTTGTTTTTTTACAAAATAGTAATGTTACATTATGGAGATAAGCCGTGTTTTTTTTAGTGAAAAATGGTAATCTTACATATATTTAATGTAGTTTTTCCATTTTTTATGTTGTATGTTTACATATTATTTTCTTAAAATAAAAATATATAATGGTAATCTTACATATGTTTAATGTAGTATTTCCATTTTTATGTTGTATTTTTTACATATATTTATTATTTTCGAAATTATATATAATGTGTTTTGTTTTTTTTATAAAACGGTAATGTTACATTATGGAGATAAGCCTTCTTTTTTTTTAGTGAAAAATAGTAATTATACATATGTTTAATGTAGTTTTTCTATTTTTTATGCTGTATGTTTACATATTTTTTATAATTTTCAAAAATAAGTAATATTAAAATGTAAAACTCTATTTTATGCCACGTGTCATCTTTCGGGATTATATTTTATATTTACTTATTATTTATTTATTTTTATATTGTGTATTTATATTTCTTATACTTTCTATTTACTAATAATTTTATATTTTAAGATTGATTTACATTTTAAGATAGATGTTTAAATACTAATGTACTTTTTCCATTTTTTTAAATTGTGTATTTCCTTTTCTTATACTTTCTATTTGGATAATATCTATATTTTACATTTTAAGATAGATGTTTAAATCTTAATATATTTTTTCCATTGTTTTTAAGTTGTGTATTTCTTTTTCTTATACTTTCTATTTACTTAATATCTATATTTTACATTTTAAGATAGATGTTTAATATTTAATGTACTCTTTCCATTTTTTTAAAATTGTGCATTTACTTATTATTGTATATATAATTCGTATATTTATATATTTATAATATTTACTTATTATTTTTTTTAATTGAGTATTTCTCTTTCTTATACTTTATATTTAGTTAATGTCTATATTTTATATTTTAAGATAGATGTTTAAATCTTTACGTATTTTTCCATTTTTAATGTAAAACGGAAATGTTTAATAGACGAACTTGGACAAATAGTCAAATAGTTATATTTATGTTTTTTTTTTTCTTTTTTTTTTATAAAATGGTAATGTTACATTATGAAGATAAACCGTTTTTTTAGTGAACAATGGTAATCTTACATATGTTTAATGTAAATTTTCCATTTTTTTATGTTGTATGTTTACATATTATTGTTATTTTTAAATGTAAAATGGTAATATTACATATGTTTAATGTAGTATTTCCATTTTTATGTTGTATGTTTTACATATATTTATTATTTTCGAAATTATATATAATTTTTTTGTTTTATTTATAAAACCGGAATGTTACATTATGGAGATAAGCCGTCTTTTTTTAAGTGAAAAATAGTAATCTTACATATGTTTAATGTAGTTTTTCCATTTTTTTATGTTGTATGTTTACATATTTTTTACAATTTTCGAAAATAAGTAATACTTTATATTTAGTTAATGTCTATATTTTATATTTTAAGATAGATGTTTAAATCTTTACGTATTTTTCCATTTTTAATGTAAAACGGAAATGTTTAATAGACGAACTTGGACAAATAGTCAAATAGTTATATTTATGTTTTTTTTTTTTTTTATAAAATGGTAATGTTACATTATGAAGATAAACCGTGTTTTTAGTGAACAATGGTAATCTTACATATGTTTAATGTAAATTTTCCATTTTTTATGTTGTATGTTTACATATTATTGTTATTTTAAATGTAAAATGGTAATCTTACATATGTTTAATGTAGTATTTCCATTTTTATGTTGTATGTTTTACATATATTTATTATTTTCGAAATTATATATAATTTTTTTTGTTTTTTTTATAAAACGGGAATGTTACATTATGGAGATAAGCCGTCTTTTTTTAAGTGAAAAATAATAATCTTACATATGTTTAATGTAGTTTTTCCATTTTTTTATGTTGTATGTTTACATATTTTTTACAATTTTCAAAAATAAGTAATATTAAAATGTAAAACTATATTTTATGCCACGTGTCAGATTTTGGGAGAAATTTTTTCCGCTGATGTGGACGCCCTATGGAGCCTCAAAAGCTCCCTTTTATTAGTAGAGATTTTTCCATTTTTAATGTAAAACGGAAATGTTTAATAGACGAACTTGGACAAATAGTCAAAAAGTTATATTTATGTTTTTTTTTTCTTTTTTTTATAAAATAGTAATGTTACATTATGAAGATAAACCGTTTTTTTAGTGAACAATGGTAATCTTACATATGTTTAATGTAAATTTTCCATTTTTTATGTTGTATGTTTACATATTATTGTTATTTTTAAATGTAAAATGGTAATCTTACATATGTTTAATGTAGTATTTCCATTTTTATGTTGTATGTTTTACATATATTTATTATTTTCGAAATTATATATAATTTTTTTTGTTTTTTTTATAAAACGGGAATGTTACATTATGGAGATAAGCCGTCTTTTTTTAAGTGAAAAATAATAATCTTACATATGTTTAATGTAGTTTTTCCATTTTTTTATGCTGTATGTTTACATATTTTTTACAATTTTCAAAAATAAGTAATATTAAAATGTAAAACTATATTTTATGCCACGTGTCAGATTTTGGGAGAAATTTTTTCCGCTGATGTGGACGCCCTATGGAGCCTCAAAAGCTCCCTTTTATTAGTAGAGATTCGTATATATTATATAGTTGAAAATTTGCATAACAATGACAAAAGTAGTTAAGCTTAATTCGAGAGGAGACTAATCCGTTGGTTAAGCATTTGAATACCGCGGATTATATTGTGATTCATGTATGTTATAGTTAATGTTATAGTTAGACTAAAAGTTATAATTAAGCAAACAAAAGTTACGGGTTAGCTTTAAAAAAAAAAATTCAAATTATGACATTTTTGTCTGAGCTCTTTGCTTAACCCGAATCCTGAAATAGACCGGATGATTGATGGCGGGTTCGTTTTTCATGTATATTAGAAAAATACATTTGCTGTAAGCTCCAAAATTATAAAGAAAATCGAAGCCACATATTTTTTTCAAATTAGACATAATATTTAGTCTAATATAATGTGTTTTGGTTATTTGTTTGGTAAGCCTCGTACGCCTTTGTTCAGTACAACTACAACTGCATTACACAAGTTCCCCCAATAGCTGGGCTGGCAATAAATCATTGGGAAAACTGTTTTTTAGAGCAAAAAAACAGTAACTATGTCTCTTTAGACTAATCTATATTTTGTGTCATATTTTCCTATAACACCCTTTAATATTTATGAAAATAATTTTAATAAATAGTTTTACAAACAAAAAAAAATTGGAAAAATAGTGACATTTGTTAAAATACCTATATGAACTTAATGGTATTTTTTCCATTTATAAAAAAGTTAAAATTTTAAATTTAAGATTATGTTCTAAAAAAAGTAGAAATGACATTCTACGAAGTAGAAAACGAAATCTACTTTTTTCATTGAATCTACAATGTTTAGAATACGTGATCTACGTAAATAGGAGTATTCTACAAATATGTAGAATACACATTCCGCGCTTAACCTACCATTCTAAAATTCTTAGAAATCAAAATCTACACATTAATCTAATTCTAAAACATGTAGAAACCGATTTCTACAGATTTACTATAAATCTAAAACATGTAGAAATCAAATTCTAAACATTACTATAATTCTAAAAAACTGTAGAAACTGATTTCTACAGAATAGTTGTATTCTACGGATAAGAAATCAGTTCCTAAAAATATGGAAACAAAATATTTGAGAATATTTACTTTTATATTTTTTTAAAAAAATCGATTTAAAAAAAAACGAAAAAGGAACAAAAAAACGACAAAAAAACCTTGGCAACCTTCTTCGCCGTCTTCTATATTCCATTGATTGTTCACAAAATTTTCACATTATTTCTACCATGATTCATGTCTATGCTTCATGTGGTGTTTGGGAATTGGTTGTATCTTCAGGTTGGAGTTTTAATGTCGATAAAAAGAAAAGGGGAAGGTTACTTGCTTTGGAATTGAAGTCTTCTCTGGAAGAGTTACAGAAAAACGTTATAGAGGATTTTGGTTTTGAAGAAACATATGCTGATTTGGAGTTGAGTTACCTTCCTATTGGATTGATCAATTCATCAAAATGTCCACCAGTGATCATTGGAAACTCAAGGCAAGTTCAAAATTTTCTAGGGTTTTGTAAGAAGCATCAGTCAACTCAATTGTGTGTCAGCTATAAAGCAAAGCAAGGAAATCCAAATAAGATCGACATTGATCTTAATAAGATGCCAACTGATGCAAGTACTAGTGAAGAGAACGAGCGAAATCCTTCTGACATTGGGGCCGCTTCAAATATTGTAAAGGGGGCTAAGCATAACGAGAAGAGGAAAGGGAAGATGAAGCAAAGTGAAGTTGATGGAGATGATTATGATGCTGACAAGCATAACGAGAAGAAGAAAGGAAAGATGAAGCAAGACGAGGTTGAAGGAGATGATTATGATGCTGACAACATCAATTCTGAAAAAGAAAACAGAGAAAAATTGGCAAAGAGTCAGGTGGTCAAATTGGTTAAGACGGGAGATCTTTTCCTCAACAAAACAGTTTTGAAAGCGAGGTTTGAGTTATGTGCAATGAAGCATAACTTTCACTACACAGTTACCAACTCCAATAAATTAGTTTGGTGTATTAGATGCGCTGATAAGGTGTGCTTTTGGGGTGCTCGAGCTGAGTGTTTGAAGGGCTCCACATATTTTATTATTAAGAAGTATGTCGGTGTACATTCCTGCGCACCTTCAAACAAAACCAGTGCCGGAAAGACAGCTTCAGCGAAAACGATAGGCAGTCTGATAATGCATAAATATGAAGGTATCAAGAAAGGGCCTAAAGCGAAAAATATTGTTCAGATTATGCGTAATGATTATGGATGTGAGATCTCTGATTCTTTAGCATAGGATTCCCGTGAATATGCAGTCAACACTGTTAGAGGTATTCCAGAAGAAAGTTATGGGAAAATACCAAAATACTTGCACCAACTGCGAGAGGCCAATCCGGGTACACATTCCTCTTACAAGACTGACGTCGATGGTAGATTTTGATATCTGTTTATAGCGTTTGGCCAATCGATCAGAGGCTTTAACACAGTCATGAGGCGTGTCATTGTTGTCGATGGAACATTCTTGAAGAGTAAATTCAAAGGGGTGCTACTGGTTGCAACTGCTATAGATAGAAATTCAAATTTATATCCTATTGCATTTGGGATAGTAGACTCTGAGAATGAATAGTCTTGGGAATGGTTTATGAGACAATTAAAAGTTGTTGTTGCTGATGATAATGGTTTAGTTTTTATTTCGGATAGACAAGTGTCAATAGCGAAGGCACTGGAGAAAGTGTATCCGCTAGCGAGACATGGTATTTGTATTCATCATTTGTTGAATAATGTGATATCATATTTCAAGGGGAAGGGATTAGCTGGGTTGATTTCTAAGGCTTCAAAGGCTTACAGAGTGGTTGATTTCAAGAAGACGTTTGCTCATGTTTACAATATCAGTCCAGCAATTGGAAATTATCTTATGGAAGCAGATGTCAAAAAGTGGGCTAGATGTCAATTTCATGGATACAGGTATGACATTAGGACAAACAATCATGCATAGTCGATAAATTCTGCGTTGCGTTCGCCGAGAGAGTTTCCCGTAATTTCTTTGTTAGACAATATTAGAGAAATGCTGACACGCTGGTTTTTTAAGCGTAAGAAGTTGATTTCAAAGCACACCCACCGTTTGACCATAGATGTGGAGGAAAAGATTGATAGGAGAATTGAAAAGGGGAAAACTTTTGGAGTTTACCCTGTAACCGATAGCCAGCTGCTTGTTAAAGGCGATACAATTGACTGCTTTGTTGATTTGGACAAACAGACTTGTTCTTGTGGGAAGTACGACCTCTTGAAAATCCCTTGTAGACACGCAATAAAAGCTGGTTTCTTTGTTGGTAGAGAACCATATACATTGACTGATTTTTTGTATACCACATGAGCTTGGAGAGAAGCTTATCAAGAAAGAATAAATCCCATTTCAGTTCCTGAAGATGGTTGGTCTGTCCCACAAGTTGTGGAAAATTCTGAAGTGCTACCGCCTGAGACAAGAAGATCTCTTGGAAGAAATAGAAAACGCAGATATAAAACTGTTGAAGACAAAATCCGATCATCACAAGGATCACAGGGGGGTCAGTTTTGTAAGTGCAGTAGATGTGGTCTTGGTGGTCATAATAGAGCAACTTGCAAGATGCCAATATAGTGGATTTGTTTGCTGTGTTCTTCACAATTTAGTGAAAGTTTTCGAGACTTTATTTGCTTGATTTCTAGTAACTTTGTTTCTGTTTGTGACAACTTTGTTTCAGTTTTCTGATTATATTTGCTTGAATTTTAGTAACTTTGTTTCAGTTTGGAAGAACTTTGTTTAATTTTCATGACGTATTAACTTGGTTAGAAGATCTGAGTCAATCAATCCCTTAAACAAACTGTGATGTCCACTACGTCTGGATCGATCGATATGTATATTGAACGGTCGATCCTGATCAATATGCAAAACAAACAAAAACACGGACAATCTTTTGATCGACCTGGTACAGTTCTCTCGATCGGCAAAGCTCGATCTCGTACCGACCGATCGATCGACTATTTAGATCGATCGATCAGCAATTTGGATCGATCGTTCGACCGTTTGGAACGATCGATCCTGTACTCTGATAAATCTTATTTGAACCGAATTTAACTCACCAAAATAGAGAGCATATGATAAAAACCTCTATTTATCTTCTCCTTCATGACTATACTTAATAGAATGGTAACTTACTATAGGTTATATAATTAATAAAAGTTATAATCCAAACTGGATATATAAAACATGCAAACAACCCATATCCGAATTCGAAATGCGCAGAAAATTTAACAAACCGGTGGAATACAATGGAAAGATATAACTGATACTGATCATTGGTGGTCGTCAGGACTGCAGCTCCTACTCTGTCCTGGTGCTTGTCTGCTCCTATGGAGGCGTGAACCTCGCTCTGCATCGGTTGCTTCATCAGATGGTTCATTTCCTGCGTCGTCTCTAGTCATACCAGCTGCCTCTGAAGTCTGTGGAGCGTGGCAGCAGGAAGGAGTAGATGGACATCTAATCTTTGCGAGTGCACCCCACACAGTCTGCATCATCGTCGAGAGCTTGACTAATGTATCGGCAGTCCATGCGAACTGCTGCTGCTGTGTACCATCTAATGGTGGTGCTCCAGAATCAAACTGACCAGTATATGGTGGTAACAAATACTCCATAGAAGGGTTTGGAGTATGATCGACTGAGATATCCGGGATGGTAGATATCCGGGATGGTGTCATACTTTCAGATCTATACTTACAGATCGGTCGATCTGTGTAAATCGACCTTCGCCGATCGAGTGAAATGGACCAG
Organism: Brassica rapa; assembly: GCF_000309985.2. NCBI lineage: Eukaryota > Viridiplantae > Streptophyta > Magnoliopsida > Brassicales > Brassicaceae > Brassica > Brassica rapa. Next base: position 10,509,400 of record NC_024798.2, read on the forward strand.
GTCGATCAATATATATTTCGCGTTTTTTTTGTTCTGCATAATGATCGGGATCGATCGATCCACTCTACCTTGTAAAGTGGGATCGATCGATCCCCCTTGTCGAACTCAATATATATCTATTTTAAAAAATTACAATTTTAAGGATATTACTGCCATTTTGGAAAAAATTAGTTTAATAGGACATAAAGTAGTATAGATTAGTTTAAAGGGACATAGTTACCATTTTTTTGCTCTAAAAAAACAGTTTTCCCTAAATCATTTACGAAACCCCTCTGATAAACTAAAAATAAAATAAATAAAAAGATATTCTACAGATTTTTGTAAAATTGTAATCTAATAAAATCTTACTATATCTTTTTAAAAAGTATAAATACCACTAAACAGGAAAATATTTTGAAACTAACCTTATAATTACATGGTATATTATAATTTGTGTCACTAAGATTTAATTAGTTTCCGAAGCATAGGTTATGCCAAAACAATATATTAATTTATATATTACAAACACAATTCGTCGCTTTATATAACAAAGAGAAAACTACGTCTATCATAGTTTATTGCCCGTTTCATTTTACGCAGTACCATATTACGAACATTAACCAAGCAAGTGAAAAATTTATACACAGAATACATTATCATACAGTTCACAACAAAATTCATTGGACATGAAAATAATTTTCATGTTTATTATATTTTTACATATATTATAATGTCTAATAATCAAACGAAAAATTCAACAAAATAAAATATAATAAGTAGCTGCAAATACAATTGACGGTTTGAAACAATCAATTGGATAACAAACAACTAAAATATAACACTATTGTATTTAAATAAGTCATATACACTATTATATATCACTAATGATGTAAAACAAAAAAAATATGTAAATATAAATGAAAACAAACATCCGCGTGGTTGCGTGGATCGAAGTCTAGTTCATATTATAATCATCACATAAACTTTGATTATCATATTATATATATATAGAATAGTTGGTTAATGAATCTGATATTGAAATTATCCATATAATGAATGATTTAATTAGTCGGAAAAGTTTGTGTGTATGTAATTATTTAATCGATTTTCTGTATCAATACTTTTAAAAACAAATATTAGGCTTTTTTTGAAGCCTTTTATGTTTAAAACAAGAACCAAAATTTTGGGTTCTCTTGCTTTAATTAACTTTCTACAAGCCTAAGCAGTACATTGAATGGACGAGAGCTGAAAATATAAGCATAATTATGCCAATTTTGGGGATGCACAACAACGTTGAAAGGATAGAAGCAAGAAAACTTACATCTTGTACTTGCTTGGATGGCCATATCAAACGCTCTCACAAGTTTTTGGGGCAATGTACTCTCGCTTGGCTGTTGCAGCAAGTCACCAAAGCTTCAGCCAAATATTTTCTTACTAGCTTAACACTGCACTACTTATAATATTTATCGCTAGGGAAACAACCGGATTCAGATACGCATAAATTGTTGCCTAGGTTTTTAGGCCCATCCATCTAGCCATTAGGAACAAAGATTTTTTTACCAACACAATTACATTAAGTTTGCTTCCACTATATATATTAAAAACCCGGTTCCAAAGTAGTCTCCCAACTAGAATAATCATCTACGAAGAGCTAAATGATTTTTTTGCAACCACTAGAAAAATACTCATGAGTAAAATTTATTTAAATTTTGAATAATATTTGACACTTCTAATTTTCCCGCACTAATTTTTAACATTAAATTTGTTAATACACTCTAAAAAGGATCAAAAATAGTTACAGAGTTCCGGTTTACCGGAATAATCAGCAGCTCTATGTCACTTGAAATTGGGTGAAGTAAAAAATCAAGAAGGGTAGTCAGAGGAGACAACGTGAGAAAGAAGAGAAGGGAAGCTAAGCTACCGACTCCGATGAACACCGACGACTACTAATTAGGTATACACAGCTTCACGGAAACCGGGTGTTTAAAAAAGTACGTAGTTACGTCAACACTCAGAAAGGAGACTCATCCCGAGGAACCGCCATCCCCGAAGATAGAACCGTCGTCGGCGCTTTCCCTCACAAAAACCGGTACAAACCTTATGTCTCGATGACTAACAAATGGATTTTGGTTTATTATACATTGTTTTCAGACAGAACGCTTGAGCCTAAGAATCCGACGAGCCACTAGGACCATTGAGCTTTCGTAGAGGCCCCGCACCAAAAAATTACCTGATTCGCCAAGAGAAGAGAGAGTGCATTTCAGAATGACTGAAACTATTTTGACAGTGTCTATTGGAAGCTGAAGGAAATGGTGAAAAAGCTCAAAACGATCTGGCATCGTCACTAGAACCAGAAAATCTCCCCCCAAATAGATTAAGAAACTTTAAGGTTAAGAGAGAAAAATGGATTTGTGAGTCTCACGCCGCTCAAAGACCTTCAGTTTATATATTTAACCTAAACATTTTTATAGTATAACAAAAGGTTCATGTGGAAATTTAGTTTTCGGTTATTTAACTCTGATTAGAACATAATATTACACTATTAGAGTCTCATCACCAAAAATCATACTTAGACCATATTGTTTTTTCGGTTTAATAACTATCTTTTATAGAAGGAAGTATTTTGAAAAACTAAATAACCAGAATGAACAATCCAGAATGAATACCCTAGGGAAAAAACTACAGTGGTACTATTTAGCATTGAATAATATTTGGATATTGTACGTAATTCTTTTTTTCCCAGACATTAGTTGTTTCGAGAAATAAAGACACGTGATAGGCTCCTATTTGTTTTTCTCGTCAACCAAAAATTCTATCACTGTCAATATAAAATCCACCAACAGCGTTACAAGAACGTGACATCAACGCACGGCTAGATTTCTCTCTATTTGGCACTTGAACGGTTCAGATTAATAAAGTGGGTCCTAGCAAAAAATTTCTCCCAGGTATGGCATGACGTCAATGGTTTAAAAAAGATAATTAAACAGAAAGGGCCAAAAACAAAAAATGCGTGGAAGCTGATTGGTTGATGTCTTTCTCCTCTTAAGATGCCACGTGTACTAATCTTTCTCTGTGCGTGTTTGAGTGTTTAACCACTTTATTTATTCCCTTTCTTCGATAGATCTTTTTGGTTTTTTATTTTTTTTATTTTTTGTTATAACTTTTTGCTCAGCCAATGAGAGTTCTCCATATGTAGAGATTCAAAAGCCCACGAAGATTTTTTGATGTGATGCTAATCATCATTATTGGTTACTGCACAATGGGTATATCTAACATGCGCATGTCGACACAGCTATATTCGATAACATCATCTCATCTACAATCTATATAAAAGTTTAACTAAGTAGATAGCAAGATTTAATTACGTGAATGAGATTATCTTCAGGTAAATAGTTTCAAAACGTTTGGTGTGAGAGGCATAATTATGACCAGTAGTTATTATGGATTGCATGCAGTTTTTGAAAAATACAAGTTACTTAGTTTTATGGAATGTTGTTGATTTATTATATGTGTAACCTCTCTTCCCTGTCTTTTTCTGTTGTTGTAATAACCCTATTGTATGAAGAAAAATTATGTCATTTAAATATGCTTGTATGTGTTGCACAAAAAAAAAAAATGCTTGTATGTGTATACATTACTATGCAAACACAGAATGCTGTACGACTGGGTCACACCGTAGTAAAATATACATTATTGTAAAAAACTTCTTTACTAGTACTATTTTGTCATGGAATCATTTAAATAAATATTCCCAAATAAATATTGTCATGGAATCATTTAAATAAATATTCCCAAATAAATATTGATTTGAATGCATATACACCTAGCTAGTCAAATACATATATTTTACGTATATGTGAGCGGCTATACACAATTAGTGTACAACATACTGCGTGAACGTCTAACTAAAAGCTTTAATACATGAATGAGACTAGCTAAACGATAAGATAGGATTGTCAATAATTTAGAGACAGAAACACGTGTCAGGACCATGCTATATATCTCGAGAATATTGTGCTTAAAACACACATCGGATTCTTCTCTTTATATGAACTGTCGCTTACCCATATTGGTACATACGAATATGTGTAGGCTGGTGCATGAATCCATATATATGTTACTACGTGCAATAAGATAGTGTTCCAATACAGTTCAACCATATATTACGCATAAATGGATACCTCTGTGAGACATTTTTTTTTTTTATAACCGAGTGTCCTGGCCCACCGTGGTGGTTCAGACTAGAGATTGAACTTTTTAGCGGCGCGGTCGCACACCCAAGGGTGGATCATGGCCAGACAACGGTCTTCGGTCTCAGGCGCCAGAGCAAGTCCGCATGTAAATTCTCTGGTGGCAAGTGCAAGTCGAACCCGGACCGTACTTACAGCCGCAAACCGTTTACCACGAAACTAACTCGTCCTGATTCTCTGTGAAACACTTGATCATAAGTTTAAATGGTCACATCTTAACATTTCTAAGAATTGCTTGTATTGTATTGTTTTGTTAAAAAAGTTCTTGAGATCGCTAAAATTACTGGTGATATTTTATGGCATAAGAATTTATATCTCTAATACTGCTCCAAATATGATAATTTAACAAGAAGCTGGAAAAATCAATACAAAAGCCAAAGCTAAGCATTGACATCTTTTTTATTGGAAGCTTTGCCAATCAATATTTGACATTATGACAATTTCCAATGTATATATATAAAAGGTTTTTCACACACAAATTTATTCCGAAAGACTTGATTCTCAAGATCTTCCCATACATATAGCATTATATAATTTCGTTTCTCTTTTGTAATTCTTATTATTTCCCAGTAAACCAAAGTTCGAAAAAGTGATTAAGGTTTGAGATTATGACCTTAACCACATCTTGATCTTAATTAGTCTTACCTTCGCGCATCTCTAACTCACAGCCAAAGAGTTAAAGCTGCAGTGGTGTCCAGCCTCCATGCAAATCCACCAAACTCCATCTTCCACACATCACACGGCACCGTTTTAACATACTTCGTCTCTCGCCACGTGTATTCAAGCCTCACCTTACACGTGAAAGTTCTGTACTCGTAAAACGTCGCCGTTTGGTCAACCACCAACCATACAATAACTTCCGGCAACAACGACGACGGCTCTCCTCCAAACCCATAGTCTCCGGTTACAGTCTTCCGGTAAGATTCGTTCACCATAACCACACGGTTCGAACCGTCCGATATGAAAGCAGGACGCGTGTCTTTATCTATAGCCTCCGCAATCTCCTCGTCCGTACACCCTACCGCATGGGAAGCGGAGCCACCGTTTACGGACTCCACCGTCACCCACGTCTCCACCGGACCCTGATGCACTGCGTCTTCTCCGCCGTTGAACTTTAGCCACGTTCCGGTTTTACAGGTTCCATCTCCGATTATTGTTTTTACCGTTGGATCAAAATTATTAAGATCCAAACTCAACGGTGTAGATCTCTCCGGCATGAGCTGTAGCGTCACGAGATCTTCCCGACCATTCTCTGGATCTGTTGAGCTAGATCTAACGTCGTTCTTTGATCGACACGTGGCTTTATTGTTTTTAGAAACCCTAACGTACTTTCTCTTCGTTCTTGTCGTGCTCGTGCTTCCGACAAATGGTTGACCAGTGGTCGTCGGCTTTGGAGCGATCGGACGGTACTTAAGCATGAGAGAATCAACAGAAGTCTTATCTTGTGCTTTACTGGCGCATCTTAGCGTCCTCCATAACTCGTGATCTTGATCCATCTCTCTCTCTCCTCTTTCTCTCTAACCTCCTTAGCTATTCACTACATACACACTCTCTCTCTCTCTCTATCTATCTCTCCCTCTCTCTCTTTTTCTCTATATTCTTTCTGTGTCTCTCCGGTGGCCGAAGAGATTAACATTCGGGAATAGGAAAAAGCCACGTGTCTAGGGCAAACATACGAAGACACTTGAATCAGTGGTTGGTTATGTGCATTTACACTATTTTACGTCTTTTTAATTGAACTTTTATTTTCCGATAGAGGGGAAAATATACTATACAATTTGCCTTCCATTTTTTTTTACAATTTATAGGAAAATAGTTCGATTCTAACCAATAACTCGTAACAGGTTCTTTTATACTAGTTATCAGGATATGTTTGTCGGCATTTAACTAGTAAAAAAATGTCAATCAGAGTAGGTGTCGATACTGGCTAGATCTAGGGGTCGTTGTAGCTCGTACGATTTATTGGCTGAGATTAAGTTTAAATTTGTTAGTAGAATGTCCTTAATACCAAAATGGACATTATACGAAAGGAGGTCATCCGCTGGTTCATAAGCTTGACAAATAAAAATATTTTTGTGCTATATATGGGCTGGTATGCATATATATATATATATATATAAATTATATACTTAGTACCATCGTAAAATCCACTGTCTAATATTGTTTTGTTTATCTGTATAAAAATATATAACTTCCTCTAGATTGACGGGAATCTCATTATAAATATCATACTAAGAGTAAATACATTTGTAAGAAGTACTAACTAGTGTAGGTATAATCCCGTCTAAGCTGCATAATATATCAGAGTCGTTTGGCTAGGGCTTATATTTTGCAAGCTATGAGCTTTGGTGAAAACTTTTAACAATTTGTATTAATTTAATTAGTGAGAACTCATAAGTATATCAGCTCTTCATATAAAGGTGTATATCCTAATTAATATATGTTTATCTATGTACGTTTGCTTGAGTTCATATATGCGTCAATGCGTGAGAGTGGTCAAATACTCAAATCCAAGAAAGAAGCCAGAAAATCTTGAAACAAGGCTGTCATGTTCCGTATTGAGTTGATGCGTGACTATCTTTAAATCTAAATATAGGGAATGGCTAGTTATAAAGAAACTTGAAATAACACTTATCATAAAACGGAGATAATTGTATAAGGATAACTTTAAACTACGATATATGTGTAATATTATGCATTATAGTAATTAATTAAAGTATTACACAATTGGATATATTATTTTTATAAACAGAAATCCCAGAGAAGCTCTGTTGTTAGTTAATACAGTTTCTCATTGTTAACCATATTATAAAGTGTAACATTATTTGTTCTCAATATTCATTCGGTATTCGAGAGTTAAATACACATACTTTTATAGTATGAATTTTCTTGACAACATTGTCCAAAATGTTGTTCCTTCCATTCTAATTATACGGTTTCAGTTTGGGTTAGATTCTGGATTATTTTAATTTTCAGTTTTATGTATTTATAGAAACTGTACGGACACCAAATGGTTCGTTTTACATAATATTAATTCTAGCTCTCTAAGTGGTATGGTACTTATATTACTTAGCAGCAATTGTTTATGTAAAATATTTTGGACTCGAATCCTTTACAAATGTGTTGAGATTCGAGAGACATTAGTTAAGCTCTACGTCTTAAGAACATAATACTTTATTGAAAAATATGTATGGTCGAAATTGATTAATATTAAATTGGGAGCAAACACAGAAATATAAATGAGAATATAAGCAATAGGAGTCTGCATAGTATATATCTCTCCACATACAATCATGTACATAGGTTCATTTGATAGTTTAATTGGATGGTTATCCAAAGTAGCCAATAATTCTGGGAACTGAGATGTGTGATTTGATTGGTTTTATTTCTCTTTATAATTATGAGATTAGTTGTATGATAAAATGGTTGTGTGGGTTCCACGATCAGGCTAAAACAGCATCTGTTGTTTTTACCTTATTTCAAGACTCATATGGTCCTTCTCCTCCCAGCCAATCAGAATGCATGAAGTGTCCTCCATTTCAAAGTCGAAAAGCTGTCATGTCAGAGCACATTTGGAAATATATACGTATAACAGCTATCCTTATCTACGTATATCAAATATACATGTGTCCTTTAAATCGAAGTGTAAAGCGATAAGCCAATAAGGCGTGTTTCTATTTTTGTTTCGTGGTTGGACATTTGATTTTTTTTTTTGTTCAACAGGATAGTTCATTGAAAAAGTAAAAGAGGCATGAAAACCCCGAGTCTACAGAGCAGATAAAGGCAAGTGGGCTTTTGCGAGCCCATCAGCAAGCCCGTTGGCAGATCGTGGAATAAAAACAATACGACAAGAAGCAAAAGGCGATGAAAATGAAAAACTAGAGAGTCAATGTCAGACAAGATCCCAAAGAGCTCGATCGTCCAAATCCTCTTGTTGATAGCTCCAAAAAGCACTTGAGAGTCTGTTCTGAGACAGATGTTAGTGTAGTTGAGTGAGGCTGCGTGTAACAGAGCTCCTCGGATGACCAAAGCTTCAGCCATGCACGGGGAGGAGACGAAATGCAGAGAGAGGGCTTTGCGGCCTAGCTCTGCTTCCGATTGGGTAGAGAAGATCCATGCTAGTCCCGCTGATTGTGCTTTCCAAGACGCGTCCGTGTTGCAGAAGATGGTGGGTTCCGTCAAGGGCCGGTTGTGATTGATGTTGATGTGAGGCTGTGGATCCTTCGCAGCGGGGGCTAAAGGTTGGACATTTGATATGAATCCAAATCAAGCTGACCCGTTGTCCATTACAAGTTAATAGTTGGCGTATATATATAAATTTCGAGTAGAATATATATAGAAAAGAAAAAAAAAGAGTTTAAACAAAATCAAACGTGTAGTAGGCCAATTGTCAAAATGCTCAAATATTTCTTTTTTGTAATAAAATTTGGGAAAAGAATGTCATTAACGTCTTCTTAAGTTACAAGTATATCAAGACGCATGCTTGAGCCACTTCTGTGAGTGCTTGACTGAAGCTATTCTCTTGATGGTCTGGTTAATTCTGGTTGTCAAGAATCGCTTGGCTAGGAGTTTAATCTTGATGTCTCTTGTCCTATAATGTCTATTGATTTCAAAGTTCACTAGTGTTAACAAACTTTGAGTTAATCTCCTTGTGTCTTTGGAGTTTTTTTAAAACTTTTTGGGGCTCTAAAAAATTCAGAATGGCTGTAAATTAGAATATGGTTGTGATTCAATTGTAATCAAACCTTCATTTTTACTAATGACATTTACAATTTAGAAAAAATTATATTTAGAAATGTAATGCAACAAGCGAATGTATAAGGTTTGTTTCTTTTTGTTCCATGGACATATGTATACCCGAATCACCATATCAAGAGTTTATTAGTAGAGTGATTTGTTTTCTTTTGCAGATTTGATTTGGTTTGGTTCTTCATTAGCTTTATTGTATTTTTTGCCTGTCATTTTTAGTTTCAGCCTAGTTTGAATATAGTTTAGTTCAGTTTTATCAGAGTTTAGTTCGTTTTGTGTTTAAATACTATTATTAAAAATCTATAATTGATCTTAAGAAGTTTTAACACCAAATTTGTTATAGTATAATAGTTGATGTATTATAGTATACAGTTTTTTTTTGTCTTTGGTTTGTATTGCATATTCATTTAAATTTATGTTTGAAAAATCATATTTTTAATTAAACGTAAACATGGGTGTTGGGTGTTTTTAATACATATATAGTTGATGTATTATAGTATACAGTTTTTTTTTTGTCTTTGGTTTGTATTGCTTATTCATTTAAATTTATGTTTGAAAAATCATATTTTTATTTAAACGTAAACATGGGTGTTGGGTGTTTTTAATACATATATTATATATAATTTGATAGGATTACAAGAGTAAATTTGCTACATGCTACTTCCGTATGTTTTATAAAATAAACAATATTTTGGAAATTTGAGTTTATGAGTTTAAGTGTATGACATTATTACTAAGAATTTTAATAACTATTCAAGAATAATAATATTTAACTATCCAATTTTTTTTTGGACAACACTTATATTTATTTTATATCAAGAAAACAAACGAAAATGGTAATATTAAGCAATTTATCATTTTCTTGTTTACTCTTTGATCGAAAATATTTCTTTTCCTCTATAAATAAAACTCATTTTGTTAAATTTATCCAATAAAATAAAATAACAATAATAAGTTGAAATAAGGAATGATGAAGTTATATATACTTTAAGTTTCATAATGTACCTCAAAAAAATTATCCAATCAAAAGTCACCATAATTTTATTCTAATCTGCATACTCCTTAAATTATTGAATTATACTACAAATATATATTCAAAATTGAAATAAATGCAAAAATAATTTAAAAGATAGAGAATTACAACTATTTTATGATTAGAAAATAATAATCTATAAACACTTTTATGATCATAGTCTTGAAAGATTTTTACAAGTATTTAATCTTATAATTATTTTATAAAAAAATTAAAATATTTTGATGGAAAAGAAGTTGAAATCATGTAAATATAAACAATTTCAATTCATGTAAATTTAAGCTTAATAGAACAGAATTAATTTTATATAGATGAGAGAATATTGATAGTAAATCATAATTGTCCATTGATTAGGATTTGGTAATATATGTTTAAGTAATATTGGTATTTTAGAGTTAGATTTTGAAATTTTAAATAGTTTTTTTGGAATTTAAAATTTGACGTATAAAAGTTTAATTTTGTATATATATTATAAGTTGCCGATGATAGAGGAGAATGCCCTTCTCTACAACCTGATATAACATATGTTTAGATGTATCTCAGATACCAACTTGTGTGCTTCTAAATTTGGCTCTTCTACTCTATCTCTATCATAACCAAAGTCTAAATCCCCTATATATTATTTGAGAAGCATTGCAATATATTTTTGTAGCCACGTGTCATCACTAGAATGATTCTTAGAATCCTTAGAGAAATAGGTTGGTCCATCTAAATATATCATAAACTTTTTATTAAACCACAATAAATACATTATTAATGTGCTTCATTATTTCTTTAAATAAGATTACGGAATTGCCTAATGTGGCTAAATTATATATGACAATTAATGATTTTGAATAATAAAGATTTGATAAAAACAAGTAAGTATTATAATTATATTTGTTTATTTTAAGCTATTAAAATAAATTAAACAACCATAGTAACCATATAATAAAAATTTAAAAAAATATTTATATATTATATTTTGAATTTTTAAAAATGAGTATAAATTACTAAAACTGTTAAAAGTTTCACATTCAAATTTTGTGATCTATGATTTAAAACTTTTGTTATGACATGATACAAATAATTAAAAAATAATATAAGTTGAAAATTTCATTTAATAAGTATCAAAAATAAAAGATATATAAATATATGTATCATTTTAAATTAAACTATATGCCATATAAAAATACATAAATATCTAAATTTTGAAATTTACTTTGAACATTTTTTGATAAAAAATTTGAAAATATATTGACAACTTAATTTTTTAAATTATTATAAATTGCTTAAACTATTAATTCCACAGTGAAAATTTTGTTATCACTAATTTAGACTTTTTGCTATAACAGATACAAATGATAAAAAAATATGAGCAAAAAGCATCATCTAATAAATATTAATATTAAAATATATCATATATATGTTACTATCATTTAAATTTAATTATATATCATATCAAATAGAAAAGATATTTTTTCGATTTATAAAATTTATTTATATGTTCGCACCAATTTAATTATATAAGTTGTAGATAATGATTTTTTATTCAATATATATTTATTATTTCATAATATGTTATAAACATATAATACATAAAATAATTTATATATAATGTTCATTCTGCGCAAGGCGCGGATCTTCACCTAGTATTTTAAGGAAATGCATCGTTACCATTTAAAAAATCCTTACATTTTCATCTACAACCGTGCTAGATTTAGCTGCTCCACGACTATATTGTTCACTAGTACTTACGAAAATTCACCATTTAATTATTTTCTCCATGTGAATATTATACTTTGCAAGTTGTAATTCAGCATCCCTCTATATATTAAAAGACAAATCACTTTAGTGAGGTCTGGTGACGTGTCACTCATAGGTGAAGTTTCAAAAAAATTATTATAATTTGATTGGTCGATTGTTTTTAATTTTTATTTATTTAAATTAGATCTAAAAATTTAAGGTAAGTCTAAAAATATTTAACATCACTTGCCATATAATCTAAAGAATATTACAAATAACAATTTATGGCAACTGAATCTCGAAATTATATAAAGATTAATAATGTTATATTTATTACTTTTAATATTTATAAACTATAAAATATAATGAACGAATTTTTATATAAGATAATTATAATAGTTTTATACTCTACTTGATGAATTGTATTCAAATATAATTATATAATAACTATTTTAAATATTATAAAATCCAAACATGTTTATTAATATAATTTTTAAATTATTTCTCGTTGTTTACAGAATAAATTTATCAGAATTTTAAAATTATTTATATAATATTATAAATTATTTATAAAAATATAAATCCTACTATATATTGATTGAAAAGTCACATAAATAATTTTTTTATTACGTGTTGATCATAAATGAACTCTTCAAATTGTTATAATTTGATTGACAGATGATTTTTAATTTTATTTATTATAATTATATCTAAAAGGAAAGGATAATTCAATTACCACTTTCCAAATAATCTACGTAATATTCGAAATAATTATTTATGTTAACTAATTGTTGAAACTATGAAAGAGTAATAATGCGATCAATTTTTTTTATATATTTATAAATTACATAAAATAATAAACAAAAGTGTTTATTTGAATTGATATAGTGATTTTATATTCGTATCGAAAAAATTATATTTGTATATAAAGTATAATGATAACTATTAATGTCTAATAATTCAATGCATGCTTTATATAATTTATAAAATTATAAATACATTTATAAAATTATAAATACATTTATAAAAATCACACGTTTTAAATTATTATAAGAGGTTCTAAGTCATTTATAGAAGTTTATACATTAATTTATAAAATGTATTTTGAAAATTTATCCTCCTATTACAATATTTTGATTTTTTTCATTTTAGTGGTAAAATTCCTCAACTATGTTTACTTAGTGTAGAAACCCCTAAACTAAAGATTTACTGGTAATAATAGTAATTATGACCTATCAAAGTTTAATTCTTTAAATAAAGTTAGTTTAAGGGGTTTTTCGTTAAATACTTAGTTTGGGGGGTTTTTACCCAAAACAAACTTAGTTGGGGGGTTTTAACGTTAAAATTTCTTATTTTTTCCTTATTATCTATTATTTAAATCCTTATAGAGAGATTTGTTTTATCAAAAACCAGTTGCAATCAACTGACGAGATATTTTTTTTCCTAATATCATGCATTTAATATTTAAATATATATATAACAAGATTTGAGTTACCAAAATTATGTATATATTATAACCAAAATATCTTAAAAAATTTATTAGAAGATATTCTATCTCATAGCTGAATTAAAATTTATTAGAAGATATTATATCTCATAGCTTCTCTTGAAAACTAGGTCATTTAGAAACTTAAACTAATTTGCTATATAAATATCACGCCACCCCCATTAGTTTCACGCATCTATCTTTTAAGTTTTCATATGTTTTTGATCATTACAATTTAAATTCTACTTTTGTGATCTTGCGCAGGTGTATGATAATCAATAAGTAACTCATAGACGGGAACACCATTACTGGTAATTTTATGGGGGATTCTTCTTCTCCGTTTATTTTTGTTCTCTTCCTCTCCATGTTGTATCTCTATCTATATTTTTGCATCAGTAATGATTCAACTAACAAAAAGAGACGACTCTGTTTATCCAGGAACTGATCATCCCTTTCGAAAAATGTAATTCTTTTTTTTATAAAGTTAAATCACTTATCAAGAATATAACATAAGATATGTATGCTAATCAAGTGCAATTTATTTATTGTGCGTGATCCTCTTCGGTACGTCTGAGAGCCAAAGGTAATCTCAAAGCTTTTTAAAAACTTTGAAACTCATTGACGTTATCCTATCAATTATATAATTTGTTATCTTTTGGGGATTGTTTATATCTTTAAATATTTTTGTTAGAATTACCTCTTTTCTGACTCAAGGCTTAGAGAAGGAAACCGTAAATCATCTCTGCTGTTACAATGAAACCAATGATAATAAATCTCAGGTAATTCAAATCTCTCTTTTATATTTCATGGCTAATTTTTTTATTGGGGTTATGCGTGAAATATTTGTTGTTTCTCAATTATATTTTTCCTATGTTTTAAGATTAGTGTTAAATGTGATCGTTTTCTAAACGTTCTAATGTATTCTTTGTTCATATAAAAATAGTATAAATATCAATATGTAACATCGAATCTTTCATATTAACCATATACATATAACATAAGTATTATATAGTTGTAAATATAATATCAATTTAATATTAATGTTAATGTCCGCACATACGTGCGGGCGGTCCACCTAGTAAATCAATTACAATACAAATGTTTCCACACACCACTAACATAATATATTCTATATTCTACGATTACCACGGACAGAGCAAGGACAATACATTTACATGTTTGCAAAGTGTTTTCCTGATTTGAGGAAACGCCATGAATTGCTTAAGATTTTCTATAGACTTTTCTATAACATAATCTGTCCTCGTAAATATGACGATTTTATAGAAAAATCACTGGTTAAGAAACATTTTTATAACAATTAGAATTCTGTCAATTATTTTAAAGTTGAAAAAGTAATAAAAATTCCATCCGACATTTCCAAAAAAAAAAATCCGAGAAGATGTTTTGTGATGGAAACTCATGTGTTCTTAAGAAATTTATCAAAATTTTGGACGAATTTTTTTTTTTTTGAAAATTTTGTCATAATTTGCTTCTTTTTCTTGTAGTCTTTGATTCAAACCCATACAATAACTTGATTTCATTTCGGTAGAGGTTTGATTTCTTTTTTATGGATTTGATTAGTTTTAGTTAGGTTGGTTTGAGCAAAATTTTATGGCTAACTAAAATTATTTTGGTTTATTTATGCTTGATATTGATGCAAATAGTTCTAAACTTTTTATATAATATAAAATAGTTTTACTTTAATGACACATTATAATTTTTATTTTTAAAAAGTAAATGTGAATTCATCTGTTAGATATTTTAAATAAATATATTTTAATTTTATATATTATATATATTTTTGTACTTATTATTTTTAAAAGTATAAGTAAATATTTTAGTATTTATTATATTTTTATCCACAACCATCGTAAAATAGTTAATATATGCTCTAATTAACTTTTTTACATTCTGATCAAATTTATAGTTTATGTAATTCTAGAGAAATTTGATTTCTAAACATCAATCAATTAATATTTACATGACATTCACTGATCCTAATATTATTTGCTAAAAATAATAGTACATGATTACAAAAATAATGTTTTCTAAAAAATAATTTATACTATTAATATTATTTAAATTAGTAAATTAATGAATCATCTAAAAACTAATAAAAACATAATACATAAGTAAAATTAACTAAATACGCGTTAATAATTATTCTGAACATTATAAAAAATAATCAATAATCAATAAAACTGTTTAAAAATTTAATAGATTATTTATTACTCCCTCTGTATCACAATAAGTGGGTTTTAAGGTTTTTGCACACCGATTAAGAAATTACAAAATTATTCAATCTTTCTTGTATGTATAAAAACAATAATAAGTACAGATAGTTCAACCAATAAAAAATCATACTGCAGAATACAAATATTAAAAAACATATTTACTTTTTACATAGAAAATTAAAAACATCACTTAAAATGAAACAAAATTGTTTTCTTAAAACACCACTTAAAGTGATACGGAGGTAGTAGAACTTAATGGAAAATACGACAAATGAGTTTTCAAAAATTAATAAAAACAAGATAAATAAGTAAAATAACATGACAAATAAGAAAAATAACCTAAAATCATGGAGAACATAATAATTAAGTAAATTCAATTTTCAAATAATATTATAAATACCACCACTAAATGAAATGATTAGACCTAAAACTTGCGTGTTAGTTTCATACAAAAATTAACGTGTTTTTAAAAACGGACAGGCCTGTGATGGGGTAACATAGATTATAATAGGCCCATTAGTCTCATGGGCCAGAAAAGGAGTGTTCGTTTGTCGCATCAATTTTTCTCTGTTCTCTGTTTTACTACTTCATTCTCCGGTGAGTGAGCTTTCTTTCTTCTTAATCGGTGGATATACGTCTTCTTTCACTTCTTTTTTTTTGATATATTCGTCGGATTTGTACTCCAGCAGCTTCTCATTCCCAATCACTTGTGAGTTTTCTTTTTTAACTCTAAGGATGTTTCTCTGCGTAGATGACATTTTGGAATATAAGATTGGTGAAAAGAAATAATTTTTTAGAAGACTTCTGATTCATGGCAATCTTTTGATGTAGTATTTGTTAAGCGGACAACTACTTGTTTCTTGCCCTTTTTTTTCTTTTTTTTTTGTGTGTTCTTACTGTGATTCTGTGTTATCACACCATAGCCAACTCCTGTCTTGTCATGGTTTTCTTCGAAGAAAGCTAAGGAGGATGCTGGTTTTAGAGCATTTGCACTTATGGGTGACTATTTAGTTTCTCTACAGTAGCATCCGCTGATGAAGCTGAACATGGCTTGGAGTGTCCAACCTTCCCTTGGCCTCATGATGACATTCTCAGCTCCTACGACCATGTTTCGTCAGTTCTCAACCTACACTCTCTCACAGTTTCTTTTCGTTAACCAGAATACTTAGACTGTAGCATAAGTATGGGAGAAAAATGACGAAGTTCAAGACTGGCTTATTATAACGTTCGGTGGTTGGTTTTATAGCATCACCTTTGCTATTTTATGCAAGGCACGTCACAATGGCCAAAACTAATACGTCTTTGCTCTTTTGACTGGTTACCGTGATCCTCCTGCTGGAATTTCGGTAAACTTCTGTCTCCTTTGTTCGCATCAGCCTTCTTATTACAACTTCAGATTGTTAAGTGTTTAAGAAAAAATCCTTTGGCAATGGTATAGATAAGAGAAGGGTTACACTACAATCCTTATTTTTCTGGTGGAGAAATCGCTATGCCAAAGATGCTCAACGATGAAGCTGTTGAATATGAAGATGGAACTCCTGCAACGGAAGCTCAGGTTGGTTTTCTTCTGCTTATTACAGACCTTAGAGATTTCAAAGAGTTAATAGTCTATTAACTTTACTCTCTTTTTTTTTTTGTTGTGTAGATGGGTAAAGATGTTGTATCATTCTTGTCCTGGGCAGTTGAACCAGAAATGGAAGAGAGGAAATTGGTAAGTTTCTTTGTTTGATATGGTTCCATTTTTTAAGCAGTTGTTTCTATATCTAGAAGATTGGAAGATGGGTGTCAACAGTTAATAGTATGGAATGTGGTTTGATACGGCTTTGTTTTTGGTTTTTGGAGATAGAAAAAACGGAAAAGGCATTACAAAGGCTGAGTGTCTCTTTTAACGCTGGTTCTATGACTAATGCGTGTGTGTGTGTGCAGATGGGTTTCAAGTGGATATTCTTACTGTCATTGGCTCTGCTTCAAGCTGCATATTACAGGAGACTGAAATGGTCAGTTCTCAAATCTAGGAAGCTGGTTCTTAACGTGGTCAACTAATAAGCCCGTGAAGATTACCCGTTTTCCTCTCTTGCTAATTGTCTTTTGGAGAGAAAGTGACTTCGCAAGTCTTTTGTTTATCATTCATTTGGTCTTGTTTCAACCAGAAAAACAATTTTATTATGTATAATCAAAGTGAATCTGAATTTTGTACAATAAAATCAAATAAACTGAATTTTATTTAATAAGTAATGTTTCTAATAATTTATTTTATAATGAATGTTAAATGTAAAAAGTTAATAATACAATATAATATCTGATAGATTTATAAAAA
The DNA here is from genome assembly GCF_000309985.2 of Brassica rapa. NCBI lineage: Eukaryota > Viridiplantae > Streptophyta > Magnoliopsida > Brassicales > Brassicaceae > Brassica > Brassica rapa. The sequence continues at coordinate 10,527,173 of NC_024798.2, forward strand.
AATTACGTTCGTGTTTCTGATTTAGAGCTTGACTGGTTTCTCCGCTACCACTCGCAAACACAGCTTTTGCGGTTGGCAGCGGTTGACAGCGTTCCAAAACAATCATACAAACCGCTACAAATCGCTTCTAACCGCTCCGAACCTCTTAAAATCAAAAGCTGGTTCCAGCTAGCGTTTGCTGTTGCGGGCGGTTGCGGAAGGATAATTTTTATTTCTTTTTTTAAAAAACCATATAAATACAAAAACAAAAATATTCAATAAATTTTTTAAAATGGAATTATAAAAATACTAAAATATATCTATTATATTTTAATTAATATTATAAAATTTTGAAATAAAAATATTTTCTATAATTTAAAAAATTTTAAACTATAACTTTCTAAATATAATTTTTATATTTATTATAATATTATGATTTTTTATATTTTTATAATTATATAAAATGTAAATATTGTTAATTTATTATTTAACCGTTGCTGCATTTGGTAGTTAACCAGTCATAAGTATCCCGCAAACGCACCAATTTCTAACCGCAGAACCAGTCGTACAAATCTCTTAAAACCGCTAGAAACTGCAACCACCCGCATCCGCAAACGCCCGCAGCCGCAACCGCAACCGCTGCGTATGAACCAGTCATGCCCTTAATTAATTTTTTGACAAAAACTTTATACAGTTAAATTTTAATTACCATTCTAATATACTCCTATTTCTACTTTTTTACACACCAAGAACAATACACCTACCCTAGCATGAGCATCAGTCTGCCTTCCCTACTCTTAAGTCTTAACTCACTCAGGGTATCTTTTTAGATAACATAGTTTCTGTTCAATATTTAGTTTGGTTGGATCACTTGAGCACTTTTTCCCCTGAGAAAGATGTATTTGACCATGCAGAAGCTGAAGCAAGTTGAGATCAATGCCATGATGAACAAATTTCAAGCTGATTTGTCTACGAAATTCGATAATGTAATCTCTCAAGTCAACAAGATGAATCGGCAATTATACTTTATTGAAGAAAATGTGCAAATGAATACAAATGACATACTGCACAATGATAAATATGTGCTAGGACTACGAAGGAAAATAGATATATTCTTAATGTTTGAAGTTAGGGTTTAAGGTATAAAGTTGTTTAAAGATTTAAAGGTTGTGTTTAAAAATTTAAGAGTTAAAAACATTGTTGGGCCCAATTTCGGTCAGTACATTAATTGGCCGCGATCAAATATATGGGCCGTAAGGAATTAAAGCCCATAGCAAGCAATCAGCTCAAAAACGAAGACTTCAAGGTTCCGGAGATAGCGGAGCAGTCCCGAAGATCGCGGAACAGTTATGGAGATCACGAGGTCGATTTACTATAAAGGAAGAATAACAGACACGAAGAAACACACGTTGAAAACTCTAGAGAGAGCTACACACATACATCGACTTTGTTTTCATCTCAGTCTTGGATCCTTTCTTTACTGATCTCATTTTATATCATTCGATCTAGTTCAACTCATTGTATTCGATCTTATTCATCAATAAAGTCAATTTTTACCTATTGGAAACTGTTTACATCGTTGTGTTCTAAAGATATCGTTGCCTATATCATTTGTCTTCTTTAGATCAAACTTTCGATCACTATCAAATACTTAGTGTAGATTTTCGGTTCTACAAACATGTTTAGGGTGTAAAATTTTAAATAAACTAAGTGGTCTTGACCTAGTGGTAAAGGGGTTCCGGTTGGAGCTTTCGCCTTGGGTTCGATTCCCCTTGGTCACCCATGGACGTCTTAAATGACAAGAAAATCCGGATTTTTATAAGTCTCATGATATAGTCTTTGGGTCTAGAAAACTTTTGGGATTACACCAAAGTTATCAAAAAAAAAAAATTCAAATAGCCTGAAAAAGTCCGTGATTTTATAAATAGCCACCAATTTTTTCGTGACTAAATTATGGTAAAAATATATTTCTGTGGATTAATCACGATTTTAACCACGATTTATTGCAGAAAACTATTCTGCCACGAAGTAGTTGTGGTCTAAAAGAGTCTTGATCAGTCTCCAGCAACTTGGCATAGACGATTTCCATCAAGTCATTTCCAACGTAAATTGGAAGTTCTTATCCAAAAAAGTATGGTGGAGGTCAATCAATTAGTCTAACATTTAGCCCCAATTCTACGTTGCCTGACTTTTCCTAGTACCGACGCTTACGTTTATGTGGTATTAACAAAATCTGATATTTTTAAAATTATTTAGTAGTACAAACTACAGAGATTTCCGTTAGAAAAGAAATTTCTTTCTTTCGTCCGATTCATACAAAACCAAAACTTAGACCAAAAAAAAACATTTACCTCTTCTTCTACTTCTTTTTCTTTAACCTCTTATTCATCTCCAAGAAGAAAATAAAGCAGAGGAGAGTACCATGATAAATCTTTATCAGTCTCTGACAAAATCTTGGTTCTTTGCAACCATATGGATGCTCTTTGTGATTCCCTCTTTCGTTTTGTCAGATGATGAGCATCACAAAAAATGCTATCCACCATTTACATGCGCCAATCAGAGAAATCTCAGTTATCCCTTTTGGATACCTGAGAGAAAAGAGTGTGGCCACCCGGATTTCAAGGTCAACTGCAGCGGAGATTTCGCAGAGTTTAGTAGATCCTCCGTTCAGTTCCAAATCCTTGAGAACAAGGGTTCCAGCATAATACTTGCCATAAAGGATTATCAAAGCAATCTTTGTCCCCGACACCCTGAAAATGTAGAAATCAACCAGTATGTCCTTCCATTTTCTCAGGACACTATGCTGTCAATATTTTATTACAACTGCTCTGCTCCAAGGGTAGATGTTCCTCCCGGTTTTTACATTAGAAAGCTGGACTGTGGGAATCACCGGTAGGCGTAGTTACTTTGTCTCGTCCGCTTTACGTTCCTGGGATAGATCTATCTTAGAAAATTCAAGCGCATCGTGTGAAAGGAATGTCAGTATTCCGGTATCTCGATATGCCTTGAGTATTGAAGACGGAAATCCGACTCTGGAGGCTATAGAGAAGGCTCTTAAGGATGGTTTCGAGGTTATGTTTACCACTGAATGTTGGGAATGCAAACAATCGCAGGGTTCTTGTGGTTACAATGATAGCTCGAGATCATTCGTTTGCTACTGTGTGGACGGGCCTCACAAGCGTACATGTATAAATCTGCTTTTCTAATCTCTTTCTTCCCTCAGAAGTTTTGTCTTGAGTTTAAACTGGCTCTTTTCTTATGGTATTTGTTCATGCAGGTCCCTACAGACCTACAAAATCAGGTAGGTGTCTATTCTTTTCCTTTCTAGGAATCTAAATTCACTATTTCAATAAATTTGAATCTTAATTCAGTTCTTCCACAAGATCTAGATCTCCTCCCTTCCTTAACCACTGCATACTACCCCATGGCAAAAATAACCGGAACCGAAGAACCGAACCGGAACCGAACCGAAATATCCGAAACTGGAACCGGACTAATACCTTCAAATATCCGAATGGTTCCTATATTTTTATATCCAAAATAACCGAACCGAACCGGAACCGAACCGAGAACCGAACGGATACCCGAATATATAAAAATATAATTATATATACATATAACATAACTAAATATATATTTTTAATTTAAAATTCTATTAAAAATATCTGAAAATAGTTGAAGATAACTAAATTATTATAAAGTATCCGAACTATCCGAAACTATCCGGATAATTTTATCCGAAATATCCAAAGTAGTTCGAAATATCCGAAATTTGTATCTAAATCATTCTCGATATTTTATCCAAATTATCCGAACTACCCGAACTATCTGAATCCGAACCGAATCCAAATGAGAACCGAACTTTTTTCGGATATTTTTCGGAGCCTACATTTACTATCCGAACCGAACCAAACCCGAAACTATCCGAACCGAACCGAACCCGAAACTATCCGAACCGAACCGAACCGAAAATATGTCAAGTACTAAATGGATACTCTAGCTCCTATCCGAACTACCCGAAACCCGAAATACCCGAACCAAACCGAACCGATACCCGAAATGCCCATGCCTACCCCACCTACCAATCTTACCTTTTCACATGAATATGATTTATTACACTCCTTTTCTCGTGACCACTTGGAGAAACTCCCTTGAGTTACAAGCCTCGTTCTAAATATGATTGAAGTTCTGTCTTGAGTTTGAACTAACATATTTCTCATGGTATTTGTTAATGCAGAACTCACTACACAAAATAAACCAGGTAGGTTTCTACTCTTTTATCTTTCTAAGGAATCTAAATTCACTATATTTCAATAAATTTGAATCTTAGTTCCGTTTTTAAGTTTTAAGTTCAAGCCTCGTTTTAAGTTCTGTCTTTGAGTTTGAACTAACACATTTCTCATGGTATTTGTTAATGCAGCACTCACTACACAAAATAAACTAGGTAGGTGCATTTTCTTTTACTTTCGAGGAATCTAATTTCCTTAGAGCATACCTAGGAAGCAGCATAACCTAACCAAGCGCTTGTCTTTTTTGTTCATCTCTAGGAATCGCTGGTGGATTCTTGGGTTCCATTCTTTTAGCAGGAGCTGTGCTCTGTTTCATCTGGAGAAGAAAAAGATTGGCTACTCAAAACATAAGCAAAGGCCTTTCAACATCTTCAATTTATCCAACAATGGAAATGGGTAGGGGGTCTATTCTTTTCCTTTCCAATAAACTTAGTAAAACCTACCTAACATAGTTGCAAAAGAAAAAACCTACCTAACAGCATAATCTAACAAACTTTGTGTTTTTTGTTTGTCTCTAGGAACCGGAGTCGCTTGTGGATTCCTGGGTTAGTTTCTAACTAATAGCTTTTCGAACTCAATATATTTTTCTGCTTTCTCTCATGTTTAAGCTATTCTCATTAGGCTTTCGAAAGAGTGAAACTTCACACCATCCGAGGGACCACCAACTAAAGGCGCTGGTACAACTAAAACAATACAGTTATTCCGAAGTAAAGAGAATAACAAAATCATTTTCACACACGATTGGCACCGGAGGGTTTGGAACAGTCTATGGAGGAAACCTCTGCAACGGTCGTAAAGTTGCAGTGAAGGTTTTAAAGAATTTTAAGAGCAATGGTGAAGACTTCATCAATGAAGTCGCAAGCATGAGCCAAACATCTCATGTTAACATAGTTTCATTGCTTGGTTTCTGCTACGACGGGTGCAAAAGAGCAATTGTGTATGAGTTTCTAGAGAATGGGTCTCTGGATCAGTTCATCTCAAAGAAGTCATCGTTGAATCTAGATACGAGTACACTATATGGTATCGCATTAGGTGTTGCTCGGGGACTTGAGTACTTGCACCATGGCTGCAAAACAAGGATTGTGCATTTTGACATTAAGCCTCAAAATATACTATTAGATGACAATCTATGTCCTAAAGTCTCAGACTTTGGCCTTGCTAAGCTATGTGAGAAAAGAGAAAGCATCTTGTCGTTACTGGACACAAGAGGAACTATAGGATATATTGCTCCGGAGTTAGTCTCAAGAATTTATGGCAGAGTCTCCTACAAATCAGATGTTTATAGCTATGGAATGTTGGTCCTCGAGATGATTGGAGCAAGGAACAAAGAAACAGTAGAAACTGCTGCTTCTGACGCTAGTTCGACTTACTTTCCAGATTGGATATATAAGGATTTTGTAGAGGGAGACCATACATGGGTAACTGGGGATGCCACTAAAGAGGAAAAGGAGGTTGCAAAGAAGATGATCTTGGTGGGTCTTTGGTGTATTCAGCCATGTCCAGCGAACCGTCCACCGATGAATAGAGTTGTTGAGATGATGGAAGGAAGATTGGATGCTATCGAAGTCCCTCCTAAGCACTCTTTACAGTTGTCTGCTGCGCCTCTTGCCGAATCGTCTTGGCTTTCCGAAGAGAATTCAGACTACTCTGAGGTATTACTATGATCCGTAAGCTCAAAACTTTGTAATGCTTGGTGTTTCCATGTAAAACTCACTGACAAAAGCATGAAAGATCCGTGATCAAATTTCCATTTGAAGGGGATAACAGATTTTTAAAGAGAGTAGTCTTTTTTTAGCTCAACGTTAGCTAGGTGGATTCATGTATTTTTCAGGATTCAGGTCACTGATCACTCTACAAGTCCACAGATTTTAAAGCAAAAAGGCTAAATTTCCAAAAACCTAACAACTTTGATACATAGAAAACCTAAACTGGAGAGAAGAAACCTAGCTATTGCGCTATTCAACGAGCTTCTTGTTGTCTGGTGAACCGAGAGAGAAGAATATCACTATATGGATGATCTTGCTTCACTTCCAAGTAACCTTTCGTCTTCAACACCTGTAATTTACCCATATCAAATCAGTTAGATTCCAAAACTTGAAAACCCACAAAAGATAAACCGGACTAAAAAACTAGGCGTGACATACCAAAGTCTCGTAGAAGAGTCTTGCGCTTTCCTTCTGAGTTCTTCCTCTGCACAGCTCTAACAAACTCGCCTTTTCTTCTTCTCCTTTCTCCCTCTGCTCCAGAAACGTCTTCTCCAGAAATTTCGCCACATTCCTGTACAACCCATAGACAGAAAATCCTGATATATTTATCTGAAAATATATGCAAAGTGAAGAAACTGAGATCAAAGATGTGAGTCTACCAACCTTGTTCTTGCTGACCATGTTTCTGCAAAGCAGTAATATACATCGTAAGAACACAGTACAACGAAACACATCAACATGCAGCAAACAACATAACGATCAGATTTTGATCCCATAATAAGTTGTCTACGTTTTTTATGCTTGAAACTGTTCACAAAAAGCAACATACAGTTTTTAAAATGCATCAATCCATTTCTAACTAGTCAACTAAAAGCTGGGGCACTGGCATGAAATCACTTCTGAATTATCGTTTCAAGATATTGGATGCTTTCCATTCTTAGAATAAGAGCAGAAGGCAGTTTACCTTGTTGCAGGTCCTCTGTTTCATCATGTGCATTCACCTGCTCAAGCAGAAGCAGAAGCAAAAACAAATGCTCAGTTTTTTAACTATTAAAAAAGGCTTTCTTTTGCAACTGTTATATGATGCAATGGAGTAGTACCTCCTCGTTCATCAAAATTGCATCAAGGTCCCTTCTATCCTCGCAAATTTCTGACGGGCGCTCTTCAAAGGAGGTGAAGGAGTTTGCAGGTCTTGTTTCTTGTTCACACATCTCATGGTCGTTAAAATATCTTTTCGACATTGAATCCCTCACCGGCGTATCAGGAGCAATCTCTACTTGCTCAGAGACTACTGGTGTTTCTGGAGCAATCCCTGTTTGCTCTGATGTCCTTGCTGGGGTTTCTGGAGCAAGATGTGCTGGCTCCGCAGGCTTCACTGGAGTCTCTGGAGGAACATTTGTTGGATGAGAACTTCCCCCAGCTACGGAGCTAGTTCCCGTCTCTGGAACAGTAATTTTCAGCTCAGCAAGAGCAGCAGCTTGAGGAGTTTCCATAATTTCCCGACCATTCTCAGTCTGCTCAGAGGAAGAAACATCTCCAACTGTTCTAAGAGAAGACCTTTTCATCCGCCCAGCAGTTTTAGCAGCTTTAGGACTTTCTGTAGTGTTCTGTTCTTTAAGCTTGATAGGTTGACAAAAAAGTGACTGAAGTTCCAAAGAACCATCTGTGATATGATTATAAGAATCAGCACACACAACAATACAATCTGAAATAAAGGTATTGCAAACTCTGAAGTTTCACTTACATGGAATCAGAGGGTCCCAGGAACTTCTTGAGGGATCGGTAAAACGTTTGATTCTTTTCTCAGGATAGTCAGTATGAGGAACTCTTTTTCGTTTTGCAACCAATGTACTTGGGTCTTCTATCATTTTCTTCATAACTCTACAATAAAAGAGAAGAAGTATAACACACATATATGGAACTCCGCAGATGATTAAAATCCAAGGTTACAAAAAGATCTCTTACTTGCTCGGAATCATCAGTTCATCATCTATCAGACATTTTCTCTTCCGTGAAACTCGAGAAGACTCCTTTCTAGCCGGCGTTGGAATGATCGAAAACTGATGGCTCGTTTCCCCTGTATTTCAAAGTATATAAGATAACACATTAAAAACACACAACTATTTATTTCTAAAAAGGCTCCACCTTCAGAGATTTTCAGCCACGAAGCTGGTTTGGGAGTAGCAGCAACTGGCGTATCTTTAGCATTAGATCCTTTACTCCCCTCTTCTGAAAAACTCACGTCTGAGAGAAAACCTTTCTCGGTGACATTGTGTCCAACTTGATTCACTTCAGGAGTCTCATATGGCTTTTTATGAGACCCATGGTAAATGTCAGTGTCTGTCATTTCCCCATCACTATGGCCCCGATGTTTCTCTATGCCTTCAGGCAAGTCTGTATTTTTACTCATAGAACCTGGTTCTGGTTCTGGTTCTTCTCGAGTACTTTCTTTCTCCCCATCAATTCTAGAGTCGCCAGAAGGTTGATCCTCACTCCGGTGAATCTCTTCAGGACTTTTGCATTCAGATGGTAGGGACCCGTCATGAGGCGTCTTTTCCACCCATGTTTTCTCTGATTCTGAATTCTCCATGTGCCCGTCTCTATGTAGATTATCTCCTGGGGATTCATGAGGGTCCTCTAGTCTCTGCATAACGGTACATATGGTTTCTCGAACTGTTTCTTCCTCTTGGGCTCTTCTGATATCTCCAGATGCTTGCAGTTCTCCAAGCATTTCATCTGATTCTGGATCCTCTAGTCTCTGCACAATGGTACATATGGTTTCTCTAGCTGTTGCTTCCTTGTGTGCTCTTATGATACCTTCAGATACTTGCGGTTCCACAAGCATGTCATCTGATTCTGGATCCTCCCTATGCCTAGATGCAGTTTGGTGATCTCTGGATGATTTCTTGGAGTTCAGTGGCTCTGCTTCAGCGACTCCGACTGATGTTTCTCCACTAGCATATCTGACATTTTCTGCATCTATGTCCATCTCATTGGCAGAGCTCTCACTGAAATAACGAATACAACAAAGAAAAATGAGCCTGTGTCTGTTGATTACATGTAAACAGAGCCAAAAAGTATCATACTCACTGTCTAGTATCAGTATGATCGGCAACAAAAGTTTCATGAAACGTAGACAGGAGGTCTTCCTCCATGTCGAACTGCAACTCCACAAAATAGTATCTTCATTACATATATTTCCACTTGTATACAAGTGATCAAATAGGAATGGGTTCAAACAACAATATCAAGTATATATTATACTCAGTATACTATCAGGAGAGAAGCCATACCCTTTCCATATAGTACTGGTCCATGCTGTCTGTATCCCGACCAGTACCTCCATCTGTTTCATCGCAATACAGTGGTATAAATACATGATATAACTTGAAAAGAGTTGTTACTTGTCAGTAGTAATTTACCTTCTTTAAGTGTAATATCTTCCTGAGGCTTAACATTACCCCTGAGAAGAAAGAAACAAAAGAAGTGAGACTATAATAACGATCTCTACGAGGTACATTGCTGTACAGGATTAAGAAGCATAATACCCGTGAAAATCATCCAAAACCCCAAGATCAAAAGCATCTAGCTCGAAACACTCAGGCAAAGCAATTGAGAAAAAGCTCGTAGACGCAGCAGCAGGCAAAGGCACATTAGTGTTCTCTCTGTTCTTCTCCTTAGCCACAAAATCCTTTACGCCGACCAAAGCTCTGTTGCAATCATCGAACAGAAAGTCCACCTTCTTGGAATATATTCTAACAACACCCAGAAGAAGATACGCTAAGACTCTGTATGTCAAAAGGTCCAACTCCTTCTGCAAGATCTGGTCTGTAAGATCCAAAACAACAGTTAAGTACAAAAACGAGTGTTCGGACTTAAGCTCAGCTGCTGAGTCTATATAAGAAAAGGAGTGTTTTTTGAACAGATTCTGTTCTTATCTATCAGATTGCTATATAAAAATTGAAACTTTATCACTAAATAAAAGCTCAGAGGCTCATTCAGGCATTTTATCAAACAACTAATCAGCAAAAACAACCAACATAGGAAAAAAAAATCAACAAAGGACCCGGTTTAATCTGCCAACTAATGAGCAAAAGAAGCAAACTTTGTAACTCATTCAAGTCATTTGCTTCTTCTTTTGCCCATTTGCCTGCAAATACAAATGATAAGGAAACCCTAAGTTTCTATTTCGGGTAAGTCTACACTAAACCCAGTCAATCAAGTCTAAACCTTTAAAATAGCCGAACAATAAACTTTGCAGAACGAAGAGAGAAGGAAACAATGTGAAGAAGAAGGACGAGGAAGAGAGACAGACCAACGGAGGAAGGAATATGAGTGTCTTTGACTTGGGCTTTCTTAAGCTTCTTGAAGAAGTACGCAGCCACCCAAATCGCTCCTAAAGGTCCTTTCCTCGACACGAGGCATTGCTGCGAGTAAAACATTTGACTTTGATCCCTTTTTTCTGGGATTTTACCCTTTTTTTCTTTAAAGAGCAGACGACTTAAAGCGTCGCAGATACTGAAACTAGGGTGAAGTGAGGAGGGAGAGAAAGCAATTGAATTACAAAAATAAGTAAAATAGAAGTGGAGAAGAAATGGTAATGAAACGGTCATGCGGTGTACGAAACAAGCTTCTTGAAAACAGATCTAATATTCTTTTAATAAATTAATTAGATTGTTTTCTCCTTATCTTCTTGTTAAAGCCACGCTTAATCTGTTTTTCAATTGGCTATGCATTGCACCTTAAAAATTAATAAAAAAGTTATATTGACAAAATTATTTTATGAAATACAAAAAATGGTACATTTAATTTTTTTTTGAATTAGGTGGTTTTAAAAGCCTCTTAATTAGGTGGTGACATAAAGCCAAACCTTCTTAAAACTGCATTTCATATTTGTAGATATATTACCGTATTTACTTTTTATTGTGCATATTAATGCTAATATGGTATTTTTTTTTTTAATTTACTAAATCTTACAAAAATAGAAGTTGAATATTTCGGGAAAATAAAAGATAAGAAGTAAACAATTTGATCAAATTGTGAGTTGGCCAGCACCCTCTTCAGTTCAAATCTCAATGTTCCAAACATAATAGCGGTGGTAAAAAAAGGTTTTCTACCGCCTAGGTCATTTTGTACAGCACGTGTCCAGTTAAGAGTCTACGTGGTACTTAACCGATAGCGGCCATTGATCCAACGTGGCACTGCGTGGACTTTCGAGGTGGGCCGTTATTAAAGGCCCAATAAAAGGTTCAAAAGATCTCTTAAGCTCAAATCTGTATATGTCGGTTTCTCCTCTTCGGAGATCGTATCAATTCCTCCGTCTCCACCGTGCCGGAGATTTTCCTCCGCCTTGTTGATTTCACGTTATACGGATTCCTCCGGCTCGCAGTCACAGGTATTGTTAATTCCCCTCCTTTTGGTCTATTGTTGGTTTCTGGTCAGTGAAAATGTTTGATAATTGACTAGTGGAAGGCAAAAGCAAAATCGAAAGCTGGGACGTTTTATAATATTTGTCAAAAATAGCATACGGGTGGGCGACCCAACGGAATTACGAAAGTACCCTCGGCTTGAGCTCCGAGAGAGTAAAGAGAGTCACAGTCCCCTTGAACACATCAAAGGGTTAGTAATCTCCGCTGGGGGTGCCCTTTCGTCATCAGAAAAAGTACAAATCAATTCGATTATAAAAAATGTCTGCTTTCACGCATATGTGCAAAAAAGCCATCAAGTTGGTGTCAACGACTCTTCCTTCTTACAAAAACATTCTGTCTTGAATCTGTGAATCTTGTTAAGGCAGGCGTGTGTGTTCTTGTTTAGAGAATGGCTCTTGTCCAGCGGATTCCCAGTTTCTCATCCAATCTTCGAAACTGGAAGAGCACCAATTCGACAAACCATAAGCCTGTTTCTTCTCTCCATTACAAAACCCAGATCACTGCTTCTTCTTCCTCACCCTTCACGGAGAAGCACTCTGTTGAGAGATACCAAAGAGATCAATGGCTGTACAAAGCATCCACTCCATCTCCATCGCCACCGCCACCGTCGCCCAATCAGCAAGATGAAGTCTTTGTCAGGGAAAACGACATCGCGTCGCAGCTGCCTGAGCTGAAGAAGCTCTTGGAGGTTCTGAGAGAGAAGAGAGAGAGTGGATGCAGAGGCGGTGATTGCGGACCAGGAGATGTGTTTCTGGTCGGGACAGGACCGGGAGATCCTGAGCTTTTGACTTTGAAAGCTGTCAGAGTCATTCAAAGCGCTGATCTTTTGCTTTACGACAGGCTTGTCTCTAATGATGTTCTGGAGTTGGTTGCTCCTGATGCTAGGCTTCTCTATGTCGGCAAAACTGCTGGTTATCATAGCAGAACTCAGGTACAACATTTGATTGCTTATGATTTGAAGTCTGAATTGAATTGATGGAATTGGAACAGTGATTAGTTCTTTTGATGTTGTTACAGGAGGAGATACATGAACTACTCCTTAGTTTTGCTGAAGCTGGTGCTACTGTTGTGAGGCTTAAAGGTGGAGATCCTTTGGTAAGCTCTTGTTTTCTGCTTCTGTATATGCTCTCTGTTCCTTTCTCCTTTGGCCTCCTTTGTAACTTTGATTTGATGATTCAGGTTTTTGGACGAGGCGGGGAAGAAATGGACTTTCTGCAACAACAAGGGATTCGAGTTCAAGTTATCCCAGGTAATCTTCTTTAATTCTTCTTGTCACTCTATTCTCTAACCAACTGCTTCTCTGGCACTTGGTTGTTTCTGATGAATGTTTAGGAACTTGTATGATTGTTGTGACTGAGCTAGCTTATCTTACCGGATGTTTATGGTTTTGATTTTAGGGATTACAGCGGCGTCTGGGATAGCAGCAGAGCTTGGGATTCCATTAACACATCGTGGTGTTGCAACTAGTGTGAGGTTCCTCACTGGTCATTCCAGGAAAGGAGGGACCGACCCTCTCTTCGTCGCAGAGAATGCAGCTGATCCTGACACGACCCTTGTTGTTTATATGGGTTTGGGAACTTTACCTTCTCTTGCGCAGAAACTGATGGACCACGGTCTACCTTGTGACACACCAGCTGTTGCGGTTGAACGTGGAACCACTCCTCTTCAACGTAATGTAAGCAACCAACCAATATACTCTCTTTTCTTCTGTGGGGTGTTACTCTCAAGTTTTTTAAAAGGCTATATTTGGGATGATGCAGGTTTTTGCTGAGCTTAAAGACTTTGCGACTGAGATTCAGGCAGCTGGATTGGTGTCACCAACGCTCATCATCATAGGGAAAGTCGTCGAGCTATCTCCTTTATGGCCACATTGCACAAAGGAATCCTCTTGCCTTGTAGAGTCCCGTTAGATCATTCGCTTCTTTATGTTACGGGTACACCGACATTATGGTGAACTTTTAGGAGTGAAGCTTGAAGAAGGTTGAGAGATGTAATAAGCCAAAGGAAGGCTGATATACTTTTTCTTCTGTCCACGTGATATGTGAAGTGGTAGTTTTATTGTTTTTGGACAAATGCCAAACGCCAATGTTTGATGTAATAAACTAGCTTCAAACGGAGCCAAGTTTAACTTCATATTCGTTACTGTTTATTGGTCTTTTAGAGATGTTTATATTAGCACGTTGATAACCACTTGGCCGATATTATTATTACGCCCGCTTTGAATGTCACGTACTTTTCTCTCTTTTGGAATTGAGTTGAATGGATAATTGGATGGGCAAAAGCATTGTACCTTAATGGTATCACTGTAACCTAAAATGTTATTTAGGGGGCGACTGGTTTTTCCGCTACCACCCGCAAACGCAGCTTTTGCGGTTGGAAGCGGTTGTCGGCGGTTTGCAACAATCACTCAAATTGCTCTAAACCGCTTCAAACTGCTCCGAATCTCATAAATTCAAAAGCTGGCTCCAGCTAGCGTTTGCGGTTGCGGGAGGGGTAAAATTTTTTTTTTTCTTAAACAATATATATACAAAAGTAAAAATATTTAAAAAAAAATTAAAATTGAAATTATGAAAATATTTAAATATATCTATATATTTTAATTAATATTATAAAATTTTATGATAAAAACAATTTCAATAAATTTTCAAAAATTAAAATTATAACTTTCTAAATATAAATTTTATATTTATTATAATTTTATGATTTTTGATATTTTTATAATTATATTAAATGTAAATATTCTTAATTTATTATTTGACTGTTACCGCATTTGGTAGTTAACCAGTCATAAGTCACCGCAAACGCACCAGTTTTTAACCGTAGTACCAGTCGTACAAATCTCTTAAAACCGCTAAAAACCGCAACCGCCCGCATCCACAAACTCCCGTAATTGCAACCGCAACCGCTGCGTTTGAACCAGTCAGGCCCTTAATAACGCCAAATTCGAAGTCACTCTTTAAAACGTGGGATTATTTTTTATCAAAATTTATATTTTAAAATTAATCAATTTTTAGATAATATATTTTGTTGGTTTGTTCGGTGAAATTTCATTTGGCTATCAAACCACAAGTTAACTGGTTTGTCCTCAGTTTGATAAATATCCAACTTTAAATAAGTGAAATATAATTTCATATCTTGCTACTAATTCCTATAAAAAATTCATGTCAAATTTCTCAGGCAATATTCCACCAGTAAAAATATTCAAATCTTACTTCATTTCCTTCTTACTTAATTGACCCTCCACTTTTTTAATATTAATCTACAAAGAAAAGAAATAACAAATACATTAGTATACCAAGAATATTATGCAAATAATAAAAAAAACAATTCTATTTATTAAAATATTATGGTAAATAAAAAATAATCAGTCAATGGCAATATAAACAAAAGAATAAGGAAATGAAGAGCAAAACTACTGTAAGACTCATTTACAAAAAAAACAAAAAAAAATTACAGTAAGACGTGTGTAAGTTTAGATTTGGCGTCTGTAGAATGGGTTTAGGATTCTCACTCGAGTAGAAGTAAGGAAGTGGAGTGTGGAACCCCGAAAAAGCAAGAAAAACACGTTTCTTTTAAGTCGTTCAACCACTTTGTGATACTTTTTAGTTACTTTTTAGCAAAAGAGGATATAAAATCTAGGGTTCGTGGTTCTTAGGGAAAGAACTTGATCGAATTTGGGGCATTCAACCGGGTGAAAAACATTGGATTAAGTCAGTTTGGAAGCTCGAATACTATCTGTATCGATGGCTCTTTCACTAGAAGAAGAAGATGAACCGTTCGAAATACCGGATTTGTTGGGGTTCTGTTCGAATGAGAAGAATAAGCTGAGTTTGGTGGGTAGAATTCTAGACCTGGAATGCCAGAAAATGTCAACATTAATTTGGAGAATGCCTAGAAAATGGCAGAAGGAAGGTAGATGTCGAGGAGTGGCTCTGTCTCAGGAGCGCTTTCAGTTCTTCTTTGATCATGAGTATGATTTGCTTGGTGTCTTGGCGAAAGGAGTACATACCTTCAATGAATGGACTCTGGCGATAGAGAGGTGGGTGGAAGAACCACCAAACGATTATCTTCAGTATATCCTGTTGTGGGTTAGTATAAGCAACATTCCTATGAATTACTACACAAAGGAAGCTATCATGGCGCTTGGAGACCTGGAGGGGGAAGTTAAAGAATTTATATTTGATCTCACAAAACCGCAAACTCAACCTTATGAAAGAGTCCAAGTTAAGTTTAATGTGGTGAACCCGTTAAAGATGTCAAAGGTAGTCAACATAAAAGGAGCTAAGCCGATGACTATCCATTTTAACTATGAAAGGATCCAAAAGCGATGTTTCACCTGTCTTAGGCTGAACCATGAGAAAAGCATCTGTCCCCTTGTAGTGAAAAGAAGAAAAGATGAAGCTCTTGTAAGGCGCCAAAAGATCTCAAAGAAGTTGGAATAAAAAAAGGCTGTTTAAAAAGAGGATGATCCCCTTTTTCGAGTACTATCTGAAGATCAGGTGGGGATAAACTCGGTTACAGGAAAGCCGAAAATTGTAAAAGAGGTGTTGGATGAAATGAGACAGTACTTGATGCTGGCTACTGAAGAAGATAGATTCCTAAGGGAAGAAAGAGTGAGAAGCTCGGTAGCTGCTGTGGAACAAGACCCTATGCTGCAGCGTACTGTGTTGAGACTTGAGGCACCTCCCATTATATCTCAAGACTTCGACAAAGGGAAGGGAATAGTTTTCAGCTATAAGGAATTAAATAATCCAAAAGAGGGTAGGAATCAGCAGGAGAAATTGATGGCCTCTTCAATCAGAGCTGGTACAGCAGGGAGATGGAACGCTGAAAAGATCACGATGGCTGAAAGTGAAGATGCTAATTTTGGTGCCACTTATATGGGTTCTTCTAATGGTTCAACAGTTTTTAGCACGGATTTTTCAGAACCGTGTGCTTCATACGGAACTAAAAAGAAAACATATCAGCGTAGACGCCCTCCTAAATCAAAAAGAAAGCCTAGACCGTTGTTGAATGTAGAAAAGGAAGAGGGGGTTCTGTGAGATAAATCAGCTGGTAAGAGAATGGAAGGGAGTAAGAAGAGAAAGGTAGAAACTGAATTTGGGGATCTTCTAGTTTCGGCGAAGTCTAAAACCCTAAAGGTGATCCCAAGGGAGGGATCACACAATCTTTAAATGAGCATACGAAGTTGGAATTTCCAGGGATTGGGGCTTACTCAAGACCTGACAATTGAGCGACTCCGGGAAATACGTCGAACACATTTTCCAGCGATCATGTTCTTGATGGAGACTAAGAATTGTAGAGATGTTTTGGTGGATTTGCAGCAGTGGTTCGGGTATGATAGGGTTTTCACGGTTGATCCGAGAGGCTTGAGTGGGGGCTTGGCAGTATTTTGGAAAACCGACATCAAGCTGGATATTAAATATGCGGATAAGAATCTGATTGATATGCAGGTTCAATATAGAGAAGTTAGTTTCTTCCTCTCGTGTATATATGGTGAACCGTCTTCAGAGGGGAAAGATATTGTCTGGTAAATAATAAGCAAGATATGGGTCACTAGAAAGGATAAGTGGTATTTGATTGGAGACTTCAACAAGATCCTCAACAACGATGAAAAAACTGGAGGTTCCATGAGATCTGAAGCATCATTCAAACCTTTTGGGGACATGCTTTCCGCCTGTTGAATGAAAAAACTGGAGTCATCTGGTATCAGATTTACATGGTCTGGTCAGAGATGGAAGAAGTGGATACAATGTTGTCTAGACAGGGCCTTTGGCAACAAGGCATGGTTGAGAGTTTTCCATGGGTCGAATCAGAAGTTTTTGGATAAACGCGGCTCTGATCACAGACCAGTGCTACTGAAACTTCAAGCTTATCAAGAAAGGATGGGGGTCAGTTCAGGTTTGACATAAAATTATTGTTTCAACCGGGTGTGAAACAGAAGATCATTGAAGCGTGGAGAGGTTCTGTGGAGGGGTCCGTAAATAGAAGTGTGGCGAAAAAGATACGAGACTGTCGAGGAGTTTTGAGTGAATGGAAGAAACAAAGGATCTTCAATGCCAAAGATAGAATTCATATGCTGGAGAGGAGGTTAGAATGGTTTCAATAAAGAAACTACCCTTCCTGGCATGCGATCAGAGTGATAAAGAAAGAGCTGTGCAGAGTGTACAAAGAAGAGGAAATTTTTTGGCAGCAGAGAAGCATGGAAAAATGACTTAAATATGTTGACCGAAACTCTAACTTCTTTCATGCCTCGGTTAAGGCAAACAGAGCAAATAAAAGGCTTATAAAAATGACGAATGGAAAAGGAGTAGAACAATGGTCAGAAGCAGCAAAAGCTTAGGTGGCTATGGATTATTTTAACGATCTCTTCAAGTCGTCTAATCCCCCAAGCTATCGGCCTCCATTCCAGGAGATGAGACCAAGAGTTTCAGAAGAAATGAATCAGCGACTGATTGGTGAAGTGTCAGATGAAGAAATCAAAAGTGTTGTCTTCAGTATAAAAGGCTCAAGTGCTCCAGGGCCGAATGGAATGTCGGGGCTTTTCTTTCAGCAATATTGGGATGAGATAAGGCCAAAAGTATCCTCTGAAGTAAAGAAATTCTTTGAAAGAGGGGGAATGCCGACGAATTGGAACTTCACTTATATCTTTCTTATACCAAAAGTCTAGGAGCCTGAAACTATGGCTGATATGCGTCCGATAAGGCTATGCTCAGTACTGTATAAAATCATCTCCAAGCTATTGGCGCGACACCTACAGCCCATCCTCCCTGAGCTGATATATGTTAATCAATCGGCCTTCGTGGCGGAGACATTGACTACAGATAACATCACAATTGCTCATGAAGCGGTTTATGCATTGCGGGTCAATTCGAGCATCATGAGTGAGACAATGGTGGTGAAAACGAACATGTCAAAGGCTTACGACAAAGTAGAGTGGAGCTACCTGAGGATTTTGATGGAGGCTCTTGGGTTTGACTCCAAATGGGTTAAACTGATTATGGCATGCGTTACTTATGTCTCCTTTGCGGTGCTGGTGAATGATCAACCTTTTGGGATGATTAGACCACAGCGTGGACTTCGCCAAGGTGATCCCCTCTCGCTGTTTCTATTTGTGATGTGTACAGAAGAGCTCACTCATCTATTGACTAGAACGGAAAGACTAAGCTTGCTAAATGGTTTGAAGTTTGCTGATGAGGGGACTTCAGTTCATCATTTGCTGTTTGCCGAATACAGTTTGTTTATGTGTAAAGCGTCTGAAAACCAAGCTCTAACCCTGCATCAAGTGCTCGAGGTGTATGGCAGTGCAACAAGTCAGACAATCAACTTGCATAAATCAGCTATATCCTTTGGATCTCAGGTTGGTCCCGCTGTGAAATTTGCGATTCAAAGGGTGCTAGGTATCTCAAATAAGGAGGTTCAAGAAAATATCTAGGGATGTCGGAATGCTTTAGCGGCTCTAAGATAGAGCTGCTAGGTTATTTAAAAGAAAGAGTGAATGGTAGACTGAATGCTTGGTACTTAAGGAAGCTGTCCCAAGGGGGGTAAAGAAGTATTATTAAAGACGTCTGCATCGGCACTGCCTGTTTTTGCGATGTCAATATTCAAACTCCCGAAAATAATCTATGCCAACATGTCAAAGTGCCATGGCCAACTTCTGGTGGGGATCAGACGTGCATCTCAGGAATATCCATTGGATAGCGTGGGAGAAACTTTGCTTGCCAAAGGTGAGTGGAGGAATGGGTTTTAGGGATTTGGAAGCTTTCAATCAAGCACTGCTGGCTAAACAGGCTTGGAAAGTCCTTACTTTCCCTCACTGCTTGTTGGCCCAATTCCTCAAAAGCAGATACTTCCCAAGTTCTAACTTTTTGGAAGCCAAATTGGGTGAGAGGCCATCATTTGCTTGGAGAAGCTTTTTGTTTGGGAGGGAGTTTTTATTAAAGTGTCTGCAGAAACGAGTTGGTGATGGAAACTCAATAAATGTTTGGACTGATAGATGGGTTGAAGATGAAGCGGATGGATGCGGCGAGTTGGTGATGGAAACTCAACAAATGTTTGGACTGATAGATGGGTTGAATATGAAACGGATGAATGCGGTCTGAGGGCTCCTTGGATTAAAAATTGCACGTTCAACGTGAATCTGCGAGTGAGGGAGTTGATTGAATTTCAAAACAGAAGATGGAATACTCAGGTGTTGGAGGAGGTTTTTGTAGCTTCAGATATTCAAATTCTTCTAAAGAACCAACTGGTTACGTCTAAAGAGGACTTCTGGGCGTGGAAATTTAACAAATCAGGGGCATACACTAATAAAGCAGGCTATTGGCTAGTGTCTCAGGAGAAGAGTAAAGAGATTCGTTAAGTGGCTGAGGCTCTTCCATCACTCAACAGCCTGAAATCTCAAATTTGGAAAGTGCAGACAGTTCCTAAGATAAAAACTTTCGTATGGAAAGCTATGTCACAAGCCCTGCTGGTAGCTGATTTGTTAAGGAAAAGGGGAATGAAGTGTGATGATCGATGCCAGCTGTGTGGTTTCGAAGGGGAATCGGTGAACCATATAGGATTCTAGTGAACAAGAAATCTTAGTAATTCATTGGACAGGATGGCAGAATAAACCAGAAACTTTATTATCTATTCTGATTTCTGATTTTGTAGCTGTCATCTTGCTAGGAAGTGTTGGGCTATATCCAATATCCCCTCTCCTCGGTGTGGCTTTAGTGACCAATCGATCTATGAAAACATTGCCTATCTCCTGAAGGTTAGTAAGGATGTAAGGTTTGATGTTGAAATCAACAGAAGCTGGCCGTGAATCCTCTGGTACTCATGTAAGAACAGAAATACCTTTATTTTTTAGGGTAAATTGTTTGAAGCAGAGGAAATTACGAAGAACGCGAAAGAGGAAGCTTGATGTGTGGTTCTTGGCTCAACGATTCAGAGTGGAATGGACAAGGTGGAGGCAAGCGTGATAGAGAAGGGAGCACATGGTAATGCTCAGGCGATCGCTAAAGGCTGGGTCATATGTGAGTTTGATATGGACTGCTCGAAATGTTTTGGGCTCATGGGTGCGGCTTGGATTGTGAAAGATGAGAATGGAAGAGTTCTGGAATATAGCAGGAGAGCTTTCTCGGAGGTGAAGTCTATCAGTGAGGCAAAGTTGCGAGTTTAGTTGTGGGTCTTATAAAGTATGAAGAGTTTGAGAAAGAAGAAGGTTATCTTTCTTTCAACCTTTGGGGATATTGTTGAGGCGATAGAGAAACCTGCCTTGTGGCCTACCTTGCAATTTGAAGCTACAGAGATTAAGAGAGAATTGCAATCTTTCAAGGCGTGGGAGTTAAGGATCAGACTATTGGCATCAGTTAGATGTGCCTCTTTCATCGCTCAGAGCGTCAGGCAGTTTGGTCTGATGCAGTCTTATGTAGCGGCTGGCCACCCAAGATGGTTGGATCACATGTATGCGAATGAAAGAGGAGCATCTGATAGTTAACAGGGTTGTTGGGTGTTTTTTGGTCCGCCCTTGTTGGGTGTTGTTGATGATTGAGTAGTTAGTCGCTTAGTCGCTCTAACTGATTTTTTGGAAGTTTGTGGAGATGTAAGCTATATTGCTCTTGATGGTTGTAAAAGCCTTTTGGTATATATAAAGTTTCAATTTGGGGGAAAAATGTGTGGAAGTTTAAGGTATGAGAAATTAGGAAGGGAGTTTGATTCTTTATATCGTTAAGTTTGTTAAAGTTAAGCTTCCTTGAGAAGTTACGATTCAAAGTTGTTTAACGTATTTTCATATATACAAAATTATTATATTTTGTGAATATAAAATCAAATCATTAAATTTGCAAATATTTAATATTCCTTGAATTGATAAAATATATTTTCAAGGAGATATTTTAGAAAACAATTTTATTCAATTCTTTTATAATATGTAGTTTTAATTTTTGGTGAGATATTTGCACTGATCCAAAAATGTAATATAAATTATAAGGAAACTAATTCAACTCAAATCATATTAAGATTGGGCAAATAAACCGAATCCAAAAAATCTGAACCAAACACGGGCGAATTGAAATTAATCCGAACGAATCCGAACCTTACATAAATACTGAATGGATCTTATTTTATGGTATTTTGGATTATATGTTTTACTCGAGTCAAACCCGAACCTAAATGGATATCTAAACAAATCAAAGAAATTAAAATCTCAAAACATAATTTGTACCAAATCCAATCCCAGTCCTAATATGTATCTAAAATACACTAAGATATTATTAAGTACCTAAAATAATTATCTATTAAATGAATAATTAACTCAAATATTTGGTTTAGTATGTATTTTTGGTATTAGGTCAATATTGATGTTTTAATGTTTTGACAATTGCATTTAAAGTTTAATTATGAATAAATTTGCTTTGGAAGTTTAAATATTTTTTGTTTTAACAAAAAAATTAAAATAGCATTTCTTACGTTTATGGAATTGATAGTTGTTAGTTTTAACTTTATACGTTTAATTATGTATGAATCTCGTTTGTACAAAGTTTGATTTGTCATGATATATGTTGTCACATATAATTCAAGGACATGCTCCCAAAAAATTATTTTGAAGGATAGCAATATGGTTTGAGAAAACAACGCACAAAAGTTATGAAAAATACTAAAAATATACTGAGTTTAATCAAGTACAAATGAATATTTTTGGAACCGATAATTCAATTAATATTCGAAACCAAAACTATTTCGTGTTCAACTGGATCTTGGACATGCAACTAAACCCAAATAGAACCCGACTAACCCCAAACCAAATCCGACCCGAACATTTACAATATTTGAATGGGATTAAAATTCATAAACCGGAAAACCCAAAACCTGATTGAACCCAAATATTGGGACTTCGATTGTCCATCCCTAAATCATACTATTAAGAGCATCTCCATCCCCACTCCATAATTTACTGCAAAATGAAGTAGAAAATAGAATAGTAAAAAAACAAAAAAGTGATTACTCTATAAATATAGAGATTTTTTATTTTTTGTTCATACTCCATTTTCCACTCCATTTTTGGAGTGAGGATAGAGATGCTAAGGCCAACATTATCGGCGTCCCAGCAGGCCGTCCTTAGGCGAAATGGGCCGAAAAATAAATAAAAAATAAAAGAAAAGAAGAGAGACGTGGGTTAATCAAGGAGCGTCCGAGCTCGTCCTTATTGAGCACGTGGCACAGTTTGATTGGGAAACCGAAAGGGGTAGAGGAAACACGAAGATATGTTTCGAATAATCTTGGTCTCGACTCCTTTCTCTCTATTCCGACGGCGATCTCGACTCCTCTCTCTCTATTTCGACAGCGTCACCGATCAGTCGTGTAATCGAAGACTTCTCCGCCGAATCGAATATTGACGAGGTATGTGCTCTTCTCTGTCCTCTGTTTTACGATTTACAAGTCGATGTATATGTGGGTTTGATTGGTATCTGTTGTGACGATTGCGTTGCATGCATCGTCTTTGTAGGGGAAAGACGAGTTTCGGTGTGGAAAGCATTCTCGGCGTTTCCGTATTCTCTCTCTCTCGACGGCGATCCAATCGAAAACAGGTTTGTGTTTTCTCAATCTCCGTCTCGGTTAGATTAATTTTATTTCGTGCGATATAGAGCTTACGATTGATGATTTGATCTATCTCCGTCTTGGTTAGAATTTTTTTTAGAGTGATGATGCTTCCTGATTGTGATGGTTTGTAATTGTGATGGTGTGTAATATTTTTGCTAAATTTCTCATATGTGAATTCTTTTGAATGAGTAAACAAAATTGTTCCTGCGTTTATGAACTCTTGTTCAGAATTCTCTCATAGTTTTGATTGACTAAATCTGTTCATCTTTTCATATTTACAATAATTGTTCAAGTGTTTATGCTCATTGTTCATTTGTGAATTTCCTTTGATTGAGTTAGCATAATTGTTCAAGTGTTTATGGTCATTGTTCCTAATTATTCTCATAGTTTTGAAAGAGTAAATCTTTTCATATACATGTGAAATGCAAAAGAGGTTGTTGTACTTGCGTAAAAGTAAACTGATATTTAATAACTTGTTACTAGCTTTGTGGTTCTATGTGTAGCTTGTCAGATTTTATGGTTCGGTCATTACTGAAAGTAGTTTATGGTTCGGTCATTACTTCTTATTAGAGTGTTTGGTTGTAACTCATTACTTCTTCATATCGTTAATGGTCTTGTCTACTTTACTTCTCTGTAGTTTATGGGTTGCTTGTTAGAGTTTATAGTTGTATCTCATTACTTCTTAGCAGTAATGGTCTTGTCTACTGTTTAATTATCTGTAGTTTAACCTATTATATATGTCCACCATCTTCATTGTATCATATATATCCACCATCTTCTTTCTCTCTTGTTTGCGCAATCCCTTCCTCTCCGGTTTCTCTTCTCTTTCTCTGTTCTAATAGCTATGGATCCAAGGAATCCATATAGTCAGTCATCTAGTTATATGGGCCTTCTAAACAGTCAAAACTTTCCTTATGAAAGTTTCCCTCAGTTCAGTTCACAAGTAACCGACGCTGGAACTCAACCTGAAGCCACACCTGTGGACCGTAAGGAGAGAAGGAAATGGACCCCATCCGATGACGAGGTCCTAATCAGCGGGTGGCTGAACACATCCAAGGATGCGATCGTTGGAAATGATCAAAAGTCGGGGAGTTTTTGGAAACGAGTAGGCGAATATGTCGCAGCTAGTCCACATGCTAGAGAGGGTGGTGAAACAAGAGAGCATCTCCACTGCAAGCAGAGGTGGCACAAAATCAATGATGTAGTGAGCAAGTTCTGTGGCGCATATGCTGCAGCTGAAAGACAAATCAGTTCTGGTCAGAATGAAACAGATGTTCTCAAGATGGCCCATGAGATATACTACGCTGATCAGCACTCGAAGTTTAATCTTGAGCATGCGTGGTGTGTGTTGAGGTATGAACAGAAATGGCTTAACCTCAACACACCTAAACCCACGGGCAGTTCAAAGAGAAAAATTGGTGAGCCAGTTTCTGATACTTCAAGCACGTGTCATGGTGATCAAGACATCCGTCCTGAAGGTGTAAAGGCTGCTAAAGCTAAAAGGAATAATGGTCAAGGGAAGT